>NW_006799978.1:1110580-1154793 GCF_000485575.1 Poecilia formosa | reverse complement strand
CCCAGAAATTGGGTTATGAAAATAACCCAGCATTTTTTACTGTGTATTAAGTACTTACTTGATTAAATGCAAATCAGCTTTTAGCCCTTATTTAAAGATTTCTTTCTGGATATTTTGCTGACATTTCTTCTGTGTCTGTTGAAACACCCATATTGTATAAATTTTCCATCATAAATTTATTTATATTGGTTTTAAATTGGAGTTTAAATAAGTATTTCCCCCACTGTGTCTGATTCCAGTCATTTATTGAACATCTTACTTCTTCTGACAATGTTTAAATACAGAGCAGCTAGCTGAAGAGGTAGGGTAATGCTAGCATATTTGCTTTCTGCTTTAATATGACTTGTCAATTATTCAGGTAGTAATATAGTTCTCTGGGGATGCAGTTTCATGTAGAGACACATAAAAAATATTCTACTCCATGAATTTAGCACTATTCTTGGAAAAAGGTCAACTTTAACCATAGCTTGATCTTTACACAGACAGGAAGCATCAGCTTCCAATACAGTCTTGCTTTCACTGTGTGTATATATTCACCAATATTTGTTTTATTCACTTTATTAGTATAAAAGAGAAAATTTAACAGGTACTGTGAGTCAAATAAGACATTTCAAGTGCAAGCAACAATTTTTAAATTTAAATCACAAGTTTCCCATCTCATCATTACATTTTTCTTTAGTTTGCTTTGAAACGACCATAGGATCCTTTTCTCTTTTTTAATGTGGGTTTAAAGGTTTAAGATCCAGTCTTGCTCTTTGCCTGAAACTTCTTATGAATTTCACTCACCAATAAATTGGCCCCTCTGGGTATTCACGCTAATTCCTGGAGAGTGGGATATTGTGGGCTGTTGTGGGTCCTGGCCAGGTCTTCTGTGATTTGTGTTTGAGTGTAAGTACATTCTTTTGATCACTGCTTGAGCTAATGAAAGCACATACAGACACATGGGAGTCAGAACAGCGGAGTTGAAACTTCAGATTCTTGTAGAACTCTAGCTGCTTTGGAAGAACCCACTTTTCAAAGCGAGGGTTGGAGTGTAGTTTTTTAATATTTTACCAGACCTCATATGAAGCTGAAAAATATTTTATTCTTTCTGGAACTTTTGAATTTGATAAAGAATTGACCAGATTAGACTGGCCACATAAGTGAGAGTGTAGCATTTGTCGTATCATTTATTGTTATTGTGAACTTTTTTTTATCATGATAAAAATGTGGATTCATTGTGCTAAAGATTAATCCACAAGTTAATTATTAAAAAAAACATAACTTGTATTGTCAAAATGATTCACTGTTGGTTTGATGAAAGCCTCAGTAAATATCAATACATTTCAAAATATGATTAAATAGAGTTACAGTGTGGGACTATGATTAGCGTGGCACACAGCTGCTTGAAGTTGTCATTTTTCTTATTGCTTCTACTTTTCACTATTGTTGGTACATTACCACAAAATAAAAATAAAACTTTAGATTTATTTTGCCCACCCCTAGATGGCACTATATTTTTTTTAAAGCCCTGCAATGAATCGATTGGCAGATATCACATTTGAATGCTGTAGCATCTACTTCTTGACTTCACACATTCTTTTTTGTCTCCTCTTAGATTTAATGTATATACAGTTTATTGTCTTCATTTTAAACTTCATAATTGACCCTCTGATCTGGTTTTTACTCCCATTGTTTGCTGAGTTTCCTGAGCTGATCGCCTCCGTCTCGTGTCAATCTTTCCTCAACTTTCTTCTAAATAGTTGATGCATCGCTGTGCCAGTGATGCCAAGAAAAATATGTGTACAGTACATTCATCCTAATTCTGCTTGATGAGTAAAGTAATTCAGACTGTGATCCTGCCAGCTGTCAAATAATACACACTAGTTCAATCCTGCTATCATTCATGCTGGTCTGCTGACGGTACAAAAGGACTCCCCTGCTTCCCTCATGACTTTCCCCACACAGAGATGCGACTGGAGATAGAATTATGCATTTTTCATGAGGCACTGAATCCAAGTGTGCGCACTGCTTCTGCTTAGTCTGGGCTGTGTTTTGGTCTGTCAATACCTCCAGCTCTTTATGATGTGAATGTTTATCTGTGGAGCAAACAAGTTTAGGGAAAAAGAAGCCTTTAGATTTATCCCTATAATTGCCAGCATTTTTTTTTATTTTTTTTACTTTTTTAAGAAAGAAAACTTTTTTAAAAATATTCCCTTTTCTCCAAAACATTCAATATAATTGCTGGAGTTCTAAGATTTATTTATTAGTTTTTTTGTTGTTGTTTTCTTAATTATTTTGTGCTTCATGCAAATTAACCATCTTGCTATGCTTTTTGTGTTCTTCATAAAAGTACAAAGCAAAAGGTTTAAAGCCAGTGCTTTTTTTTTTTCTGTTCTTTGGGCTTCATGGTTCTGCATCGTGTCATTATTTATTCAATGCACTCTGAAACTGTGGCATGACAAACCCACACTCAGCAATTTCAAATCTAGTAAAATAAATCAACAACAGCAAATGCTGCTAGAAATTTGTGAAAATTCAAGCAATTTAACTGATCAGCTGTCAAATTTGCAAGAGTGTGAAGGTAAATGAAAATCAAATACCTCAAACAGATACTAATGAACCTAACTATTGTCCAACAGAATATAAA
The DNA here is from genome assembly GCF_000485575.1 of Poecilia formosa. Classification (NCBI taxonomy): domain Eukaryota; kingdom Metazoa; phylum Chordata; class Actinopteri; order Cyprinodontiformes; family Poeciliidae; genus Poecilia; species Poecilia formosa. The sequence goes on along the minus strand of NW_006799978.1, from coordinate 1,152,164 downwards.
ATGGGCTAAAATATACATAAATCTCCTTATTTTATTTATGTGCTCCTGATTTTAGGCGCAAGACCCTCAGGTGCTGGAACAACTGTCCAAAAACATCACGCGCATGGGCTTGACCAACTTCACCCTCAACTACCTCAGGGTAAGTACCTTGCGTATGAATTTCTGTGTGTGTGTTTTGAGGAGGCTGTATCTCAGAATGTCATTCTGCTTTTGGTTTAGTTTCTGTCACTCCTGATGCACGCAAGGAGCTATTGTTATCTGATATCCATACATAGAAAAATGATGTTGCTCATAATTTCTAATTAAGTAGCTTGTCTAGACAGCATAGTGTTGTTTGTATTGTGCAGAATGTTCATGCTTCTTTATTTGTAATATGCTTCTTGTCAGAAAACATTACATGCTCTGCAGTCAAGTCATAATTTTTATTCAGAAATTTTGCATTTGCAGGTTTGAATGCATGTGTTGTTTATTTTTTTTGTTCTCTTCTCACCTGCTTTTTTAGCTTAAATTTACAAATATTTTGTCAGTTTTCTACTCCAATTAAAGATTAAAGCTTTATTACTCCTGGGTTTTTCCACACTTGATTGTGTACATATAAAGAAATAACATTGTTTAACTTTACTTTATTAATACGCATACTTTTCTCTGCATTTTAACATGTAGTAATGTAGGATATAAGCTTGCTGAATGCATTAGTGATGATTTCAGCGGGTTTTGTTTGTGTTTTTCCAACACCACAGTTGACTGACAGGTACAATTTCCAAACGGGGGAACAAGAGGAGAGAAACGGGGAGAGGAAAGAATTAATTGGATACAGAAAATTAGCATAACATTAATGAACGCTCCCTGTTGAGACTCATAATTGTGAAATGGCGCGAATCAGAGTACGGCACCTTCGCAGCTTATTATAGCCGAGTGAAGAAAAACACACAGAGAAGGAGCGAGGGAGCAGGATGGGTTTTATTTTATTCTTTTTTTTCTTTTGCTGTTGTTCTATAACAAAAAAAAATTCTATACAGAAGGCAACTCCAGCACGGCTAAATGGGAGAATGCGTAATTCAAGCTTCTTTAATTACAAACTGAAGGTTTTCTTTCTGCTCCTTTATTTTGGTGATTCACGCGGTCAGCACTCAAGAAATAAAATGGTGTTTATGCCTTGAGTGCTGAAAACTTGTATTTAATGGGTGAAGTTAAGGTGTCTAAACGGTCTCAGTGTGACTCATGATGCCTCACATATGCCACAGAAATCCCTGTCTGATGAATTCAGAACTAGCAGTCTTTCTTAGAATAAACTTTTACTCTATTTTAAATATTGTTTTCATTCTGTTATCATGGAGGATCCTGAACAATACACCTAAAGCCTAGATTAATCTCCACTGAGTTGAATTTAGAAGAATATAAAAAAATAATAGACTAAAATAATACAATTAACTTTCTTTTTTGCACTGCCTTAAATCCATCTTGAGGTCAGACTCTTCAGTTTTTAAACCACCACTGTATAGTTTAGTCTCACATTCTACGAATTATGTTTTTCGTCATTCTTATCTGAGGTTGTCAATGTAAAATATTCATTTTCTTCACATTAAACTAGTAATAATGTTCTTTTGGAAATGGCCTTTCCCAACATTTATCAATCCTTCCAAGAGAGAGTGACGGCTTCCTGGCTAAAGGGGCAACAACTTGCCTTCTCTCCCTCTCAAACTCGCGCCCACACACACGCAAACACACACATCTTTTTTTTTTTTTTTTTTCATTTGTAGTGTTTAAGTCTTTCCATGCTGGCTTCCTACTATTCAGCCTGAAAATAGCCCTTGTTTTCAGGCAGAGAGCCAGGACTTGTTGGCTGAGCCGGGGAGGGATATTACTGTGTCAGGAGGGAACCATCAGAGGAGAACACTGGATTAGTCTGCCACAGGGATGCTCACTTTTCCTCTAGTGGTGTAGCATCCAAACAGAACCAACATGCCAACTGAGGAAAAAGGAGCAAACATTGCCGTGTTCATGTAGGGTAATTTGACTTAAGCAGCTGACTTCGCCGCTGTTAGATCGACTATTTTAACAACTGGAGAACATCTATCATTTCTGCTTGGACTCTTAATGTTGCAACACAGGTTGCATAAAAGCCTCCAACACTGCTTTACAAATAGCTGTGGGTGGATTGTACTTAATAAATGTCTCCTGTAAAGGTTTCTTTTTATTTCACTGTACAGAGCATTCCAAGAAGGAAACAACCCGCTGATTAGGAGTGACATCAGAAAAGTAGGAGTGGTGGGATGCTGAAGGTCAGATGAGATCATTTGAGCATGCAACGGATGATTAACAGTCTCCTTTTCTTTCCATAATGACTATGAGAGTGCCCTTGAGCAACTTCGTAAACCCACGCCTACCGTCACTGCAGCAATTTTGACCTTACATTACAATCTGATTAGGAGACAGCAACTATGTGGACACATTAGAGTAGTTAACACTCAGATGTTAGGAAACTGCACTGGCCAAGTCAATCAGCCCTGGGAAGTGTGGAAAAGTTGAGAATTTAATTTAAGTATTAATCAGGTCTGAATAGGTATGAAAAAAATTAACTATGTAAAAATATTTGTATTTTTTGTTTCTCGTTGTCTAGAGTTGTTTCAATCCTGCTTGAAAACTTGACACGTCTGTTTTAACACCTTTTTATCTCATTTGTAAACTGCCCTCAGGTTTTTAGAGAAGGGACTTTTAAATGAATTTCAGTCTTTGCCAGGCTTCCCCATCAGTTTGACATTAATACACAACAATACACAAATGTCTTCTTAGTAACTTGTTGTCTCATTTACAGCAGTTTATAGGGATCACAGTCTTTTCATGATTTAGGTCATACTTAACTGGAGCTTATCAGTTCATGTAGGGCAGTTTTCCTCTTCAGCTGCTCCCATCACTTCTGGTATTAACCAGCGTTCGGTCTGAGGCCTTTCTCTTTTTACCCCCTTATCCTTTGTTTGACAGCTTAGACTGGGTCAAATCCTGGCTGACCATTAAGGCTTTAAACAGAAGAAACCTGACTAAAACTTTGACTTCTTTTTAACCTTTATTTCCAGTTAAATGTCAGACATTGTTGTGAACTTTGGAGGTGCTTTTAAACTTGCCAAGCAGGTGAATTCTTTGGTAGAGTCCATGTTTTACTAACTCAGACAGTTGCCATGGTTTATCTCCCTCTTAAAGAAATAGATATCCATTCTTTAAAAACTTCCCACCTAGATTTCTTAAACTAATTACACTGTGGTGTTGGTGACTCAATAAAACTGTCGGCTGCTATTGAATGCAGAATAATATATCTTAGCTATACGCTAAGAAAAATTTTCCGCAAATAATTTGGAGACACTTTCCATGGAAATATCTGCAAATACCGAGGAGCAAATAGGAATGAATCCTCTGTATAAGTAAACTCTGGTCATTGTAAAAATATCTGCTATAAAGTCAGAGTGAGTTTTTGTGCTTAAACAATACAAGCAGCCTGAAAAAGAACCAAAACTCTTATTAGTCTGGAAAAAAATTTAACTTAAATGGGAAAAATCTTGAGTCACCCGTCAACAGGCCCATATTTCTAGTATGGAAGGGTTGGATGCTATTTTGAAATGAACAATAGTTGTTGTAGATGTTCTTAAGCAATGGATCCTCTGTATAAATAAAGTGCCACGATAATTATGTGCAACCACATAATTATCCACAAATAAAAATGAGGAAGAAATTATGATGATGTATAACTCATGACAGTGGAGGGTTGAAAGCATTAGTGTTTTTATATAAAAACACTGCAAACCTGCATTTGACAAAGAGAAAAAATCTTGACAAATTTGCTTGTTTGAGTCATTTTTAGCTGTTTAGATCCTCCTAATAGACCACAGAAACACCAAGAGAACTTAAACATTTGTGGTAATAGACACTGTAATGGAAAAACTCTGCATAGCCAACATTTACAGATAATAGGATACAGATTTGAAGTCAAACGTTTGGTGAGCACGTCCACCCACAAAGATCCCCCTCCCTAAAACATTTGCAGCTTCTTCCCAATAATACGGAACATAAATGTTGGTGTTTGAAGCCGCTTCAACAAACGATCATTCGCTCCTCCTCCTGTTGATGCTGAGAAAGAGAGGAAGGAAAGAAGGAAACTGATGTTACATGCTTTGCAATTTCACCAGGTGACCTTTATGATGTTACATTAAGATGAAAACTGTTTTATAAATTAAAAGCATACAATACCTTTGATGCTAATATTCCCTCTGCTTATTTAAACAGGTAAACTGGGAATCTACCTGGAGTATGATAAAATCCTCTGAGCCTCTTTACTGACTTGTCCAGCACATATCTGGATGATTCCAGCTGCCGAACACAGCAGTATAACTGACTTGTAATGTCGTCCAGATGTTCTGTGGATAAGCTGATCCTGATGTATTTAAGATGACAGTCTGACCCCTGATTCCTCTCAAAGCTGGTCGCCAGAGATTTACGGTTCTCTTCAGAATGAATATTTTACTCGTGCTGTTTCAATGCGGGGACGTTATGAGGTGCAGGGTGGGAGGGACGGGCTGTTCTCTGTGGTTTCTGTCCTAAAGACAGAAATGTGTGTTGATCAATACAGTGGCCTCCACAGTTATCGGCCCTGTCGCTAAAGATGTGTACTAAAGCTTTAAAATAAATAGTTGTTATGGAGACATGGTGGCTGTTTGCTGCAGTTTTCTAACAGGGAGCTGTGGAGGTTATTTTTTTATCTCCTTTTTCATTGTCCTTGCTGCATCTGATGGCAAGATAAATATGAGTCCTCATCCAGCCTTGTTTGCCAACATTCCAGTTGTTTTAAACTTTTTATTAGTCGGGCAAGTTTAGATGAACATATATTCCTGTATCTACTTCCCAACACACTCTGGCTCACTTAAATAACATGATCTCTTGTCTTTCCCATTTTGAAAAGTATCACATTTATCACTCAGGAAAACAGAAATCAAGGATTGCGAATTAATTATCCTCTGATTAGTTTTAAAAACAACTAAAGTATAAATGACAACAACATTATTACAGTAATCTTAATTATTAGACTGAGTTTTTTTTCTGTTGCTCCCAAACTGTGGAACAATATTCCCCTTTTGTAAGGACAGCAGACAATTTAGGTTTTTTAAGTTCCTTCTGTTTTTAACTTAATTGTATTTGATCAGAAATTCTTGTTGTTTTTATCAAGGTCCTTTTTTTTTTAGTTTTCTCCTTGTCTGTTAAATTATGTATGTTCCTGTTTTGTGACTCATGTTTTATTCTGTGAACATATCGAGCACTTTACATTTGGTCTCTTTGGGTGCATAAAGTGCTGTGTAAATATAGATTGATTGAATTGCTTGATTAATAGATGTCATAAATTTAAAGTTTGGACTTTTCTAAAATTTTCAGTGTGAGATTATTCTACTGAAGTACAAATTACACTTATTTTAATATTTTTGTCGCATCTGTAAGAAGGGTATCAATAAGCCTGGGGGTCAATGTATAAACAGAGTGGCCTATAAAGGTATTCTTACCGCTTAAGCCTTTCACATCTTGTCATGTTACAACCATAAACTAAATATATTAGTGCTGCAACATTTTTTTCTTTGCAAAACAAAAGTTGAAAACCATGCAATGTTTTCTCTTCACTGTTGATCTGTCTCATTATATTCTGATGAATTATAATAAATTTTGTGTTTGTATGTCAAAATGGGAGGAAAGGTATAAATAAATCTGAAGTTTATCTTTGGTCCTTCCAGAAGCACTTTGATATAAAAAGTTGAAGATATTTTGCTGAAGTGTCTGTAAAAATACGTTTTCTTCCTAATTAATCACTTAGACGTCAGTGAGCGAGTGATTAATTGAGCAACAAACTCAACCTATTTTGGTTTTGGTTTATCATGACAGGAGCAGCATCAGCAGTAAAAAAAATAAAATAAAATAGTGGAGAATTTTAAATACTTTGAGAAAAATTGCCGATTCTGTTCTCTGCTTTCACTGAGCTTCTGCTTTGTCTCGCTGTGTCTGCAGTTGTGCGTCATCTTGGAGCCCATGCAGGAGCTCATGTCGAGGCACAAGACCTACAACCTCAGTCCCCGGGACTGTCTGAAGACATGTCTGTTCCAAAAATGGCAGAGAATGGTAGCACCACCAGGTAAATACATAATGCATAGTGTTTCCTTCTGCTGAAACCCTGAAAGAGCCATTTCTTTCAGCAAAACTCTTAAATTCTGCTTTGTTTTCCTGAATATTTAATACAATAAAAGTGAGTCCTAATGGGGCTGAAGTAACCATCATTATAAACAGCTGGTTCCTCATAAAGAATAGTGAGAGGTAATTGCTCCCTCTACTGAGCTTTTGAGTTTATTCTTCCGTTTAAACAGCTTTTAATTCCACTCCATCCATCACTGTGCAGGAATATTTTCACTCAGAGTGTGTTTTATTGCATCATTTATGTTCCCAAATTTGCCATTATACATCCTAATTTCTGAAATATATTTTTTTTGCCTGTCAGGTATATAAAATCATCAGAATTCAGGGTTGCCTCTTGAATCTCAACCCTGCCAATCTTTAACAGGCCTCTCAGGCGCCCTTGATTGATGTTTGCAGGCTGGTTTCTGAAAAGTACTGAGCTTAAATTGGCTGCGCGGTCTTAAGCCGGAGAGGGAGTAAGCCAAGGCCGTTCTTTTTTTTCTTTCTCTTTTTTTTCTTCTTTTTTTTTGGGACACATTGGAGTGGCTGCAAATTACAGCAATGCTTAGCGAGGCGTGACGAGATGTCTTTAAAAACCAACACCAGTCAAAAAGCCTTTGACTCAGACCTGTGTAACTTTAATTAAGAGTGCCGGGTGTAATCAAACTCGCAGATCCAGCTCCCCGGACAGCGGCTCCCCAGCGTCCACGACATTCTTCAAAGAAAAGAAAAAAAAACAGAGTCAGAGGGAGAGAGAAAAAGGAAAGCATTTTATGAATATAATAAAGACTCCTGGCTGCATTGATAGTTATTTGTGCACATGGTAAAAGAGCAAAAGCAGATCAGAATTCTTCTCTGCTCTATGCAAGCTTTATGGTAATATGCAGCTTTTTATTTAAAAATGGCTCCTCACAGTGTTGACCCTTTGCAAAGAGGTTACTCCTTCTCATTCATTTACATGTTGACACATCTGTTGCACAATCTTTGCAGTTTAGCTGAAATGAGGGTTTTCCTTGTTGGTGGTGTTGTTCCACTTTTCCTGCAATTCTTCTCCAGCTCGGAAACAGGTTGGGATTTTGGCAGGAAGGAAGCCACGGGTGTATTTATGCTCTGATAAGTTCTTTTGGTGGAAATGGAAGCGATTTTTGTGCGTCACAGGCTCAGCATCAGAGGAAACCAGTGGGATAACACAAATGATTGTCCCTCACAATAGCAGAGTCTTTTTATTTTTTTTTTTTTTCATAAACAAACACGTCTGTCAATTTTTTTTTTAAATCAAACGAGATAAGATGCGGATAAAATTCCCTTTGTTCTTGGGGTTCTGATTTATAGTGCTGTTTGTTTCTGTTATGAGTCTCTGATTGTTATAACTGAATATGAGATCATGATTAGACAGAAACCTCAGAAAATGTATTTCACTTTCAGACATCTGACTGAAAATCGCAGCAGGATTTTCTTGTCTTCTCTTGAGATTAAAAGGAATAACGCTTTCTAACGAATGCCGGAAGAATTCGCAAAACCTTGTATTCATAAATTATGTACTACATATATTCTCTAACAAAAGTTAGTGAAACTGTCAGGGACAAAGGAACAGACTGAACTACTTACCTGGGTAACCTTGTAATTCTAATTGTTCCACTTATAGATTAACTTCACATTCTATTTAATGTATGTTGAGTTACCCAGTGATGCTATTAACAATTCTCTGTTGTACCCTCTGATATTTCTGTCTGTTTAACCAACACAACTAATTTTGGCTCCGGTTTCAGCTGGACACCCACAGAACTTCAAAACGGAAATATTTCCCACAAATCACAAAAAAGGTATCTTCTCTCTAACAATATCAACTGTCTGTCGCCTTTCAAGAAAGCAGCATCATTTCCTTGCTCATTTGAATGGACTGAAATGCATTTTCATGTGCAAGCTTATCATGTATTTTCACCTGCCTGATGTCAAAATTGTGTGTTGAATGTTTATTGCATGTGACGACTTGGCTACAGCTTGTAATTAGAGTTATTAATCACCGATTCTCAATAGAAATAATACAAATTCAGTGTTAATGCTAGTTAGATTTCAATCAGTCGAACAGTTGTGTCTTGCTTTTGCTTTTGAACAAATTGCATCACATTGAACATCAAGGTCTATAGTTGAGCATTTATGTAAATGAAGCAGAGGTTCTTTCATATAGCTGCATGTGTTTGGAGATGTTAACGCTTGTGTGGTTTCACCTCTGAAGATAAAGCATGCATCCTTGTTTAATAGAGGCTCTTATCTGTGTAACATGTCTGTGGGATCGCGTCTTCTATCTGCATGTGTTTTCAGTGCACAAGCACTGGGAACAAGTTTGCATGATCTCACTTGCAAATTGTACACACTGCACACACTCCTACACCTTGTCTCTGTCTGTATGCATTATGTTCTTGGCATGGCCTCTGTTTCTCTTTGCTGGTCGCGCCAAAGCTGAGCCTGCCCGACAGACAACCACGAAGAGGAGGAAACGGAAGAACTCAGCCAGCAGCGCCAACAGCAGCGTGGGCACCGCCGCCAGCAAGAAGCGCAGCCCCGCCACCAACTTCAGCCTCTCCAGTCAGGTACCTGTAAGCATCAGCTCCTCTCGGTTTGCTTCCTCTTTTATTTACATACAGCCATTTAGCAGTCGCTTTTCTTCAAAGCATCTCAGAAAGGAGCCGTAATTGGTTTCTGTAGCTGCAATTGAATGTTTGCAGAGTTCCAAACAAGCACCAGAAATTCCTAATGGTATTTCAGCTAGTATGGTTTAATTTATTTGTACAAATGGAAAAAAAAAACCCTCAACACTGTAAATAAAAAAAGAGGTATATAAAAAGAAATAAAATGGGACAAAATGGAAGTGATCAAAGCAGGAAAACATTTTAGTGAAAGATTAGAACATAACAGTTCTTGTAGGATGCTTTGTGACCAACCATTACAGCTGCCTCCTAAATGTGTTCCTATTTCTCAGAAAAAACCTTTGCCTTTTCACAATGTTTATTTAAAACGACCAACCAGCAATGAGACCTTGTTGCTCATCCAAGTGACCAAAGCCTTGGGCTATAAATAAAAGAAAAACTTTGAAGCGAATCGGAAAATGTGGGTGGTGAAATCATGCTTTGCCCTCTCACAGCCAGCACACTGACCAGGCCCTTGAGCAAGGCACTAAACTCACAGACTGCCCAGCAGCAGTTCATTTTACTTGGAAATCAGAAACATGCCACCATGCTGCTGTAAAGGGAGTTTTCAGCTCTTTATGGTGGATCTATGTCTCTATTTTAGAAATGAAAAAATTGATATTATGATGTTTAAGAAAAAAAGTTTGAGAAACTAATATGGATTATTTTTATAAAATGGAACATATAACTCACTAACAATACAGCAACTTATGGATTTGTATATCTGTTATAAATATATAAAATTCCAATATTTTCATTTTTATTCCAGTAAGGCAAGAAAAGGCAAATTTATTTGGGCTTTAAAATAAAGAAAACTAAACAGAGATAATATTGATTAAAAACACTGAGCACATCACAAAATACTAATTAATTTATCACACATAAAAAAATTGCCAGTTTTCAAAAACTGACCTTTGACCATCATTGATGTCCTTGTCAGAGCTTATTTATCAGTTGTTTGAAACTTTGCAATTTTTTACCAGTCAATGATATGGGGACGTTTAGGTGAATGTGTTTTCTAACTTATGATGGTCAACCTAAATAGTATGTTGTCTTGTATTTACCATTTTGAAGAATGACTGAAAGAAATGGACCTCTGATATTTATTCTCCACTCATTTGTGGGATAAAGCTAAACTTTCTATATAGCATATATTGGAAGCTCTGCAAACTTTGACTTACTCAGACAGAATTCTGAGTTAACTGTTTTCTTGTTGTATTTCTGACTTAAGAACGTGAAAAATGTGACTTTCAAATATAAATAAAATGCAGTTTTACACCCCAGGGCAATATTCCTTCAGGTGAAGAGTTTGATTACTAAATAAATGTTTCTAGACTCTCAGATGAACTTAAAACTGTAAAGTATAAATTAAAAAAATTATTCAATTGCAGTCACTTTTTAGATTGCTTTCACAATGTTTCTTGTCTTGGTGCATTGAAAACTACATGTTTTGTGCGTCTAAATAGAAGGAAATTCAGAGGATTTTGTGGAACATCAAGACATGTTGTAACTGTGAAATTTGAATATTACTTTTTGCTTTGAAGAAATAACTGACCATTATTTTTGCCAAATTAATCAGAAAGAAGATTTCACTACTGGTGTCAATTTTTTAAGTTCTTCAAGTGTTCCTGTCGAGTTTCTGTGAGATTAAAATAATGAAATAATTATTTTATTGGGTCATTGGTGGGACATTATAGCAGTATGTTGACAAATTGTGAAGCAGTAGTTCATATGTATGGTGTTCAAATGTATTATTTGGGCGTTTATTTAAAGCTGCATCAAAGCAATCTTTCTATGCTATCGGAACACAAACCAACAGTGTTTTTTGGTATTGCCAATTATTGTGGCTCCTGTGATTTTATAGAAACAATTAAATCTTAATGTCAAATCTTTTTTTCTTCCACTGTACAAATGGATTCAAATTAAGATTTTAGTATCTACAGTATGGATTTACCTTGGTGCTATAAAAGTTGCATTTATTTAAGTGTTTTTTTTACACATATTTACTGGTGAACCATAAATGTGGAGGGTGCTATACATGTTTTTTTTTTTAATATTATTATTATTATTATTGTTATTTTCACAAAGGTGTGAAGGACATAACAACATAACACACATAATGTATGTGTGAATGTATAATAAATATCATCTTAAACATTATATATGAGCCAGTTTTGGTCAGGCGGCTTCACTGTTTATAAAGCTGAAGTTGGGATGAATGTAACTTTTAACACCTTCTCTCATGACTTGGAAAATATTCAATAATTTTGGGTTTTAAATTGGCATGTGACAAATATGAATCTTATTTAACTTTTGATTTTGATTACTTTTTAAATGTGTTTTTTGTATTAAAAAAAATAATATCGGAAATCCATTTTTGTCTAATTAAATTTCTGACTCGGTGTGTTTTTACTAATAAATATGGAAGTTTTATGTTAATGTAGGGGGGTTAAACTATTTTATGTCTACATTAAACTGTCATAATAATATCGTTTTTATGATTAAACAAATAAATCCTGAAGGGCTTTATATGGATTTTACAAGCATACAGCTTCATGACCTGAATTAGGTTCAAAATGCCTGATTTGGCAACACGGCTGTATTAAAGGTTACTTGACGTACTTAAAGGTTAAACAGCCGCCTAAACAGCTCAGTGTTTCACCACATGCCTGGCGTCTCCCCGGAGGATTGGATGCCGCTGTGGGTGTGCTGTCTGCAGAGGCTCTACTTTTATTCCACACAATGCTCATTATACACATGCTGTATTACATTCACTCCCCAGCATCCAATTTACTGTTCTGTAGACGCGCAGGCACAGCACTCCGCTGTTCTTCTACACAGATCATTTCAGTGTAGGAAAAAGTGCGCTGATACAAAACATAAAGGGAATTTGTTTTTGTTAAGGTGTTACTGGTTGGCATTAATGTGCGTACATTTTGTCCTCGGCACTAATTCAGCCTAATGGAAAATTTAAGAGTGTTACCAGCTTTCTATACAGTGTCTGCCCAGTCGCACAGTAAATATACCGTGTCTATATATTGTTAGTTTATCTCAGAAAGTAGCCCTGCTGTTAGGAAAGATTTTAAAACACTAGGATTCTGTAGACCTGCATGTAGGAACCAAACAAAGACTCAGGGACAGTCCAAGGTTAATTGGGGCCCACATCAAAATTAAAGTTGGAAGCCACCACACGCATCCCTGTTAGCACATGAGTCAACAATAAATTTCTTTATTTTATGGTATGAAAATCACATCATCCACATCGTTTTTCAGCATTCGATACATAAATTTAATACATATTAAATAAATACAACAAATAAATTGCTTAAAATGTAAAAGATGGTAATAATCTGTAGAAAGTCACCCTAAGTTAGCCATTTGCTGTTCCTGTCACGTCTGGTGGATATTATTTCAATACTAAGTCAGGAATGTTTAATTGACTGTATCTACATTCACAGATGGAAAATTAAAAACCTCTTATATAATTTTGTTGTAAACAGAATGTGGATCTAATATGACTCCAGCTGAAACAGAAATGTCTTCATTCTCCTGAGATAAGAGTTAAACTATGAACATTTGAGTTCATATTTTTAAATTTTGTGTGAATTAAATGTTATATCAATTAATTTGAATCATTTGAAATTCTTTGTAATATACTATTTTGGAAGGTGTCATGGCTGTGTTTCAGTGCCTTGGCCGGCTCTGCATAAATAGCACAAAATACGCTAAGTAAATCTGTTTCTGTTTTTCAATTTTTGCCAAGAACTGCATGTTTTTCCCACTTCAGCCTAGTTCTTTTACTCTCCCAAACATTACCAAAATAAATGTTATTCTTTATTCAATAAAAACAGGGGTTATGTTTGAGATGTCATTGAACAGAATTGATATAAAGAACAATTTAGTCCTCTAATACGGGTTTGAAAAGAAAGACCAATTCATTTTGTTTCTGACTTCAACTAACTTATTAATTTTGTTGTTCTTTCAAATGGACAGTAGTGTTAATGTGCTACACCCTGGGTTGCCTACAGACATTCTGCACTGACCGTCTATATTTACTGAAGACTCTTGGGCTGTCTCATCTTTTTCTAGTCTTTTACCTGGTTGCCTTCGTCTCACCCATACATAATGTACATCTCATGCACATATACACACTGCACTCGCAAATTGTTTTCTCTTTGGAAGGCAGCGTGGCTCTGTGCCAGCTCTCATTATCACAGATATCTGTATACACCCTCACCCCCCCTCCCTCCTTCTTCACATGCTCCGTCTTTGCTCCATCATTGAGCCCCCCCTCACCCACCCTAACCCCACCTCCAACCCCAGCCACCCCCATTCCCTCTTCCTCTTCCTCATCACCTCCACCTACCTACCTACCCACCCACTCACACAAGCACACATATACACATCCCCACTTGTGTCGTGCATCCACACAACTCTTAAAGACGGGCAGCGCGGTCCGTTACATGCTGGTTACATATGTTGTGCGCCTGCCGTCTTTGTCTGAGAAGTTGTTCGTTTGTGGCTGAACACAAGCCTACGTGAGTCCAATAACAATAAGGAGTGGACCCTTGCAACTGGAAGGGGGAGGAGGGGAGGGTTAACCGGTGGTGGTGGAGAGGGTGTTCATAGAATGAGCAACACTGACCTCTAGTGGTCTACATTGGGAACATCCAAGACTGAAATCATCTTGAAATGGTTGTGTTTTATATTCCATAGATCTACCTTAACATTAGATTTAAGTTCCCTTAATTTAGAATCAAATCACAGTTAAAGAAAAAAAAAAAAAACAAACTGCACCTGCACTGCATGTGTCACATGCAGTTACATACACACATTACGGACTGTAATGCCATACATAGATTTAAAAAATTTTTTTAGACTGTAAGAAATATACATCAAACAACTTTAGTGAATTAAGAAAGGAATGGATTTATATATTTTTAATTATTTGTAAATTTTCTCAAAGTTTTTAGCTAAAGTGTCTGGCAAGAATGTTTGACCACTCTTCTTTGTTGGATTGGTAGAGTTGATCTGTTTGTTGATTTTCTGCCAAAGATCGGGCTTTTGAGTGAAGCCAACAAATGTTCAGATTTGAGGTCAGAGCTCTGAGGAGGCCATTCAGTAAGCTTAATGTAAGCCTTCCAAAAACATTTTGGATGTTTGGTATCATCGTCATGATGGAACAGCCAATTATGTCAAAATTTCTGTCCCAAGCTGTTACCTCTGATGAAGGGACATCAGTTAGTAAGTTCTGGAAGTACACCTCGAGTTTATCATAAACTGGGAAAAGAAGTCCAATGTCACTTTCCAGTTTAACATCAGTATAGACTATGAGTATGCTGACTTAAGAAAAAAATGTCTGAGGAAGTTGTATTGCACTACTTGCCTGCAAAGACAAGAGAAGGTAAAGCCTTTAGACTTGTAACATCTGTCAAGCATGCTGTGTTAGCATAATACATAAGGTCTGTTACACTGCCAGTGGTAGAAAATGTTTGAAATAATGAAGACAGAGGAATATCTGTAAGACCTTTTCCAAAAAGAGTTGTGAAATATCGAGCTAAAATTATGTCAGGATCTTGTTGATGACCAAATAAAGTGAATTTACTGCGCAAATTGATACAATATAGTCAAAATGCAGAAAAATGTGAGTATATTTATGTTTGAGTTTCACTATATGTATACTAAATTTTAATGTGTTCACCCAGTTCTAAGATTAAAAAAGAAAAGTTGACTTTTGTTTTTGCTAATGTCTACCTTGAAAAAAAGAACTACAAAAACAAAGATCAGTGTATGTACACTTCCAACTGGAACTGTTTACTGGCCCCTGGGAGATGCAAATAATAAGAAAGGTCTAAAGTCAATTGATTGCCTTTTATGTCCAATATATCAGTTTTTATCTTCAAATATAGCATTTCCAATAACCACAGGGCCTTGCAAAGAGAAGAAGCTGAAGAGATGATCAAAGACAACAGTTATATGTGTGAAAGAACATACCAATAATGCCCAAAAAAATATGATGCTGCCAGCGCATTGGATTATACTCTTAATTGGATTGTTTAACTGTTTTTACTTTTGGAAACATTTTTCTCCTATTACAAGTTCTCTAAGGTGTGCAGGATTTCTTTTTGGCTGTATATAGCTGTATTTCAACTGATGTTTTTAAATACGATCCATAAATAACCAAATGATTTTCTGTCACCTGTCTGGTTTTCCTGCCTGTAGCGAAACTTTGCATTCTGTCCCAACCCACTAAATTCCCACTTGTTGTTTTGGAGGCCTGAGGAGGATCAGATACGTCCTCCTTGCTCCCCTCTGCTAATCTCTATGAATGCATCCTCATGCAACACTTGGTGAAATCAAGCGAGAAGGGAGGCGTTTGTCTCTGCGTTGGCCCATTCAAGATCTTGCTGCTTCTGCTAGTGCGAAAGCAAACTCCTAACGAGATGAGTAGACAAGTAGACAGTATTAATTAGCTCACAATTAGCTCTCCCTGGTCTCAGACTAGCCACCAGCTGTTATCGTCGAAGGGATTTTGTTCAAGAGGGATGGTGGGATGGAGGGGGTTGCCTAAAATTGGCCAGAGGTAGGTTGACAGGCCTCCTCACAGGAACAGATGGTGAATGCAAGGCTTGTTGGCAATCAGTACATTTTTAGCTAATGACTTAATTAGCTATGCAAATTGACAAATCAGTGTGGATATTGTCATTTAGTTGAAAAGCTCACCTAAATTAATTAGCCTGATTAAGGCATAGAGAGGTGTAGAAGTGGTCGCTGGGGGGAAACAGGGAGGAGATGGCTTGGATTCATGAACTGGATTTCCTTGTTGTGACTCCCATTGTTTGTGCATTTTGTTGTGTTTTTTGGACTGGAGTAGAAGCAGGTTGTGTTGTGCATGTTTACATCAATGCTTACTTTATACAGGACTGCAGGCAGGGTTAATCTGCATTCATCTGCTCTTGGTGTGGAATTGTTTGCAGCGCTGCGGTTATGCAGTGGGTTTGTCTTGGCTTCTGTCCAGTGCACATGCACGTTTGTGGGTTATTTTTGTGTATTTGTTGCGGTGGAGACGGCCGTGGAGAGTGAGATCTCCCAACCAGGCAGCGCTGACACACATGGGCGGTGAAGCGTGCACTCCATTTAACTGAACGGCTTCTTCCCAGGTTACAATAGCTGGTCCAGACACTCGGCGGCAACAAAGGATGAGACTCAACAACTCACAAATAAATATAGCAGTAATTGAGGTCCTTATTGATCGGTGCTTGAAATAATAAATTAGACTGCAAGGATTATTTTTGCAGAGGAATTTAAAAACGTGACTAAACACAAGCAGTTCCAGGGGGGGCATCCCTCTCCATCAGGATTCCTTCACATCACACGAGTCACAGATATCAGTAGATAATGGATGAATCTCTGTCCTTCCTTTCCATGACCCAGTGTGAGAGGGCTATCTCTGTGAAATATGTCTTACATGATGAGTATTGATCGGGCCGGGTACAGCGCACCAGGGGTATCCACTCAGTGTATGGGAAGGTTTCATTTGCACGGGGAGCTCAGAGAGGGGTCGCCCATTCGGATGGGTTCACTGGATACAGCCGCACTTGTCCTAAACACACACACACACACACGCACGCACACATTTGCTGTCATTTTTCTGCAAGCAGGGGGTCTGCATTTAAAGCAGGAAAACACACAGTTTTCAGTGACTGGGTATTTTCTGTCAGACAGAAAACATGATATAATGATAGAGGCTATTAAAAGTCAACGGTTGTCTTTTTGACCTTGTGGTATTTCTGTTTAAAGCTGGCTAAATATATTACTATCTTTTTTTGTATATCTTTGGTATAACATAATCATTTGAAGTAGCGCAAGTATTATTCAAAAGTCTAAGTATATTAATGTTCATTTGATGTTCTGATGGTTTGAGAATAAAATTAGATAGAAAAATCAGATACACGTTCATTTCCAGTATGATTTTTTTTTCATTCAGTTTGCATTTCAAATCCCCCCTAATTGCACTTGTTGGTTCTAGAACATAACCACAATACACTTTTTCAAAACTATTTTTATTTTTGTGTACTTAGAAATTACTGACTAAAAATGTGATAAAATCATAAAATCTGGAACCGAAAATAAGAATAAACAAAGATTTAGATCTCACTATATTAGTGTCCACATTTAAATAATGCTAATAATAATAAAAAATAAAAAAAAAACTATTGAATTTCTTCAAAGCATTTAAATCCTGTAGCTGACCGTTTTGAGAGGAGTCTTTAAGATATTAAAACTACAAGTTATTCGGGCAATGAACTGGCTTCTAAACTTGAACAATGAATCGATGTTATGTCTACCATTAATGAACCTGGCTTTGAACCAATTTAGATCTTTACACTTGTTATCAGTTTGTTTTTCTTTATTGGAATCTAAGAAAACACCTAATAAAATAATTATTCTGATCAATTTTTAGCTCTGTATACGTGTTTTTCACAGATTCATTTGCTGAAGCACAGCTGGAGAACTATTGGTCATAACTGAAATAAGGTGTAGTTTAAAGCAACTACAGTAGCTGTTTCCAAATTAACATTTATTAAAGGAGAAAATAAAATACAACTCAAACCAGTTTGGAATTATGTGAAAAAATAAATTATGTAAGAAGTCCCTGACCCTTTTGTTAAATTGTGATGTTTTAGAACAGGGGTCACCCCAACTCCAGTCCTCGAGGGCTACCATCCTGTAACTTTTAGATGTGTCTCTGCTCAAACACACCTGGATCAAATAAACTGCTCGTTTCCAGCCTATTGCAGAGAGGAATGAATGCTGGTGAGGGAATTCAGACATTTTGGAGCAGAGGTGAATCTAAAAGTTGAAGGATGGTAGCCCTTGAGGACTGGAGTTGGTGACCCCTGTTTTAGAGAGTTAAATTTCCAGTGAACCATGATGAGATACATAATCCACAAATGGAGAAAACATGGACTAATAGTTTACCAAAAAACATCTTTATGATCCTGTAGATCTTTGGGGAAACATTCTGTAGAATGATGAGCTTTTTGTAAAGTCTGGTCTTTTACAGCATTTGAAGAGAATATGATATTGGTAGTCAGATGTGGTTGGGGGTTTGTGACCTTAAGCTCAACTTGACTTGGTTTATGCAGCAGGATAGTGATAGCCATAGCAGGTGGCGCATCGGAATGACTTAAAAAGAAAAGCTCTGAAAGCGTCTAGTCAAACTCCCGATTTAAATCCAATTGAGATGCTGTGATGTGACCTTAAACAGGCCATTCTGGCTCACAAATCCTCCAATGTGGCCAAAATAAAACTATTCCATAAATCAAAATTGGCCAAAGCTCATAAATGGATACAAAGAACTCTCCTTGCCAGTTACCACAATGACAGTGAGCATCAAACCCTAGTTTAAGGGTGCCAGTACTTTTCTACGGTCATGTTGGTTATGTTTGAGCTGCACAATATAGAAAAATCTTGCAATGTCAATAATATTGCTAAATATACAACTTGTTTGATCGATTGATAAATTTAAGTGTCACAAAAAAGCATAAAGAGAAGAAACCTCTAAGGGAGCAAATAACTTTGAATTTGTTCACAGTTTTGTAGATGTAAAAATAGTTTGAATTACAGATTTGAGGTCTGTTTTAAAAAAGAAGATTCTAGTTCATCAACCTTTCTTCATCTCTACAGGACGTGATGGTTGTTGGAGAGCCGACCCTGATGGGCGGCGAGTTTGGGGACGAGGATGAGCGTCTGATCACCCGTCTGGAGAACACACAGTACGACGCCACCAATGGCCTGGATGACGAGGACGATTTCAACAGCTCCCCAGCTTTGGGAAACAACGCCCCCTGGAGCAGCAAACCCCCCGCCGCCCAGGACAGCAAGCCTGAGAGCACAGCGCCCCAGCCCTCGCAGTAAAAATATAATAAACAAATTACATAAAAGAAGAAAACAACAGATCCTTGGCTCCATGTGGGTTAGACATTTAAACCTCCCCCCTTTACCCTGAGGACAGCGCCTCTGTGCCGCATAATGAATTCACCTGTCTGCAAACTCACCACTGGCATGTCTAGCCAAACTTTGTCATCTGGGATATTTTCTTCTCTGAATCATTGTAACATTTCTTTTAAAAAACACAGAGAACTGCTCAGAAGTATCTACAGACAATAAATGCATACAAAACGTATGCAATGTAAAATAAAATTATTATTGCAGACTGACTTTTCCCTTCAGTGGAAAGCTGTAGATCAAATTCTCCCTCCCGAACCCTCAGATACGAACCTCCTGTCTGGTGGAATACCTCAGCTGTGATTGGTTGACCTGCAGGTCACAAGTCATCACGCTGACTGCGGACAGTGGGAAAGAGAGAAGAGTAAAAACAACAAACAAAATGTCTCTGAAATAGAAAGCTGGTGAAGGGAAGGTGGTTTTCAGCAGCCAGCGGAGCCCATGGAAGTGTCTCACCGCATTGGACTCAAATGAAACATTGTTGGAGGCAATTGCATTTTTATTGGAAATTCAGTCGGCCGTTGGTTTGTTTCTACTGTTGCTCGAGTTTCATTTCCAATTAAGAGGAAATAAAAGTTCTCTACAAAGTGGAAGCTTTTTCAAATGAGGAAAATCTTGTCCTGGAATTGTTTTCTTAACGTTACTGCGGCTGTCACAGATTGTGATTTCATGCAAACCAGTTTGATTGTGTTTGTAGTCTATTGGTATTTTTGCTTCTTTCTGAATCCTTTGAAGTCTCATTGTAATTTTGCCAATCAGTTTGTGAACTTTGCTGACACATGTTGACGCTTTATTGTTTTTCTTTATTATTATTCCTGGAAAGTTGGACTTCTTTCCCTTTAACGACCTAATCCCAAACTGATACAAAAGCCTTCTCCTGCATGATTTTATACAATTTTAATTTGGTTTGATAAATGTGCTCTTTGAAACGCATCGTTTGGTTTTTGCTTTTTGTGTTCATCAGTTTGGGAACACTGTAACAAGGTTTGTAGCTCTGTAAATAGAGGTGGAATCTATTTTGTCCACTGTAAATCAGCCACTGAAAGCAGTTTGGATATGGCAGCTGTTTTTGTTTTATACCAGTTTCTCATTTCTGTAGGGTGGTTTGGATGGATGCTGGTTTGCTTTATTTTGAACCAAAACTTCTCATGTTTCTACACCTCTCTAGCTAGTACAGAACCAAAGCCACAAAGTTAACAAACAGCCACACTGTCACATGACCATTTATTGAGGACTAAGTGACAAACTGAAGGAACAAACCAGTTTTGCATTTTCAGATTGACATACAATCTCATCCACCCCACAGAAATGCTTTAAGATCCCTGTGTTTGTGTTCACAATTGTTCTTTAATCTTCAATCGAATCGATACCCCAGTATATCCTTGATCTTTTTGTTGGATTTTTGTTTAAAAATGGGCAAGAAAACAATGACAGATGTCTTTATACAATTCGATCTAATGGGTATTTATTTGTGTATTTGTAAGGAAGCGAACACATTTCAAAATATGTTTGAGCCTAGTATTATTAGACACCATTTGTACATTATATAGCAGAGGTGTTCAGTGTCATATCTGATGTCTGGTATGTATGCTTTACCATTATGTGTGCCAATAAACCGTGCTTACAGAAAAGCTGAATTTGGTTTGATCAACACACATGTGGTGTTAAACGGTGGTCTTGTTTCTTGAACCATATGTTTTTACATTATTCTTATTATGTTAGACAGTATTTCAGAAACACTTTTTCTTTGCAGGGGCTGCTTGGTGGTTAAAACTGAAAATATTTCTGCTGTAAATTTCAGCTCTGCAAGTCTTTCAGTGTGGTTTTTCTACGATATCCCAGGTCCTGTATGGGTTTTCTCAGGGTATTACTTATATATAGTAATTATTCTGTATTTGTAGTATATTTAGGGACCCCAAATGCCTGCAAATAACTGAAATCTAGGAATTTAAGAGCCTCTCTAAAATGCTTATAACTGCCCATTTTAATAGGTTAAGCACCAAATACAGCTAAATATTCATTAATAAGCACAGCGGAAACCGCTAGCACTGCTACAGAGGCTACCTGATCTTCTTTATAGTCCTAAGTAAAATGAATGATTGTTCTGGATTGGCTTCTTTGCAAGTGCTATCCAATAGCAGGTCAAGTAGCATTATACTTCAGTCTTTCAGCTTCTGAATCTGGATTTTATCTAAAATATTTTAGATATGCTCTATGAAAAATCTGCAGAGGCTATTTTTTTTATAAATGGTTTGACGTTACATTCCACAGAAAAAACAGCAAATATTGAATTGCGAAAACATGAAGACCCACATTTTAAACAAAAATGCATAACATATATATAAAATGGAAAAAAAAAAAAAATATATATATACATATATATACATACAGCTCCTCCAGTAAGAAAAAGAATATGATAGTTGATTTCAAAACTTTTAACCAAGAGTATTAGAATTCTTTTCTATGGAGAATAAGACTTCTGTTTTTGCAGCAGGGGCATTGCTGCATCATTTTATGCTTCAAACAGCTGGGAAAAAATATTCTCTGGCAACTCATAAAAGGCCTTGAAATGGTAGAAGAGAACATTTTTGAGGATGTAACATTTTTCAGTCTTAGTATTCCTTGAGCTGCTGCTTCGTGGAACAGATGTTAGCAATTCTACCTTGCAGCAAGTAGGTCCTGGGTTCAGATCTCAGGCCTGGGGTCCTGTTTCATGGAGTATTCATCTGCCCTAGATAGGTATTGCATTTTCCTACCAGTCCACAAAAATATCCCTGTAAGATTAATTGGTCTCTATAAATTGGCTTTAGAAGTCACTGTGTTTATGTGAATGGTTGCTTGTCTTGAATTAGCCCAGTAATGGTCAAGTACTGTGTTCAGGTTGAGTACTCTCACCTTTTCACTGTTCTGCTCAAAAGAAATGCTGAACCAGATCCAGAACATATTTATTACAAAAGCCTTAATTTTCCTAAGAACTTTTGGAATGTTTCATTTTGTTAGGTGCAGAAGAAATAGTGAGCTTTTATAAGAAAAATGCTTAATGATATGCATCAGTTTGTTTTTTGTTTTTATTTCTAGATCATAGTTCTCCCACTTCTATACACGGCAAAAAAATAAATCATTGTTCACATTGCCTGTACCCTTCACACAATCTAATGGCTGAAAATGACTCATCCTTTTCCCTAAACAAGTTCTCCTTTTGCTGCCATTTTTGATTACCTTTAATGATCATTCTGAAAAACAGACCTGCTGATATTTTTACACAAAATTCGCAGAGAAGAGCAGAAGGCAATACAGAATAACATGTGCATTAAGATTTTAGATGTGCAATTTAAAATCAAGACTAAATCACTGAAAGGTCTTAAGTTTAAAAACTCTGAAGACCCTCGTTAGTGATTCATGCAATCATGTTTCTGTAAAACTTATTTTTAAAAAACATAAGCAGTATGTGTATTAACTGTGTATGCAAGTCTCTAATTGACTAGGAGGTTTGGGTGGATTCAATTTATTTATATATCAGTTTCATATGATCAATCTATGATTTAAGGTGCATAAGATGTTTGGATAATTTAGCACAATGAAACCCGAAGGCTGCTGCTTAGCTTGGTAAAGACACATTATATGTGAACATTTTCCTTTGCAGGAAGAAGCCTCGGTGCTGTTGTTGGGTAGACTTTAAATTTTGAAATATTTGACAGGACTTTGGCACCACCATGTGGAAGAGCTTGAGAATTGACACCAGAAGGAATTTATTTATTTTCTTTTTTAATTCAAATTGATGCCCTCGTCTCAAAGGTATGGAAGAACATTTCCGCCACTCTGTTAAAAAAAAAAAAAATCATTATCATTATCATTAGTATCTCATTATTTTGAGATAATATCTCATTATAATATATCTCATTATTTTGAGATACTATCTCATTATAATGAGATGCTATCTCATTATTTTGAGATACTATCTCATTATAATGAGATGCTATCTCATTATTTTGAGATACTATCTCATAATGAGATACTATCTTATTATAATGAGATAATTTTTTTTTTTAACAGAGTGGCGGAAATGGGCTTCCATAATATATTTATTTATTTTTTAAGCATGTTTTCTCAGTAACATTTAAACATGCATTTATTTCTGTATTTGTGTGATAAATATTGAATCTTCGAGTTGACGTGTCTTAGACCGACGCCGCTTTGATGACGTCATGCGTTGACCAGAGTAAAGATGGCGGACGTGTCGGGGACCGAGCTGTCAGAAGAGAAAGAAAACGAAATTGAGCTAAAGAAAAGACAGAAAAGACCTTGGGAAGAGTTTCACAGGTCGGGAAAAATCGGGATAACTCCAGAGCTTCCGGAGACGCTGGGGTTTTTCGACATTAGTGCAGTGAAGAGGGAGCAGCAGGAGGTCTCAGCAGGTAACCGTTTGGTCTACCCAGCTGTGAAGCCACAGATACAACCGTTAAACAACTTAAAGCTTTTTTTTGACTTTCTTTAGCCATTCACACTTACGTGATTCAACGACTACAACGTTTTGTCTATAGTGCAGGGGTGAGGAATCGAGCATAAATTAGCTACAAAAGCCAAAATGAGTCTACTCAGCTTGATGACAGCTGCTGAGTTTGTTTATTTACAGTGCTAGCTTAATTAACAAGCTAATAGTAAATAGCCAGCTAGTTTAAAAACAGCGAATTCAGCCATTTGGTGAAGCTATGTGTTTTCTTATTACTGTTGTATATGACATGTTTTTTTCATATTTCGTTTTCATATTTTAGGCTCCCATACCACACCGTGTTAAGCTCTACTGTTTGTGTAAAATAAATATATCTATCTATCTATAGATAGCAAAAAGGTTGTTGCTAAGGAAGCTTACTGTTTATTGTGCTTTATCCAAGTATATTAGGAAGTTCAGTGGAAGGTCAAAACAAAAAGTGTGAGGGACATATACAGTGTGTGGACTGCAGCTGAAGTCCGTGAACCAACACACAAATGTGTCCAACATTTGGGCTTCAATTCTTCGTGTTAAGCTTCTGAACCAAATAAGCTTTGGCTGGTTTCAGGAGAAAAAGAATCGTGCTGTTACACAGTGTTCAGAGTTTCATTGGAAATCGAGGACCAGGGACCTTGAAAAGAGCCAGCAGACCAAATACAAATAGCTACAGGTCCAGTTTGAAGTTTCTGGATTCTGTGATGATTTGGGGAGCCATGTCATCTGCTGTTAGTCCATCAGATGGACCAACAGCATCTTTTTTTTGTTTTGTTTTTACCATGTCTACAGTCTTTTTGAAATCCAGTTTGATTGTAAGTCTAACAAAATATATTTTTTTAATTAGGTCTAAACTATAAACTAAACAAATGCTTGAAATATGTAGCTGTAAACTTTTTGAGTTCAGTGAATATTTTTTTTATTTTATAAAACAGTTTGTTATGTACAGTTGAAACATTGTTTTCACCTCTGGGTCAAAAAAGTTTAAAGCTTTTTGACCCAAAGTTGAAAATAATATTTTATCTGTATGAAGTGTTGAAAAAATATTTCTGATCTCTTTTAAACTATTATCAAGACATTACAGTAAACTCTGACTCCTTGAATAATAACACAAAGACCTGAGAGATTATTTACTTTGAAGTCTGTTGGTACTTTATACAGCCACATAGCTTTATACCAGGTAACTCCTATGTTGCTTGAGTGTCACATCGTATTCAGAGCAGATAAAATAAGTATTGGACACATGAATATTTTTTTTAGTTTAAATATTTGTAGAACAGCCACTGATTCACTCTAGAAGAATCAAGGTAATTTATTTATTTATTTATTTGGGCATAAATCAACTTTGAGCACACGATGCCCATTGTTTCAAAGTGCTGCAGAAGGAAATGATGAACTAAAAGTTTAAATATATTTTGTTTACTTTGACTGCTCAATATGATGAAATGATGTTGGAAGATGTTGCTTCACATTGCGATAATGTTATTGGTTATGATTAACCCACTTTTCTCCATTGCAATGTCCACTGCTTGTCAGCTTTAGCATTGAGACCACTAAGAATATCCAAAAGTCCAAATACATTATTGGCATAAGGAATTTGCATACGTAAAACATGATAGCATCCAAGTAGTTCTTTGCAATATCACACACTTTGATATGGTGATGATTGCGATGTGATATGTTGTACAGCTCTACATCAAATTTATACAAAATTTCTGTTGAAATTTTAATGAACAGACCATATAACTTTAAGGTTAAGTTACAAAAAATAAATACTACTTTTTTAAAAATACTAATGTTACATTTTTATAAGTTTTAGATTTGAGGCTCTTAGTCAAAAACATAAATACTAAATGAATCAAATTAAATACTTTTCAAGTGTAAAAGAAAACAAAAGATATAAACTTTGAGTTCACCTATAAGTTGTGGTATGCTAATGTGAATTATACAGGGATCAACTGATAGCAAGTGCATCTGATATCATCTCAACACAGTTAAACAAACAGAGACAGTATAAAGTACGAAGTCATGCTGGGTTACATAATATACCAAGTTGCACAAAAACACTGTGGAAGTTATGGCATAAAGTTATGATAGACATCCTTAGAAATGTTACAGTGTAGTGACAGTTTCCTTGAGGAAACCTCTAGGAGTTGTCATTTAGGTGTTTCAATTCCATGTGCAGTTCAGACACTGGCCACAAGATACTTGCAAAATGATGTAAAATGATTATGTGCACATCAAGCCCAACAAACTCATCACTGTTTCACCTTTTTGGGGCAAAACATGCTTGACGTATTTTTGTGGCTGACGTTTGAAAAATACATTTGGTTTATTTGCATTTAGAGCAAATAAACCTTTTACTTTTTAAACTTCAACATAATCCTTTGTTTTAATTTATCATTTAATTGATTGTTGATTATTATTAATTGATTTAATCACAAAACATCATGAAGTTTTAAAATAACTGTACTTGCCAGGAGAATAATTACATAATTTTATTCAAATAAGTATTTGGTATATTTTATTTTTTGCATTGAAAAAAGCAAAGATTAATCAGTTTCAATCACTTTTTCCAGTAACATTCATGGAATTGAAATCTGATTTTGCTGACAGCTGCAATTGTCACAGACAATGTCTTTGTGATAACACTGTGGGCCTCTTGTTGTTCCAGATCCATCGTTGACGCGCTTCATTTGTACAGAACTCACCAGAGGCTACTTCCTGGAACACAATGAAGCAAAGTACACAGAGCGCAGAGAGAGGGTATATACATGCATGCGTATACCCAAGGAGCTGGAGAAGGTAGTGTACAGTAACGGTCCTGAACTATTCCCCTTGTTTCTCTTTGGCCAGTTTCATCAAGCTGCTTGTTTCTCCAGCCAAACAGAAATGTTTCTGTTATGAGCAGCCTGAAGCTCCAGTAAACTGAGTTACAGCTGAGCCATGTGACAACACAACAAATGTTCAGTGTGTACATCAGTGGATTATATGATGGGAAA
The DNA here is from genome assembly GCF_000485575.1 of Poecilia formosa. Lineage (NCBI taxonomy): Eukaryota > Metazoa > Chordata > Actinopteri > Cyprinodontiformes > Poeciliidae > Poecilia > Poecilia formosa. The sequence continues at coordinate 1,125,783 of NW_006799978.1, read as the reverse complement.
CTGTATCAATCTCTTGTAAACAAACCAAATATGTGATAGTTGTCATTGCAGAATCTTGCAATAAATTTTGATTCTGCCTAATTAATTAAACTATGGCGTATTACTAATAACTATAATAATTAAAAATGTGCATTGGTGATATTTTTGTAGTTGTTTTTATAATATATAATATAAATATAAATATAATGCAAGTTATTTTAATATAAACCACTATGTGCTATAGGCTGAATCAGCTAAATCAACTGAATCGTCCTGTGCAGCATTAGAATTAAACTGGAATCTGTGCAACTATATTTTTAACTAGACTGATTTAAATTAATTACAACTAAATTTCATCCATTTAATTACATATGATTTAGAATAACATTGTACTGTAAAATATTTTGATGGTACTTTTGATTTGCCGCTAAATAATCTGATCTTTATTAAATTTATGGATTATAAGATTATAGATTCTTGAATTGTTGCTTTTCAGCTCACACACATTTAATGATCACAGTGGAGGTTTTACATTCACACTGACAGCTGTTGTCTGACGTGGGGGTGTTGTTTGTTTGTTGGTTCTAGCTGATGATCTTTGGCTTCTTCCTGTGTGCCGATGCCTTCCTGTACATCTTCACCTTGCTGCCCCTCAGAGTGCTGCTGGCTCTACTTCGCCTCCTCACCCTGCCATGCTGTGGCTTCAGGTAAGATTGGAAAACATACATTATACAATACCTGAAAACAGGAATAAGAGCAAATTGTATTTCTGCACAAACTGAGTATCATTATCACCTCACAGTTAATTTTCTGTATTGGTCTTGGTTTTGTGAAAACCAGAACCACAATCTTCTCTTTAGGTCACTAGGTTCAGGAGTTTGTGTTGGGAGACACTTCCAGGATCATTTGACCTATTCCTATGTTTCTTCATATAATAACGTATCAGAAGGATTCAAATCATTTTTCATACTTCTAGATCAACTGTTAAACTGCAAATACATAACTTTAACTAAAAGTTAAGGCCACCCTCTTTCAATATTTTACAGGTGTTGTATCTGGACATAGAAAATATCTCATCAGTTCAACTTGGTTAAATCCAACATCAGATAAATATCAACACATGATCTATCACACATAATTTAAAGAAAAAAACATTTAACAGTTTAGATACTTAAGCAGTCTAAAATGTTTAATTATCCTGTAGAACCAGCTTTTGAAGCCATAACTTTCTGATTCTCTGACCTTTGCATTAGGGATATGGTCCAGACGTCTTGCTCAGATGCGTCTTTGCAAACTTAAGCTGTGCTTTTATCCTCTTGTCAGGTTTTCAACTACAGTTTTATTCATCTAATGACATGATAAATGATAAATGACCTGAACTTTCATCTTTATCAAGTCGAGAGGATGAAGCGCTTTACACTGCATTCAGTCATTCACCCATTCATGCAAATGTTCAACTAAAATATGTCAAAGTCTAAAACATTTTAACATGTACTGTATATCAGAAACAGTAAAATTAAAGGGATATCCACTTACTTTTATGCAAGCATAAATGGTAAATACAAATCATTCAGATAATTCTCTTAATTTTCAGACTGGCAATCATGTCTGTAGTTATTCCTTATTAATTTGTATAATAATAATAATAATAATAATAATAATGCACCCCTGAGCAGGATTATTTTAGTTTATTAGTAATATTAGAAATTGTGGAGTACACACTATTTAGATCAATATTATACAGCCCAGAAATGGAATCAGAATTAGAATTAGAATAACTACGAACTTAGAATCCAGAAATACTTAACAGGAACAGTCACTACTTAATTACTTTTATTTTACTGCTTTTTAGAAACTGTAACTACTCACTTTACACCAGAAAAGGACTTAGATTAGTCATTTTGCTTTTTTCTTCTTTGTCTTTCCTTTGGTTTGTTATTTTGTTTGTATTTCCTTTTAACTCATGTAAAGCACTTTGAATTGCCTTGTTGCTGAAAATGTGCTATATAAATAAAATTACCTTACTTTACCTTACCTTGTAAGAGTATAAGTTGTAAGACTTGCAAATAAAATATTAGGAATGATTATATCAGTTTTTCATAGGGCCACGCTTTGAAAACATCACTTTTCCAGAAAAGGCCAAAAACCACTAAGGAAAAATGTCTTCTTACAAAAACTCTAATAGTTTGTACACGCAAGAGCAGTTGGATGGGGGGAACAATTGTTAACAGTCCAGCTATGTCACAAAGTTATGGATAAATGTACCCTTACTCTCATGAGAGGCCCCGTGTCACATTCTGCCCCCTGTTCTGCCTATCTCTCACCTGACTGTCCCTCCCTTGCAGGGCACGCACATGCCCCTACTGCAAAAGAAGCAGGTATGCTCCCACAAGCCCATCATAGCTCCAGTAAAAGTTAGTCCTGTCCCGAACAAGCCCGTGTTTCCAGTCATCAGTCTCATCTCATCTCCATGTTTGTAAAGATACAGCCTGGCACTACACACCATGTTCTGGTCTTCAAGTTAGTTTAACTTTGTCTGCTCTGATAAAGTTCTGCTGAGCATGTTTGGCCATTTTCATCCCGTGTTAAGTGTTCGTGATACACCTACTGCTGCACTGCAGTTTGTATTGTCTGTAGCTTCATTTTCCAGTACTTAAGAGGGAGAAAAACAAAGTAATTATTTATCTCCAGTGTTAAATTATCCTGAACCACTGTACAGCAGCAGACAGACTGTTTGATACTAAAAGTTAAGCTTTTTTAACAAAAACCTCTTATTCTGCCCTTTGTGTTAAGCTTTCTTTTACATCCTCGAATGGAGGGAACTATACTCAGTAATAGTTGCTTGTAATGCTGCTTTCTGCTCTTGTAAAATGATTTGGTTTGTGAAGATGGTGCTTACAGAATGTAGATGATGCACCCCTGAGCAGGTAACCTTAAAGGCTGCAGCAATTTCAAGTCTGTGTGCTGAGAATCAAGAGCCTTCTCAGGGTCAGCACCTTGACTACCTGAATACTAAAACTGCAACATATAATGCAATGAAAGGTTGAACACTAGGTGGTGGTATAGCACCAGAAGTCCATGTCCAATGTCTTTCCCATTTCTGCAGAATTTATGTACATGGTTTTATTTGTGATATGAAGCACTTTGATATGGGGTAGTTATCCTCTAATGTTATATTGAAAACAGTCCAGATGTTCAACTGCTTCCTCAGCTGTGCATTGAGTGAGAATACAGTGATACTAATGGTTAGGCTGTTGTCAGTCTGGTGTCAGTTCAGAGGTGCAATGATTCAGCCTCTCTATTACCAGCCATGTAAATCATGTTTTTCCGTATCGTTAAAGATGCTGCTAAAGTCAGTGGAGGCATCAATGACAGTTAGAATAGTTCCTAACATTCCACCTTGGTACGGAGTGTTTAAAAAGTATGCTTTTTGTGATTTGGCAAAGAAAAAAATCACACAGAGCTGATAACTGGGTTTAGCTTTCAGAAGAGCTCAATTAACCAACTAGCAGGAGGCTGATTAGGCTCCCTCAGCATTTTCAAGGTATAGTCCCATTTCTCTGTGATAAATGAATAATTTAAACAAACTGGTCATTACCAATAAGTTCATGTCCTTAGAAGGGAAATAAATAATTTCTCTACAGTGGTGTTGCATGCTTGCATGCAAATAGACGGAACACAGCTGACATGGAAAATATGCAGAAAGTGTTCAAATTAATCTCCCCCAGCTCTTCCCAGTCGCCCCTGTCACTGTAACTAAATAACCGCTCCCATGGATTTGTCAGCTCTTCTCGTAACGTGCTCCAGAGCTGCCGCTGCCGACTACAGATATTAATAAAATAAGCTGCATGTTTGACTCACTTTATTACCCTGAAAAGACGTGCCAATGTCACTGTTGGATATGACAGTTGATGCCTGTTTGTTTTCTGTTTTAGTCATTTCTGTCCAAAATGTTGAATCCAATTTTATATCATAACTGAAACATTTTAATCAAGACCGAGGCTCAGCCACTGGTCCTGTTGGTCTGTTTGGTAGATAAGAACAGTTTGGATTTATTTCTTATACATGTACTTTAACCAGAAAAACACATTTCAAAAACAACCATATTAAAAAGACAGCTGGCTTCCAAGATAAATGTTATATAAAGGAGATAATATCTTTAATATTTCATATTGTACTTTTATTGATACCATCTGTTGTTGCTCCTGGTGTTTTATCTCATTTTGAACAGAAATGAAAATATTACTCATGTTGTATCTTGGCATCAACTTGTGAGAATCTAATCAGACAGAGATCATTCAGCCTGAGTAACCTGCAGTAATAGATGAGGCTGGGAAACATCTGTTGTCTGTTCCTTCTTGTTTTGCTGTCTTAGCCTCACTGCAAAGCATCAGCGTGGGGTAGACGAATGTGTGCATGATTCTTCAAATGGTTGGAAATATCTTCATGTTAATACTTGGTTCACGTGTGCGTTTGTCAGCACGCATTACATTGCGGTGTGAACATATTTACTCATGCATGTTTGATTTTGGGAGATACAGAACAGCTTGCAGCTCAGCATGCATCAGGGCATTAAATAACACAAGTCTGCATGTCGGTACAGGAAATAGATGCTGAGTTTTCTGAGTGGGTCCCTGTGTCTGTGTGAACAGCGGGTCACGACTGCTGCAGCCAGCGCAGGTTTGTGATATGCTGAAGGGGCTGATCCTGGTGCTGTGCTTCTCCATGATGCACTACGTGGATTACTCCATGATGTATCACCTGATCAGAGGACAGTCCGTCATCAAGCTCTACATCATCTACAACATGTTGGAGGTACTTTACACTGTAAACACTGAAAAACAAAAATCAGTGATGCTACACTGTTGTTTTATTTATAACTCTTAAAATCCGTTCCATTGCATGATATCGATAAGGAAGAAAATAAAGTATTTATTTGCAGAGTCATTTTAAATAAATCTCTAGTATTTAAAAATATATATATATATTTTACAAGGAAAAGTGTGCTTCAAAGCTGACATACTGAACAGAGTTTGCCTCTATAACAAAAAGTAGCTTTCTTTCAAATAGCTTTTTACATCTAATACTTAAATTTCTCAGCTACATTCTCTCTCCCTTAGTAGAAGTTTGATCAATTCACTGATCAAAACAGATTAGACTTTGGGGTTCTGAGGATCGAGCTGAACATCATCTGATTTTGGTAAATAGACTCAGATTTCTGAGTACATCTAGTATTTATTTCTTGGCAAACACAATGATGTTTTTTGAAGTTCAGAGATTAAATGTTAAATAATTGAGGCTTGTGATTCTTAAATTCTCTTTAGACTCACGTACCTTTTCAGTAGTAGGACATCTAATAAAAGTTTGATTCATGGCTGAATAAATTGACAAGTCATGTTTAGCAATGTGAGCTACTTCTTTGCACCCACAAAATAAACCTTTCGTCTTTGTGTGGAAAGCAAGCATCACAGGCAGACTGTAGTTCTTTCCATATTTGATGCTCCGAAGCACTTTATATGAAAGTTACTCATGTCTGGACTGAGGTGGTTCTGTGATTTAACAGAAAAAACTAATAGTTCACTAGTCAACATCATTAAGGTTACATTTTCTGTCTAAAGCTTGTCGAACTTCATTTCCAACCTGTTTTTCCTTTATAAGGTTGCAGATCGCCTCTTCTCGTCTTTTGGTCAAGACATTCTGGATGCTCTGTACTGGACGGCCACTGAACCCAAAGAACGCAAAAGAGACAGTATAGGAGTTATCCCTCACTTTTTTATGGCTGTCTTTTATGTCTGTATCCTTCCATTTTGTCTTCATGTTGAACCCAAAAGCTTTTGAAATATGACCCCTTTTATTTATTCTTTAAAGCAACAGTGATGCACATGGTCATACACTAGGTAAATGAGTATTCTGTAACATCCATATTCTTAGTTATTTGAAATTTATTATCAAATATGGTATACCAAAGGCAGGACAAATCAACATTTTTGGACTTAAACAACATTTGTTTATGCCTGTTGCTTCAGCACCTGAGCCATCTCCAAATATTATTGAAATAATAGACTTACAGTTTCTGGTTTAGTTTAGAAGTCTTATTCCTAACCATTGCTTTTATTTAACTTGATTTATTTTTAAAAAGGTGTTTTTCCTGAGTATTTCTTCCTCAGTTCTTCATTCCATCCTAATCATGGTCCAAGCCTCCACTCTGAATGTTGCCTTCAACTCGCACAACAAGTCTCTGCTTACCATTATGATGTCCAACAATGTCAGTGCTCACAGATACACATACAACAAAAAGAAATTCTAACGCATTTACCTAAAATATTTGTCCAAGTAGCAATGCACTAAAAGTATTTGTATGTTGATATATTCAGCTTGCTGATGTTGAAACCTGACTCTTGTAGCTACAACATTGTATTTTTATACAGTATAGATTTGATGCTCCAATATGTGTGTTTTATAAATCTCAGTTTGTGGAGATCAAGGGAAGCGTCTTCAAGAAATTTGAGAAGAACAATTTATTTCAAATGTCTAACAGTGGTAAGTTTTTCATCACCACACTGCACATCATTTTTCGTTGACCTCTGTCTTTCATAACAGTTTGTTGCATTGGTCAGCTCTGCTTTCAGCTATAGGTGTTTGATAGCTTACTCAACACCTGTAGCTACAACATGTATGATATGGAAGCCTTCACAGTTAGCTGAAGGCTTCCAAAACTAGCTTAATTAGAAAAGTGCATTTGTTTATTTTTGGCTTCCTTGTTACACATGGCAAAAAAAAAAAAAAAGATAAAAATGGCACCTGACTTCCTGTGAACTGTTTTAATGAGCCCATTTCACATTTTTTACTCTACTTAATTAGCAGCTTTTATTTTATCTTTCAGATATAAAAGAACGGTTTACCAGCTATGTTCTCCTCCTCATCGTCTGTCTCAGGAATATGGAGCAGTTTTCATGGAACCCAGGTAATTATTTGTTTTCCCTGTAAACTAAGTTTTTATTAAAATTTAAAATGCAATAAACACAAAACTGCATCATTTCACTTTTGCAATAAATATAACACATTGACAGTATTTCTGTGCCAGCACTGATGTTGCTGCTTGCCTTGAATAAAGATTTGACAGTTATCCTGAGCAGTTGCTTTCTGTCTATTCCCACTGACCGACTGTAGTACTTTGGGGAGTTTCTCCCAGAATCTTCAGTCAACAAGGCAGTAAAGTCAGAGATGAGAGCTGGGCGTTACTGTTTGACAGCTTTCTGACACTCAACTCCTCCTGCCAGTCTCAAACACAAACTCCCTGTCAGTGACAGACATTGACTGTCAGCTGAAATGTTAACACTTTAAAGCAGCACACTTCTCATTTTGCATTCATTCTGTGTTCATCCTCTGATACACCAAGATGGATTTGCTCAGACATGACATTTTTTCTCCTCAGACCACCTGTGGATGTTGTTCCCTGATGTCTTTATGGTCGTCATGTCTGAAGTTGCTGTTGACATCATTAAACATGCATTCATCACAAAGTTCAACGACATCACAGCAGATGTAAGAAACAAGCCAGCAGCAAAATAACACATTTACGCATCGCTTATTGAACAAAGTTTCTAACCGGCCACATGCATGTCCTCCAGGTGTACAGTGAATACAGAGCCAGTCTGGCCTTCGATCTTGTTAGCAGTCGACAAAAGAACGTATGATTTTCTTTTTTTAATTTATTTACTTTTTTGGTTGTTTGTTTTCATATCATTGTAATTATTTTGTTACATCATAAAACTCATGCAGCTAACAGATTCTCATGTCAAGAGATGTAACCTTTGCCTGTCACTGTGCAGGCCTACACTGACTATAGTGACTCAGTGGCCCGGAGGATGGGCTTCATCCCTCTGCCGCTGGCTGTCCTGGTGAGTGACAACAGTCTGTTACCCTAAACTGACTCAAACCCTTTAGAGTAACGGTCCAAATACTAGCTTTTAGATCTTTTGATTTTTGGATTAAACTGATTTTGGAATGTTTTGCTGTTTTTTCAGCTAATCCGAGTGGTGATGAGTTCTGTGAAGGTACAGGGGGCTCTGTCATACACATGTGTGTTCCTCTTTTATCTTGGGTAAGCCTTTAATTTTGCTCTGCTTGTTTTCTTCTGCTTTTATATGGCAAATTATATCCCTATTGCCAAAATGAGAGCTAGTAACCACAATATTGTGATGAAAGTTTTTACAAATTTAGCAAATGCTTTAAAAAAACAAACAAACAAAAAAAACATAAAAATATGCAATTGTTAGACTCTTGACTTGCTCTCGGCGCTTGATGAGGACACACTGAAACATCTGTGGTTATATAAGCATGAACACCGTAGCTGACTTCCCACTGGGCTCTTCCCATTGAAGAATTCACTTCAGGAATAAGAACACATTGTTGTCATCTCTGGCCTTCCCTTTCCTCTGGTTTAAAAATAGCCCTTGTTTGAGTAGATCGCTGTGCCTTGGCAAAGATTTAGCTGACACAATCTCAGTTCCAAATGGCCTGTCACAGCAAGCGTTGCTCCACAGACCCAAATGTGTCCGTCTTCCACTCATCAGTGTCAGAGTCGAAGCTCTGCAAAGAAAAGCGTTCTGCACATCAGCATGCGGGTGTGAAAGATGAGGCTTGAATGGTGGTGATTGCTTACAATCATTAGGCTCCATTTTAAGGAAGAATTATTACCAGTGCATCTCAACAAATTACATTTTGTGTAAAAAAAATATTTATTTAAATAATTAAATAAATTAACTAGCATTATATAGACTTACATTCTGTTTATTTTTGATGACATTTGGTTACAGCTGAGGAAAACCCAAAATTCAGTTTCTCAGACAATAGGAATATTACATAATACCATTTTTTAATTTTTTTTAAAGGATATTTGAAGCAGGTGACTCTTTCAGAACTGACCTGAACCGAAGTTCACACTTTGCGAATCTCTCTTAAACTTCTCAAAGGTCGTTGTCTCACAGTCCTCTGAATTAGGGGTTTCAACCTTGAGGACTGAAACCTTTTGTTGGGTTCCTTGTCCAACACCCTCATCAAAAGGCTCAATTTTCTCTTCAGCAAGCAGTCAAATTGTACAGACCTCTGCTAATGTCCTAATTAATAGAATCAGGTGTATTTAAGCAGAGTCACCTTTGAAGTTGCAGAATGTTGAGTAATATTCCAAGTAACTCACTTCTAAAATTTTAAAAGGTTCATGTTTTAAACTTAATTACTGAAACAAACATTTTGATTGAATTTTAAAATGTTAAGATGCTTCTGTAAGTTTAGCACATCCTAGTTTTGCTTGATTTATTATGTTTTTAGCAATTTATTTCTTTGTGCCAATAAAATGTAAAATATTGTAATATTGTTTCCTTTGTTGCTGCTCTTCTTGTAGGATGGTTACTCTGAAAGTTTTAAACAGTATCGTGCTGCTGGGGAAGTCTTGTGTTTATGTCAAGAGAGCCAACATGGAGGACAAACTGTTTGAGAGGCCACCGACCGCTCCGTCCTTCTCTGCAAAGAGTCCCAGCAAATCTGACCCACGTAGATGCACTAAATCTTCAGGTAAGCAAAGCTTTTCACATCAAGTTAATTTTTATTAAAGTGCACGTATTCAGAGAAGATGAAGGGATCTCTCATAAAAGTTATTGAAGTTTTATGTTGTAAAATATGGACAAAAACACAACATGAGGTTTATCTTGTGCATTGCATTTTATTTGTTGCTAAAAAACAAGTGTTGTCTCAACTTTGTAAAAATTTCCAATTATTTTTTTAAGTGAAAAGTCTGATCATTTTTTTCTGTTCTCCGACGTAAAATCCAAACAGTTTAAGTTCACTGGAACTGTGACACTAATAACTGAATGTTTATTAAAAACTTACATTGAGCCAACTTTTTTATAAAAAGAGGAAATGATTGCCATGTACTATTCATTTTGTGAGTTCTAACTCTTTGGAAAAATGTTTGAAATCGCTGTTGGACCAGCAAAACCATTTACAAAAACACATCAATACATCTGGTATTTATATATAGTCTAAACATCTTATTTTTATTTTAAAACAATGCAAATACTTTTCTCTGACAACCAGAATCAATAGGTTGGTGGATTGCAGTTCTGTTTATGAAAGCAGTTATTTATATGTGCAGCTGGCAACCAAGACATCCTGAAATGAGGCAGTGTCTCTCCTGCCAAGTCTCTTATCAGTTTTGCGCAGTTCTTTCAAAAATGTCTTATTGTGTTTATTCTCAGAATGATTTTTCTCATGATACTACTCCTTGTGCTCTCAGAGTGAAATAGTTCACACTGTTTTCTTTCTACAAAACACAATACTTCATAATGAGATCTGTGCTGTCCTTTGATTTATTCAAGATTACATTTTCTGGATAAACTAGAATCATTTTAATCAGCCATCTTGGTGGAGGTCAGCCAAGTTGTGGAAATAACTACTTTTTATTTTCCAAGCTGGTTTCTCCAGGAGGAGGGATAAAAAATATTAATATAAAAAAATCACCTTACTGTGGTTCCCCAAAAGAAAGGAAGCAAACATGTAAAGATAAAATAAATTTTGTACTTGTTTGCAAGCTAAACCACCCAGTCTCTCTTAGCTTTTAGCTGTAGTTTGAATCTTCAGGAAGAGAGATGCAGGTTTTATAGCTGAATTTTTGGCCATTATTAGTCAGTCAACTGCAGCATGAAGGGTTTATTAATATATCAACTTCTTTGTGTAATCAGTAGACAAAGATGCCAAAAATGGCAACAATTTGCCTTTTTGCAAACAACTTGACAGATTGCATTGACTTGCTCTAGTCTGCCGTGGTTGCCTGGCAACAAGAACCCTGTACAAAGTCATCAGATGATCTATGTCCACTGCCTTTTTGTTTTTATTCTGAGCAAAGCTGATTTAGCTTGACAAGCATAACAACATTTTAAGTTATAATATAAAGTTATTATTGGAAAATTCAAGTCTTTCTAGACAACAACTGTGTACAAAATACATTTTCAGAGAAAAGCAGTTTATACGCTTCATCCTTTGTCATTCAGGTGAATCCATTGTGGATCAGATTCCTGCCACACCTTGCAGCCCTCCGACCTCCTCATTACCCTCTGTGACCACCCAGCCGGCTCCCCGGTCTGACTTGTTTCTCCCTCCCCCCACTGACGCCTCACCTGCGACAGCAGACAGCTGTCCTTCGACCTCAGAACCCCAATCTGACACTGAACCACCAACAGCTTCACCTTTACAGGAAGAGGAGGCAGACGAAGCCTCCGATATGAACCACAGAGCTCCCAATAAAGACCTGCTGGAGATCGACCGCTTCACAATCTGTGGCAACCGAATCGACTGACCAGCAGCAGCCACCGATGTAGCAAGTAAACCACTCAGGTATAGCGGAGAGCGCAGGCTCTCAGCCAGATCCTCCACACGGAAAGCAGAGTATTTATTGGCAATATGATAAGTTATTGTTACCAGGGACACAGTGTCAGGCAGATCTGCTGTGGTCGATGCCTCAGGTCAAGAAGTTTGACGAAGAACACTTCAGGTGTCTGATAAACAGCAGGAGACAGAAAGTGTGAGTGTGGCAGCCGAGTCGTCGGGACAATCTGCCAATTGTTTGTGTGTGTGTGGGTGTGTGTCTATGTGTGAAAGAAAACAACAGTGTGTGTGAGTGTGACAGCACACAAGCACTTCCTGATTGAGCAGCTGTGGGACCAGAAGGAGAGAAATGTCTCTCCACAGACAGAAAACAAACTAAAACCACAGATTTTTAAAGCAAGCGTCAGAATATTCATTTTGTATAAGAAAACATGCTGAGGTATCAACATATTGGCTTTCAAGACTAAGTGATTATTTTAGGCATTTATATTGAGATGGTGTTGCAAACAGAAAAACAGGAAAGATATTTTTGCACACATAAGTCAGTATGTTATTCGGTTTATTGAGGATAATAAAATGTGGATTACAGAAAACTACATGAAATTTATAAATCAAAACATGAGAATCAGCAAACATGAAACCCAAAGTAAAAAAACAACATTCTTTTGAACTGTTGGCCTTAAGAGGGGCGTTTTGTTTACATCATTATATCATTAGCACCTTCACTAACTTACTGAACCCCATCCTGCTGACGTTAACTCAGCAGCTTCTGTCGGTCCCTGACTCAGCAGATGGAGACCAAAGGTCGAGGATGCAGCGGCGCAGTTACATCTATAATGTCACTTTTATATGAACAAAGTCATTCAATATTATCATCTTCAATGTCTTGTTATCCATTAAGACGGGATATGACTGAGTGAGGCGCCTCCTCTGGAATGTACCAAGTTAGTTTCTAATTCTTTTGGTCTTGAATGTTTGCACTGATGGACTATTAAATTATATCGGGTCATGTTTCACATAAACTCAGCTGATGTTTCCATAGGAACATCTTAGAAAGATAGAAGCAATATTTCCACGACAGAATGCCTTTTTTTTTTTGCATGTGTGCTTTAAAACCTGTGATTTGACTGACTTTAAGAAATTATTGTAAACCATTTTTTATTGTGATTAAAACATATGATAAATATGTAGAGTATATAAAAACTGTTTGTTTATAATTAAATGTAAGGACAGTATAAAAATCCCAACTTGATTATATTTTTATGATAGAAAGTCAAGCAAAGCCCTTCAGTTTTATCAGAAATGTATCAGTTTCAAAAGTAATGCAGATATGGTTTGATTTGCTTTCTGGTTTCATCCATTATTACACATTTAATTTGTATAAAATATTTTCACTGAAACACGATTTCAAAAGAACTGTTGGCTTAGGAAACAAAAAATGTACTTGGAACAAGGATGTACAGACAAATGTTGAATATTGTTTAAGCAGAAAAAATTTTAGGTTAATGTGTAAGGGCAAAGTGTTGATTTACAATGTCCTTTTCCATCATAATAAGGAATATGGTTCTACTTGGGGAACTGTAAATGACTCAAATGTTCCGTGTGAAATGTGATTCCTCAAACTATCGCGTGGTTCTCTCAGAGGGCCAGAACTCCCCGTGTTTTGTTCAGAGTCGTCCAAACTCTTTGTTTGTTTACAGTGAAGGACAGCCGAACTCAGGCGGCCGGAGCTGAGATCAACAGAACTGATGAAGTGGAGTGTTTTTATGTCCAGTACACTGCCTGCTCTGTTTCATTAGTTTAGATTTATATTTAATTCATACCTTGATAATGAATGAAATTGCCTTTTTGGAATAATAAAAGTGTATTTTTTTTTTTAAATGGTGATCGCAAATGTTTCCTTTAAACAACAATATGGAAAGGAGTAACTGTGAACAGCAGCTTTTTTTGCCGCTGTAGCTCTGAAGTAAACAAAAAAAATCTAATTTGGTAATCATTGGAGAATTACATCAATCAGTAATCAGAAAGATTAGAAAACTGATTAAAAAAAAAAAAAAGTCCACCGATATGTCTCCAAAAGCCTAAAGGAAGGTTTTGGAACGGCCTACTTAAAGTCTGGACTTACATGCGATTGCAGTAATGCAGCATGAAAAAAACATTTATTTTTGTAACATACATATAATACAGAGTTGTCTTTTTTCCTCTGATGAGATTACATATATACAACAGAAGCCTCTGTGATGTGGTGTTAAAACAGCTTTAATCATGACCAGAAACAACAACATGTGATTTACTATGGGTCTAGCACATTTCACTCAGTGACCAGGATCATGCAGTTTTTACTTTAACTAGTAAATAACGCCAAAGTTAAGTAGGAGATTATCAGAATAAACTCTGACTAAAAAGCATGATACTTTTGTAAAGAATAAGCAGGTTTAGAAGAATAAGCAGGTTTAGAAGATGGCTTGATGAATGGATATTTGGAATATCTCTGCAAACTATGGCTTTAGCTAAAGGAAACAAGAACTGGGGGAAAAGGAAGAGCTGTCAAAAGTTCAGTGAAACACTTTAAAAACACTTAAAATTACATTAAGCAATAGTAGGGTAGGATAAAAAAAATGAAGCAATACAGCTGTTTCAGCAATACAGCTGCATATCATATCAAATCACTACAATGGCTAAATTATAGTTTAAAATCAGACTGATTCTTATACTTCTGGAGATGTTGACAGCCTGACAGTTTGGAAAACCAGATTTAAAAAAACAAAAGGACTGAGGCTGCCAGTGCACTCACAAAGTTGGAACAGTGGTTTATATTTTCAACTTCCCGTTTGGATGATGACCTCATCTTTATCTGCACACTGTCTGTTTGGAAGCGGAGGTCAGGCAGAGTAAATCTGGACCAGACATTCTTAGAGGGATAATCTCCTTACACTGCCGAGAGCTGAGGCAAGGTGCAGCCCTGTTGCAGCTTCCAGTAGGGCGACAGGTTTAGTCGTAGGTTATTTAGATAAATTCCAGCAGTGGTCTGAATGGGTAGAAAAAGAACTTTAAAAAAGAAGTCGAAATAATCAGGAAAGATGTTAAAATATTGTTAATTAGAGGCATTTTTAGTCAAACCAGACAGTATCTGTGACTTAAATCCAAGTTAAGTCATCTGTTCCAACACAGGGTCTAAAACATATCTTTTAGCAGTGAGACCATTCTGCAGGTTTAATAAGCTTTTGTTATGTGTAAAGAAATATGATCACAGTCGACTAACAGACATTTTTAAGCCAGGGTTGAGGCCTGATGTTCTCCACAGTCAGAACAAAGCTCTTATTGTACTGAGAAAAGTCCACCGAAACAGCATCAGCAATCATACCAGTAAGCCAGGTATCACCATGGCTACAGTAGCATCTGTTAGGAGGAAAAGAAAAGTTGAGGACCTGGTATAATTGACATGTGCACACAATGCAGTCAAGATGAAAGAAGTCAAAACCCGTTATTGGAAACAAAAATGTCAATCTGGAAGTGTCCTTAACACATAAACATCACAACAGGAAGTCAAAATGTATTAAATTAATAAAATAAAAGATTATTCTAATAAAATACTGCATAAGTTCCTCTTCAATGGTTGGAAATTTGTAACTGAGAGGTATAATTAGGTGGGGTCTTCAGTCCTAAAACATTTGAATCATTTTGGTCATAAATGATTGTAAAATTTAACAATTTTTTAAAGATCCTGCTGTCTCTGTTTCCTGCTGGCTCTGTCTCCCACATAGTTATCCACAAACAGCTAAAACCCTCTTTAAAAACACTTATCACTTCTTGTTTTAATTGTTCACACATGAAATATACCT
>NW_006799978.1:1054300-1110570 GCF_000485575.1 Poecilia formosa | reverse complement strand
ATTTTTTAAGCATGTTTTCTCAGTAACATTTAAACATGCATTTATTTCTGTATTTTTGTGATAAATATTGAATCATCGAGTTGACGTGTCTTAGACCGACGCCGCTTTGATGACGTCATGCGTTGACCAGAGTAAAGATGGCGGACGTGTCGGGGACCGAGCTGTCAGAAGAGAAAGAAAACGAAATTGAGCTAAAGAAAAGACAGAAAAGACCTTGGGAAGAGTTTCACAGGTCGGGAAAAATCGGGATAACTCCAGAGCTTCCGGAGACGCTGGGGTTTTTCGACATTAGTGCAGTGAAGAGGGAGCAGCAGGAGGTCTCAGCAGGTAACCGTTTGGTCTACCCAGCTGTGAAGCCACAGATACTACCGTTAAACAACTTAAAGCTTTTTTTTGACTTTCTTTAGCCATTCACACTTACGTGATTCAACGACTACAACGTTTTGTCTATAGTGGAGGGGTGAGGAATCAAGCATAAATTTGCTACAAAAGCCTAAATGAGTCTACTCAGCTTGATGACAGCTGCTGAGTTTATTTATTTACAGTGCTAGCTTAATTAACAAGCTAATAGTAAATAGCCAGCTAGTTTAAAAACAGCGAATTCAGCCATTTGGTGAAGCTATGTGTTTTCTTATTACTGTTGTATATGACATGTTTTTTTCATATTTCGTTTTCATATTTTAGGCTCCCATACCACACCGTGTTAAGCTCTACTGTTTGTGTAAAATAAATATATCTATCTATCTATAGATAGCAAAAAGGTTGTTGCTAAGGAAGCTTACTGTTTATTGTGCTTTATCCAAGTATATTAGGAAGTTTAGTGGAAGGTCAAAACAAAAAGTGTGAGGGACATATGCAGTGTGTGGACTGCAGCTGAAGTCCGTGAACCAACACACAAATGTGTCCAACATTTGGGCTTCAATTCTTCGTGTTAAGCTTCTGAACCAAATAAGCTTTGGCTGGTTTCAGGAGAAAAAGAATCGTGCTGTTACACAGTGTTCAGAGTTTCATTGGAAATCGAGGACCAGGGACCTTGAAAAGAGCCAGCAGACCAAATACAAATAGCTACAGGTCCAGTTTGAAGTTTCTGGATTCTGTGATGATTTGGGGAGCCATGTCATCTGCTGTTAGTCCATCAGATGGACCAACAGCATCTTTTTTTTGTTTTGTTTTTACCATGTCTACAGTCTTTTTGAAATCCAGTTTGATTGTAAGTCTAACAAAATATATTTTTTTAATTAGGTCTAAACTATAAACTAAACAAATGCTTGAAATATGTAGCTGTAAACTTTTTGAGTTCAGTGAATATTTTTTTTATTTTATAAAACAGTTTGTTATGTACAGTTGAAACATTGTTTTCACCTCTGGGTCAAAAAAGTTTAAAGCTTTTTGACCCAAAGTTGAAAATAATATTTTATCTGTATGAAGTGTTGAAGAAATATTTATGATCTCTTTTAAACTATTATCAAGACATTACAGTAAACTCTGACTCCTTGAATAATAACACAAAGACCTGAGAGATTATTTACTTTGAAGTCTGTTGGTACTTTATACAGCCACATAGCTTTATACCAGGTAACTCATATGTTGCTTGAGTGTCACATCGTATTCAGAGCAGATAAAATAAGTATTGGACACATGAATATTTTTTTTAGTTTAAATATTTGTAGAACAGCCACTGATTCACTCTAGAAGAATCAATGTAATTTATTTATTTATTTATTTGGGCATAAATCAACTTTGAGCACACGATGCCCATTGTTTCAAAGTGCTGCAGAAGGAAATGATGAACTAAAAGTTTAAATATATTTTGTTTACTTTGACTGCTCAATATGATGAAATGATGTTGGAAGATGTTGCTTCACATTGCGATAATGTTATTGGTTATGATTAACCCACTTTTCTCCATTGCAATGTCCACTGCTTGTCAGCTTTAGCATTGAGACCACTAAGAATATCTAACAGTCCAAATACATTATTGGCATAAGGAATTTGCATACGTAAAACATTATAGCATCCAAGTAGTTCTTTGCAATATCACACACTTTGATATGGTGATGATTGCGATGTGATATGTTGTACAGCTCTACATCAAATTTATACAAAATTTCTGTTGAAATTTTAATGAACAGACCATATAACTTTAAGGTTAAGTTACAAAAAATAAATACTACTTTTTTTAAAAATACTAATGTTACATTTTTATAATTTTTAGATTTGAGGCTCTTAGTCAAAAACATAAATACTAAATGAATCAAATTAAATACTTTTCAAGTGTAAAAGAAAACAAAAGATATAAACTTTGAGTTCACCTATAAGTTGTGGTATGCTAATGTGAATTATACACGGATCAACTGATAGCAAGTGCATCTGATATCATCTCAACACAGTTAAACAAACAGAGACAGTATAAAGTACGAAGTCATGCTGGGTTACATAATATACCAAGTTGCACAAAAACACTGTGGAAGTTATGGCATAAAGTTATGATAGACATCCTTAGAAATGTTACAGTGTAGTGACAGTTTCCTTGAGGAAACCTCTAGGAGTTGTCATTTAGGTGTTTCAATTCCATGTGCAGTTCAGACACTGGCCACAAGATACTTGCAAAATGATGTAAAATGATTATGTGCACATCAAGCCCAACAAACTCATCACTGTTTCACCTTTTTGGGGCAAAACATGCTTGACGTATTTTTGTGGCTGACGTTTGAAAAATACATTTGGTTTATTTGCATTTAGAGCAAATAAACCTTTTACTTTTTAAACTTCAACATAATCCTTTGTTTTAATTTAACATTTAATTGATTGTTGATTATTATTAATTGATTTAATCACAAAACATCATGAAGTTTTAAAATAACTGTACTTGCCAGGAGAATAATTACATAATTTTATTCAAATAAGTATTTGGTATATTTTATTTTTTGCATTGAAAAAAGCAAAGATTAATCAGTTTCAATCACTTTTTCCAGTAACATTCATGGAATTGAAATCTGATTTTGCTGACAGCTGCAATTGTCACAGACAATGTCTTTGTGATAACACTGTGGGCCTCTTGTTGTTCCAGATCCATCGTTGACGCGCTTCATTTGTACAGAACTCACCAGAGGCTACTTCCTGGAACACAATGAAGCAAAGTACACAGAGCGCAGAGAGAGGGTATATACATGCATGCGTATACCCAAGGAGCTGGAGAAGGTAGTGTACAGTAACGGTCCTGAACTATTCCCCTTGTTTCTCTTTGGCCAGTTTCATCAAGCTGCTTGTTTCTCCAGCCAAACAGAAATGATTCTGTTATGAGCAGCCTGAAGCTCCAGTAAACTGAGTTACAGCTGAGCCATGTGACAACACAACAAATGTTCAGTGTGTACATCAGTGGATTATATGATGGGAAACTGTATCAATCTCTTGTAAACAAACCAAATATGTGATAGTTGTCATTGCAGAATCTTGCAATAAATTTTGATTCTGCCTAATTAATTAAACTATGGCGTATTACTAATAACTATAATAATTAAAAATCTGCATTGGTGATATTTTTGTAGTTGTTTTTATAATATATAATATAAATTAAATGTAATGTATGTTATTTTAGTATAAACCACTATTTGCTATAGGCTGAATCAGCTAAATCAACTGAATTGTGCTGTGCAGCATTAGAATTAAACTGGAATCTGTGCAACTATATTTTTAACTAGACTGATTTAAATTAATTACAACAAAATTTCATCCAATTAATTACATATGATTTAGAATAACATTGTACTGTAAAATATTTTGATGGTATTTTTGATTTGCCGCTAAATAATCTGATCTTTATTAAATTTATGGATTATAAGATTATAGATTCTTGAATTGTTGCTTTTCAGCTCACACACATTTAATGATCACAGTGGAGGTTTTACATTCACACTGACAGCTGTTGTCTGACGTGGGGGTGTTGTTTGTTTGTTGGTTCTAGCTGATGATCTTTGGCTTCTTCCTGTGTGCCGATGCCTTCCTGTACATCTTCACCTTGCTGCCCCTCAGAGTGCTGCTGGCTCTACTTCGCCTCCTCACCCTGCCATGCTGTGGCTTCAGGTAAGATTGGAAAACATACATTATACAATAACTGAAAACAGGAATAAGAGCAAATTGTATTTCTGCACAAACTGAGTATCATTATCACCTCACGGTTAATTTTCTGTATTGGTCTTGGTTTTGTGAAAACCAGAACCACAATCTTCTCTTTAGGTCACTAGGTTCAGGAGTTTGTGTTGGGAGACACTTCCAGGATCATTTGACCTATTCCTATGTTTCTTCATATAATAACGTATCAGAAGGATTCAAATCATTTTTCATACTTCTAGATCAACTGTTAAACTGCAAATACATAACTTTAATTAAAAGTTAAGGCCACCCTCTTTCAATATTTTACAGGTGTTGTATCTGGACATAAAAAATATCTCATCAGTTCAAGTTGGTTAAATCCAACATCAGATAAATATCAACACATGATCTATCACACATAATTTAAAGAAAAAAACATTTAACATTTTAGATACTTAAGCAATCTAAAATGTTTAATTATCCTGTAGAACCAGCTTTTGAAGCCACAACTTTATGATTCTCTGATGATCTTTGCATTAGGGATATGGTCCAGACGTCTTGCTCAGATGCGTCTTTGCAAACTTAAGCTGTGCTTTTATCCTCTTGTCAGGTTTTCATCTACAGTTTTATTCATCTAATGACATAGTAAATGATAAATGACCTGAACTTTCATCTTTATCAAGTTGAGAGGATGAAGCGCTTTACTCTGCATTCAGTCATTCACCCATTCATGCAAATGTTCAACTAAAATATGTCAAAGTCTAAAACATTTTAACATGTACTGTATATCAGAAACAGTAAAATTAAAGGGATGTCCACTTACTTTTATGCAAGCATAAATGGTAAATACAAATCATTCAGATAATTCTCTTAATTTTCAGACTGGCAATCATGTCTGTAGTTATTCCTTATTAATTTGTATAATAATAATAATAATAATAATAATAATGCACCCCTGAGCAGGATTATTTTAGTTTATTAGTAATATTAGAAATTGTGGAGTACACACTATTTAGATCAATATTATACAGCCCAGAAAGGGAATCAGAATTAGAATTAGAATAACTACGAACTTAGAATCCAGAAATACTTAACAGGAACAGTCACTACTTAATTACTTTTATTTTACTACTTTTTAGAAACTGTAACTACTCACTTTACACCAGAAAAGGACTTAGATTAGTCATTTTGCTTTTTTCTTCTTTGTCTTTCCTTTGGTTTGTTATTTTGTTTGTATTTCCTTTTAACTCATGTAAAGCACTTTGAATTGCCTTGTTGCTGAAAATGTGCTATATAAATAAAATTACCTTACTTTACCTTACCTTGTAAGAGTATAAGTTGTAAGACTTGCAAATAAAATATTAGGAATGATTATATCAGTTTTTCATAGGGCCACGCTTTGAAAACATCACTTTTCCAGAAAAGGCCAAAAACCACTAAGGAAAAATGTCTTCTTACAAAAACTCTAATAGTTTGTACACGCAAGAGCAGTTGGATGGGGGGAACAATTGTTAACAGTCCAGCTATGTCACAAAGTTATGGATAAATGTACCCTTACTCTCATGAGAGGCCCCGTGTCACATTCTGCCCCCTGTTCTGCCTATCTCTCACCTGACTGTCCCTCCCTTGCAGGGCACGCACATGCCCCTACTGCAAAAGAAGCAGGTATGCTCCCACAAGCCCATCATAGCTCCAGTAAAAGTTAGTCCTGTCCCGAACAAGCCCGTGTTTTCAGTCATCAGTCTCATCTCATCTCCATGTTTGTAAAGATACAGCCTGGCACTACACACCATGTTCTGGTCTTCAAGTTAGTTTAACTTTGTCTGCTCTGATAAAGTTCTGCTGAGCATGTTTGGCCATTTTCATCCCGTGTTAAGTGTTCGTGATACACCTACTGCTGCGCTGCAGTTTGTATTGTCTGTAGCTTCATTTTCCAGTACTTAAGAGGGAGAAAAACAAAGTAATTATTTATCTCCAGTGTTAAATTATCCTGAACCACTGTACAGCAGCAGACAGACTGTTTGATACTAAAAGTTAAGCTTTTTTAACAAAAACCTCTTATTCTGCCCTTTGTGTTAAGCTTTCTTTTACATCCTCGAATGGAGGGAACTATACTCAGTAATAGTTGCTTGTAATGCTGCTCTCTGCTCTCATAAAATGATTTGGTTTGTGAAGATGGTGCTTACAGAATGTAGATGATGCACCCCTGAGCAGGTAACCTTAAAGGCTGCAGCAATTTCAAGTCTGTGTGCTGAGAATCAAGAGCCTTCTCAGGGACAGCACCTTGACTACCTGAATACTAAAACTGCAACATATAATGCAATGACAGGTTGAACACTAGGTGGTGGTATAGCACCAGAAGTCCATGTCCAATGTCTTTCCCATTTTTGCAGAATTTATGTACATGCTTTTATTTGTGATATGAAGCACTTTGATATGGGGTAATTTTTTGAGCTACAATCAAAGTTCACTGTGAGGATAATTATCCTCTAATGTTATATTGAAAACAGTCCAGATGTTCAACTGCTTCCTCAGCTGTGCATTGAGTGAGAATACAGTGATACTAATGGTTAGGCTGTTGTCAGTCTGGTGTCAGTTCAGAGGTGCAATGATTCAGCCTCTCTATTACCAGCCATGTAAATCATGTTTTTCCGTATCGTTAAAGCTGCTGCTAAAGTCAGTGGAGGCATCAATGACAGTTAGAATAGTTCCTAACATTCCACCTTGGTACTGAGTGTTTAAAAAGTATGCGTTTTTTGATTTGGCCAAGAGAAAAATCACACAGAGCTGATAACTGGGTTTAGCTTTCAGAAGAGCTCAATTAACCAACTAGCTGGAGGCTGATTAGGCTCCCTCAGCATTTTCAAGGTATAGTCCCATTTCTCTGTGATAAATGAATAATTTAAACAAACTGGTCATTACCAATAAGTTCATGTCCTTAGAAGGGAAATAAATAATTTCTCTACAGTGGTGTTGCATGCTTGCATGCAAATAGACGGAACACAGCTGACATGGAAAATATGCAGAAAGTGTTCAAATTAATCTCCCCCAGCTCTTCCCAGTCGCCCCTGTCACTGTAACTAAATAACCGCTCCCATGGATTTGTCAGCTCTTCTCGTAACGTGCTCCAGAGCTGCCGCTGCCGACTACAGATATTAATAAAATAAGCTGCATGTTTGACTCACTTTATTACCCTGAAAAGACGTGCCAATGTCACTGTTGGATATGACAGTTGATGCCTGTTTGTTTTCTGTTTTAGTCATTTCTGTCCAAAATGTTGAATCCAATTTTATATCATAACTGAAACATTTTAATCAAGAGCGAGGCTCAGCCACTGGTCCTGTTGGTCTGTTGGTAGATAAGAACAGTCTGGATTTATTTCTTGTACATGTACTTTAACCAGAAAAACACATTTCAAAAACAACCATATTAAAAAGACAGCTGGCTTCCAAGATAAATGTTATATAAAGGAGATAATATCTTTAATATTTCATATTGTACTTTTATTGATACCATCTGTTGTTGCTCCTGGTGTTTTATCTCATTTTGAACAGAAATGAAAATATTACTCATGTTGTATCTTGGCATCAACTTGTGAGAATCTAATCAGACAGAGATCATTCAGCCTGAGTAACCTGCAGTAATAGATGAGGCTGGGAAACATCTGTTGTCTGTTCCTTCTTGTTTTGCTGTCTTAGCCTCACTGCAAAGCATCAGCGTGGGGTAGACGAATGTGTGCATGATTCTTCAAATGGTTGGAAATATCTTCATGTTAATACTTGGTTCACGTGTGCGTTTGTCAGCACGCATTACATTGCGGTGTGAACATATTTACTCATGCATGTTTGATTTTGGGAGATACAGAACAGCTTGCAGCTCAGCATGCATCAGGGCATTAAATAACACAAGTCTGCATGTCGGTACGGGAAATAGATGCTGAGTTTTCTGAGTGTGTCCCTGTGTCTGTGTGAACAGCGGGTCACGACTGCTGCAGCCAGCGCAGGTTTGTGATATGCTGAAGGGGCTGATCCTGGTGCTGTGCTTCTCCATGATGCACTACGTGGATTACTCCATGATGTATCACCTGATCAGAGGACAGTCCGTCATCAAGCTCTACATCATCTACAACATGTTGGAGGTACTTTACACTGTAAACACTGAAAAACAAAAATCAGTGATGCTACACTGTTGTTTTATTTATAACTCTTAAAATCCGTTCCATTGCATGATATCGATAAGGAAGAAAATAAAGTATTTATTTGCAGAGTCATTTTAAATAAATCTCTAGTATTTAAAAATATATATATATATTTTACAAGGAAAAGTGTGCTTCAAAGCTGACATACTGAACAGAGTTTGCCTCAATAACAAAAAGTAGCTTTCTTTCAAATGGCTTTTTACATCTAATACTTAAATTTCTCAGCTACATTCTCTCTCCCTTAGTAGAAGTTTGATCAATTCACTGATCAAAACAGATTAGACTTTGGGGTTCTGAGGATCGAGCTGAAAATCATCTGATTTTGGTAAATAGACTCAGATTTCTGAGTACATCTAGTATTTATTTCTTGGCAAACACAATGATGTTTTTTGAAGTTCAGAGATTAAATGTTAAATAATTGAGGCTTGTGATTCTTAAATTCTCTTTAGACTCACGTACCTTTTCAGTAGTAGGACATCTAATAAAAGTTTAAGATTCATGGCTGAATAAATTGACAAGTCATGTTTAGCAGTGTGAGCTACTTCTTTGCACCCACAAAATAAACCTTTCGTCTTTGTGTGGAAAGCAAGCATCACAGGCAGACTGTAGTTCTTTCCATATTTGATGCTCCGAAGCACTTTATATGAAAGTTACTCATGTCTGGATTGAGGTGGTTCTGTGATTTAACAGAAAAAACTAATAGTTCACTAGCTAACATCATTAAGGTTACATTTACTGTCTGTCTAAAGCTCTGTCGAACTTCATTTCCAACCTGTTTTCCTTTATAAGGTTGCAGATCGCCTCTTCTCGTCTTTTGGTCAAGACATTCTGGATGCTCTGTACTGGACGGCCACTGAACCCAAAGAACGCAAAAGAGACAGTATAGGAGTTATCCCTCACTTTTTTATGGCTGTCTTTTATGTCTGTATCCTTCCATTTTGTCTTCATGTTGAACCCAAAAGCTTTTGAAATATGACCCCTTTTATTTATTCTTTAAAGCAACAGTGATGCACATGGTCATACACTAGGTAAATGAGTATTCTGTAACATCCATATTCTTAGTTATTTGAAATTTATTATCAAATATGGTATACCAAATGCAGGACAAATCAACAGTTTTGAACTTAAACAACATTTGCTTATGCCTGTCGCTTCAGCACCTGAGCCATCTCCAAATATTATTGAAATAATAGACTTACAGTTTCTGGTTTAGTTTAGAAGTCTTATTCCTAACCATTGCTTTTATTTAACTTGATTTATTTTTAAAAAGGTGTTTTTCCTGAGTATTTCTTCCTCAGTTCTTCATTCCATCCTCATCATGGTCCAAGCCTCCACTCTGAATGTTGCCTTCAACTCGCACAACAAGTCTCTGCTTACCATTATGATGTCCAACAATGTCAGTGCTCACAGATACACATACAACAAAAAGAAATTCTAACGCATTTACCTAAAATATTTGTCCAAGTAGCAATGCACTAAAAGTATTTGTATGTTGATATATTCAGCTTGCTGATGTTGAAACCTGACTCTTGTAGCTACAACATTGTATTTTTATACAGTATCAATTTGATGCTCCAATATGTGTGTTTTATAAATCTCAGTTTGTGGAGATCAAGGGAAGCGTCTTCAAGAAATTTGAGAAGAACAATTTATTTCAAATGTCTAACAGTGGTAAGTTTTTCATCACCACACTGCACATCATTTTTCGTTGACCTCTGTCTTTCATAACAGTTTGTTGCATTGGTCAGCTCTGCTTTCAGCTATAGGTGTTTGATAGCTTACTCAACACCTGTAGCTACAACATGTATGATATGGAAGCCTTCACAGTTAGCTGAAGGCTTCCAAAACTAGCTTAATTAGAAAAGTGCATTTGTTTATTTTTGGCTTCCTTGTTACACATGGCAAAAAAAAAAAAAAAGATAAAAATGGCACCTGACTTCCTGTGAACTGTTTTAATGAGCCCATTTCACATTTTTTACTCTACTTAATTAGCAGCTTTTATTTTATCTTTCAGATATAAAAGAACGGTTTACCAGCTATGTTCTCCTCCTCATCGTCTGTCTCAGGAATATGGAGCAGTTTTCATGGAACCCAGGTAATTATTTGTTTTCCCTGTAAGCTAAGTTTTTATTAACATTTAAAATGCAATAAACACAAAACTGCATCATTTCACTTTTGCAATAAATATAACACATTGACAGTATTTCTGTGCCAGCACTGATGTTGCTGCTTGCCTTGAATAAAGATTTGACAGCTATCCTGAGCAGTTGCTTTCTGTCTATTCCCACTGACCGACTGTAGTACTTTGGGGAGTTTCTCCCAGAATCTTCAGTCAACAAGGCAGTAAAGTCAGAGATGAGAGCTGGGCGTTACTGTTTGACAGCTTTCTGACACTCGGCTCCTCCTGCCAGTCTCAAACACAAACTCCCTGTCAGTGACAGACATTGACTGTCAGCTGAAATGTTAACACTTTAAAGCAGCACACTTCTCATTTTGCATTCATTCTGTGTTCATCCTCTGATACACCAAGATGGATTTGCTCAGACATGACATTTTTTCTCCTCAGACCACCTGTGGATGTTGTTCCCTGATGTCTTTATGGTCGTCATGTCTGAAGTTGCTGTTGACATCATTAAACATGCATTCATCACAAAGTTCAACGACATCACAGCAGATGTAAGAAACAAGCCAGCAGCAAAATAACACATTTACGCATCGCTTATTGAACAAAGTTTGTAACCGGCCACATGCATGTCCTCCAGGTGTACAGTGAATACAGAGCCAGTCTGGCCTTCGATCTTGTTAGCAGTCGACAAAAGAACGTATGATTTTCTTTTTTTAATTTATTTACTTTTTTGGTTGTTTGTTTTCATATCATTGTAATTATTTTGTTACATCATAAAACTCATGCAGCTAACAGATTCTCATGTCAAGAGATGTAACCTTTGCCTGTCACTGTGCAGGCCTACACTGACTATAGTGACTCAGTGGCCCGGAGGATGGGCTTCATCCCTCTGCCGCTGGCTGTCCTGGTGAGTGACAACAGTCTGTTACCCTAAACTGACTCAAACCCTTTAGAGTAACGGTCCAAATACTAGCTTTTAGATCTTTTGATTTTTGGATTAAACTGATTTCGGAATGTCTTGCTGTTTTTTCAGCTAATCCGAGTGGTGATGAGTTCTGTGAAGGTACAGGGGGCTCTGTCATACACATGTGTGTTCCTCTTTTATCTTGGGTAAGCCTTTAGTTTTGCTCTGCTTGTTTTCTTCTGCTTTTATATGGCAAATTATATCCCTATTGCCAAAATGAGAGCTAGTAACCACAATATTGTGATGAAAGTTTTTACAAATTTAGCAAATGCTTTAAAAAAACAAACAAACAAAAAAAACATAAAAATATGCAATTGTTAGACTCTTGACTTGCTCTCGGCGCTTGATGAGGACACACTGAAACATCTGTGGTTATATAAGCATGAACACCATAGCTGACTTCCCACTGGGCTCTTCCCATTGAAGAATTCACTTCAGGAATAAGAACACATTGTTGTCATCTCTGGCCTTCCCTTTCCTCTGGTTTAAAAATAGCCCTTGTTTGAGTAGATCGCTGTGCCTTGGCAAAGATTTAGCTGACACAATCTCAGTTCCAAATGGCCTGTCACAGCAAGCGTTGCTCCACAGACCCAAATGTGTCCGTCTTCCACTCATCAGTGTCAGAGTCAAAGCTCTGCAAAGAAAAGCGTTCTGCACATCAGCATGCGGGTGTGAAAGATGAGGCTGAATGGTGGTGATTGCTTACAATCATTAGGCTCCATTTTAAGGAAGAATTATTACCAGTGCATCTCAACAAATTACATTTTGTGTAAAAAAAATATTTATTTAAATAATTAAATAAATTAACTAGCATTATATAGACTTACATTCTGTTTATTTTTGATGACATTTGGTTACAGCTGATGAAAACCCAAAATTCAGTTTCTCAGACAATAGGAATATTACATAATACCATTTTTTAATTTTTTTTAAAGGATATTTGAAGCAGGTGACTCTTTCAGAACTGACCTGAACCGAAGTTCACACTTTGTGAATCTCTCTTAAACTTCTCAAAGGTTGTTGTCTTGCTGTCCTCTGAATTAGGGGTTTCAACCTTGAGGACTGAAACCTTTTGTTGGGTTCCTTGTCCAACACCCTCATCAAAAGGCTCAATTTTCTCTTCAGCAAGCAGTCAAATTGTACAGACCTCTGCTAATGTCCTAATTAATAGAATCAGGTGTATTTAAGCAGAGTCACCTTTGAAGTTGCAGAATGTTGAGTAATATTCCAAGTAACTCACTTCTAAAATTTTAAAAGGTTCATATTTTAAACTTAATTACTGAAACAAACATTTTGATTGAATTTTAAAATGTTAAGATGCTTCTGTAAGTTTAGCACATCCTAGTTTTGCTTGATTTATTATGTTTTTAGCAATTTATTTCTTTGTGCCAATCAAATGTAAAATATTCTAATATTGTTTCCTTTGTTGCTGCTCTTCTTGTAGGATGGTTACTCTGAAAGTTTTAAACAGTATCGTGCTGCTGGGGAAGTCTTGTGTTTATGTCAAGAGAGCCAACATGGAGGACAAACTGTTTGAGAGGCCACCGACCGCTCCGTCCTTCTCTGCAAAGAGTCCCAGCAAATCTGACCCACGTAGATGCACTAAATCTTCAGGTAAGCAAAGCTTTTCACATCAAGTTAATTTTTATTAAAGTGCACGTATTCAGAGAAGATGAAGGGATCTCTCATAAAAGTTATTGAAGTTTTATGTTGTAAAATATGGACAAAAACACAACATGAGGTTTATCTTGTGCATTGCATTTTATTTGTTGCTAAAAAACAAGTGTTGTCTCAACTTTGTAAAAATTTCCAATTATTTTTTAAGTGAAAAGTCTGATCATTTTTTTCTGTTCTCCGACGTAAAATCCAAACAGTTTAAGTTCACTAGAACTGTGACACTAATAACTGAATGTTTATTAAAAACTTACATTGAGCCAACTTTTTTATAAAAAGAGGAAATGATTGCCATGTACTATTCATTTTGTGAGTTCTAACTCTTTGGAAAAATGTTTGAAATCGCTGTTGGACCAGCAAAACCATTTACAAAAACACATCAATACATCTGGTATTTATGTATAATCTAAACATCTTATTTTTATTTTAAAACAATGCAAATACTTTTCTCTGACAACCAGAATCAATAGGTTGGTGGATTGCAGTTCTGTTTATGAAAGCAGTGATTTATATGTGCAGCTGACAACAGAGACATCCTGAAGTGAGGCAGTGTCTCTCCTGCCAAGTCTCTTATCAGTTTTGCGCAGTTCTTTCAAAAATGTCTTATTGTGTTTATTCTCAGAATGATTTTTCTCATGATACTACTCCTTGTGCTCTCAGAGTGAAATAGTTCACACTGTTTTCTTTCTACAAAACACAATACTTCATAATGAGATCTGTGCTGTCCTTTGATTTATTCAAGATTACATTTTCTGGATAAACTAGAATCATTTTAATCAGCCATCTTGGTGGAGGTCAGCCAAGTTGTGGAAATAACTACTTTTTATTTTCCAAGCTGGTTTCTTCTTGATCTTTTCTCACTTTCACCAAGGAGGAGGGATAAAAAATATTAATATAAAAAAATCACCTTACTGTGGTTCCCCAAAAGAAAGGAAGCAAACATGTAAAGATAAAATACATTTTGTACTTGTTTGCAAGTTAAACCACCCAGTCTCTCTTAGCTTTTAGCTGTAGTTTGAATCTTCAGGAAGAGAGATGCAGGTTTTATAGCTGAATTTTTGGCCATTATTAGTCAGTCAACTGCAGCATGAAGGGTTTATTAATATATCAACTTCTTTGTGTAATCAGTGGACAAAGATGCCAAAGATGGCAACAATTTGCCTTTTTGCAAACAACTTGACAGATTGCATTGACTTGCTCTAGTCTGCCGTGGTTGCCTGGCAACAAGAACCCTGTACAAAGTCATCAGATGATCTATGTCCACTGCCTTTTTGTTTTTATTCTGAGCAAAGCTGATTTAGCTTGACAAGCATAACAACATTTTAAGTTATAATATAAAGTTATTATTGGAAAATTCAAGTCTTTCTAGACAACAACTGTGTACAAAATACATTTTCAGAGAAAAGCAGTTTATACGCTTCATCCTTTGTCATTCAGGTGAATCCATTGTGGATCAGATTCCTGCCACACCTTGCAGCCCTCCGACCTCCTCATTACCCTCTGTGACCACCCAGCCGGCTCCCCGGTCTGACTTGTTTCTCCCTCCCCCCACTGACGCCTCACCTGCGACAGCAGACAGCTGTCCTTCGACCTCAGAACCCCAATCTGACACTGAACCACCAACAGCTTCACCTTTACAGGAAGAGGAGGCAGACGAAGCCTCCGATATGAACCACAGAGCTCCCAATAAAGACCTGCTGGAGATCGACCGCTTCACAATCTGTGGCAACCGAATCGACTGACCAGCAGCAGCCACCGATGTAGCAAGTAAACCACTCAGGTATAGCGGAGAGCGCAGGCTCTCAGCCAGATCCTCCACGCGGAAAGCAGAGTATTTATTGGCAATATGATAAGTTATTGTTACCAGGGACACAGTGTCAGGCAGATCTGCTGTGGTCGATGCCTCAGGTCAAGAAGTTTGACGAAGAACACTTCAGGTGTCTGATAAACAGCAGGAGACAGAAAGTGTGAGTGTGGCAGCCGAGTCGTCGGGACAATCTGCCAATTGTTTGTGTGTGTGTGGGTGTGTGTCTGTGTGTGAAAGAAAACAACAGTGTGTGTGAGTGTGACAGCACACAAGCACTTCCTGATTGAGCAGCTGTGGGACCAGAAGGAGAGAAATGTCTCTCCACAGACAGAAAACAAACTAAAACCACAGATTTTTAAAGCAAGCGTCAGGATATTCATTTTGTATAAGAAAACATGCTGAGGTATCAACATATTGGCTTTCAAGACTAAGTGATTATTTTAGGCATTTATATTGAGATGGTGTTGCAAACAGAAAAACAGGAAAGATATTTTTGCACACATAAGTCAGTATGTTATTCGGTTTATTGAGGATAATAAAATGTGGATTACAGAAAACTACATGAAATTTATAAATCAAAACATGAGAATCAGCAAACATGAAACCCAAAGTAAAAAAACAACAACATTCTTTTGAACTGTTGGCCTTAAGAGGGGCGTTTTGTTTACATCATTATATCATTAGCACCTTCACTAACTTACTGAACCCCATCCTGCTGACGTTAACTCAGCAGCTTCTGTCGGTCCCTGACTCAGCAGATGGAGACCAAAGGTCGAGGATGCAGCGGCGCAGTTACATCTATAATGTCACTTTTATATGAACAAAGTCATTCAATATTATCATCTTCAATGTCTTGTTATCCATTAAGACGGGATATGACTGAGTGAGGCGCCTCCTCTGGAATGTACCAAGTTAGTTTCTAATTCTTTTGGTCTTGAATGTTTGCACTGATGGACTATTAAGTTATATCGGGTCATGTTTCACATAAACTCAGCTGATGTTTCCATAGGAACATCTTAGAAAGATAGAAGCAATATTTCCATGACAGAATGCCTTTTTTTTTTTGCATGTGTGCTTTAAAACCTGTGATTTGACTGACTTTAAGAAATTATTGTAAACCATTTTTTATTGTGATTAAAACATATGATAAATATGTAGAGTATATAAAAACTGTTTGTTTATAATTAAATGTAAGGACAATATAAAAATCCCAACTTGATTATATTTTTATGATAGAAAGTCAAGCAAAGCCCTTCAGTTTTATCAGAAATGTATCAGTTTCAAAAGTAATGCAGATATGGTTTGATTTGCTTTCTGGTTTCATCCATTATTACACATTTAATTTGTATAAAATATTTTCACTGAAACACGATTTCAAAAGAACTGTTGGCTTAGGAAACAAAAAATGTACTCAGAACAAGGATGTACAGACAAATGTTGAATATTGTTTAAGCAGGAAAAATTTTAGGTTAATGTTTAAGGGCAAAGTGTTGATTTACATTGTCCTTTTCCATCATAATAAGGAATATGGTTCTACTTGGGGAACTGTAAATGACTTAAATGTTCCGTGTGAAATGTGATTCCTCAAACTATCGCGTGGTTCTCTCAGAGGGCCAGAACTCCCCGTGTTTTGTTCAGAGTCGTCCAAACTCTTTGTTTGTTTACAGTGAAGGCGGCCGAAGCTGAGATCAACAGAACTGATGAAGTGGAGTGTTTTTATGTCCAGTACACTGCCTGCTCTGTTTCATTAGTTTAGATTTATATTTAATTCATACCTTGATAATGAATGAAATTGCCTTTTTGGAATAATAAAAGTGTATTTTTTTTTTTAAATGGTGATCGCAAATGTTTCCTTTAAACAACAATATGGAAAGGAGTAACTGTGAACAGCAGCTTTTTTTGCCGCTGTAGCTCTGAAGTAAACAAAAAAAATCTAATTTGGTAATCATTGGAGAATTACATCAATCAGTAATCAGAAAGATTAGAAAACTGATTTAAAAAAAAAAGTCCACCGATATGTCTCCAAAAGCCTAAAGGAAGGTTTTGGAACGGCCTACTTAAAGTCTGGACTTACATGCGATTGCAGTAATGCAGCATGAAAAAAACATTTATTTTTGTAACATACATATAATACAGAGTTGTCTTTTTTCCTCTGATGAGATTACATATATACAACAGAAGCCTCTGTGATGTGGTGTTAAAACAGCTTTAATCATGACCAGAAACAACTAGCTGCATGTGATTTACTATGGGTGTAGCACATTTCACTCTGCAGGATCATGCAGTTTTTACTTTAACTAGTAAATAACGCCAAAGTTAAGTAGGAGATTATCAGAATAAACTCTGACTAAAAAGCATGATACTTTTGTAAAGAATAAGCAGGTTTAGAAGAATAAGCAGGTTTAGAAGATGGCTTGATGAATGGATATTTGGAATATCTCTGCAAACTATGGCTTTAGCTAAAGGAAACAAGAACTGGGGGAAAAGGAAGAGCTGTCAAAAGTTCAGTGAAACACTTTAAAAACACTTAAAATTACATTAAGCAATAGTAGGGTAGGATAAAAAAAATGAAGCAATACAGCTGTTTCAGCAATACAGCTGCATATCATATCAAATCACTACAATGGCTAAATTATAGTTTAAAATCAGACTGATTCTTATACTTCTGGAGATGTTGACAGCCTGACAGTTTGGAAAACCAGATTTATAAAACAAAAGGACTAAGGCTGCCAGTGCACTCACAAAGTTGGAACAGTGGTTTATATTTTCAACTTCCCGTTTGGATGATGACCTCATCTTTACCTGCACACTGTCTGTTTGGAAGCGGAGGTCAGGCAGAGTAAATCTGGACCAGACATTCTTAGAGGGATAAGCTCCTTACACTGCCGAGAGCTGAGGCAAGGTGCAGCCCTGTTGCAGCTTCCAGTAGGGCGACAGGTGTAGTCGTAGGTTATTTAGATAAATTCCAGCAGTGGTCTGAATGGGTAGAAAAAGAACTTTAAAAAAGAAGTCGAAATAATCAGGAAAGATGTTAAAATATTGTTAATTAGAGGCATTTTTAGTCAAACCAGACAGTATCTGTGACTTAAATCCAAGTTAAGTCATCTGTTCCAACACAGGGTCTAAAACATATCTTTTAGCAGTGAGACCATTCTGCAGGTTTAATAAGCTTTTGTTATGTGTAAAGAAATATGATCACAGTCGACTATCAGACATTTTTAAGCCAGGGTTGAGGCCTGATGTTCTCCACAGTCAGAACAAAGCTCTTATTGTACTGAGAAAAGTCCACCTAAACATAGCATCAGCAATCATACCAGTAAGCCAGGTATCACCATGGCTACAGTAGCATATGTTAGGAGGAAAAGAAAAGTTGAGGACCTGGTATAATTGACATGTGCACACAATGCAGTCAAGATGAAAGAAGTCAAAACCCATTATTGGAAACAAAAATGTCAATCTGGAAGTGTCCTTAACACATAAACATCACAACAGGAAGTCAAAATGTATTAAATTAATAAAATAAAAGATTATTCTAATAAAATACGGCATAAGTTCCTCTTCAATGGTTGGAAATTTGTAACTGAGAGGTATAATTAGGTGGGGTCTTCAGTCCTAAAACATTTGAATCATTTTGGTCATAAATGATTGTAAAATTTAACAATTTTTTAAAGATCCTGCTGTCTCTGTTTCCTGCTGGCTCTGTCTCCCACATAGTTATCCACAAACAGCTAAAATCTGCAAATACTTTAAAACCCTCTTTAAAAACACTTATAACTTCTTGTTTTAATTGTTCACACATGAAATATACCTGCATTTTTCATTAAAATGCACAGTGGAAACCATCTTAGCACTACCTCAGAATCTACAGCCTTCTTTACCTCTGCTTTAGCCAATCAGCACAATACTGCTTTACAAACACGTAGCATTGTGCCAATGTATTACATCTTTCTAAAATAGATGTTCTTTTGAATATTTTAAAAAGGCTCTATTGAAAAATAGCTATGAATAAACAGATTTACCACACAAAAAATAAAATAAAAATTGGAGTTATGTTTCATAGAAAAATCCATGAATAGTTGAGTCCCTGACTTCTGAACCGCGGATAGGCGGGATATTACGATCAACACTGAGATTCAATACAGCGCCAATGACAAGTGCAGTGCTGTCTGGGCCCCCCTGTCGTAGGTGTACTCAGGCAGCTGGTCAGTTTGCTGATGCCTTGGGCCGGCTCTGACCGTAATCTGTAGTTATAAGCGTTGGTAAATAAATTAGATGGAAAGAGACTTAAAGGTAGATTTCATTACATCTTGTTGGTACTAGCACTCCCTTCATCCAGCCTCCTTTTCCCGGCAGGAGGAGCGCTTCTCTCTGGATTATCCTCTGCACTGTTTGGATGGCTGCGCACGACCCCGCCCGCTCCCGTGACGCAGCGCATCTCTTTACGCGCAGATGCCGGAGTCGAAGCGACAGGCGCGCACATCTCTTAGGGGCTGAGCGCATCCACTACCGGACACGGTAGAGGGACGATCAGCCGGTGTGCATCCGACAGGGACCCCCCGGACCGCGGGGTAGGATGCTTAGAACGAGTCGCTCCTTGGGCAGCAGTACTTGAAGAACTGCGGTCCATCCACTGGAGCGCTTTAAGATTGATCTCGAATCAATTCCTGTGGCTTTTTAAGAAACGCCACCGTCCAGTTTAGTATCTAGAACCAGTTTGAGGGTAGATCGGGGTTTGGCTTGGACACGATGTGGAAGTCCGGGACACTACTGCTACTGTCGGTGCTGTGGGCGTCCGGTGAACTCCAGCAGGAGACAGAGCTGCGGAGATTACCACCTCCGGGAAAGTTGAATTTTGGTTATGTGCCTGCGGGAGTTTACGAGACACTGGCCCATTACGAACCCGGACCCATAGGGATCCTCTTCCACTTGGTGCACGCTTTCCTGCATGCGGTGCAGCCCAACGCTTTCCCCCACGGTAAGCCACCGTCGTCCGGTCTGAGCATTTTAACCCCTTGGGCTGCCAGAAAATCAGCTTCAACTGGCAGAACTTTAACATTTAAAGTAACCCAAAGCGCTATGTGAACTTGTGGCGACTTCTTTTATTGTGATAGTTGAATTAGCAACAAAATATGAAAGATAATCAAACCTCTTACATTTCTGGAAAGCTCAACCATTTGCATCATTTTCCAGCGCCAAAACTCCAAATGTTTAATAAAACAGATTTTTACCCTTAGTGCTGTTTTAATTACCGATTTGCGTCAACATAAGTGCACTTTCTGATCTGCAGCTGGTGTGTGTGTGTGTGTGTGTGCGTGCGCGTGACGTCCATCTAGGCGGCGCGCGTCTCGTTCTGTGCGCACAGCAGCGCACTTTGGAGGTGGTGTTTATGCCTGCGGCGCACTTTGTGTCACGATGATTACAATTAGCGCACCTACATGTTGTCAGAATCAGATGCTCTGCGGTCGGTCTGCTTGGCATTTTTACATGTGTGTAAAGAATTTAGTTGGAGCTGCACCCAGAAAGCTCCATTGCGCCAACCTCTGCATTTCAGAGACGACTTAAAGGAGGTTTGTGTTTAATTGGGTATGGGATCCTGAAAAGAGGCAGCTCCCCTGCGCCCCACACAGACTCCATACTCCTTTAGAACATTTTGAAGATTAGTAGCTCTCCAAGTCACCTTGTTAAATGAGTAATCCCATAAGCCTCTGCGCCATATGTTGTTGGCCCCTTAGTTTCCAGTTTGCCACCAGCTTTCAGGGGGCAGCTGGCCAAATCCGCAGCAGGAGCCAGACCTGTGATCATTGAAGTTTTAGTCATTCATGGCTCTACCTTTGTAATTCACAGAAGGTTGTCATGGTGAAGTTGATTAAATTAAACATCAAGTGTTACCATATGAACGTGAAAAAAGGAGAAAAAACCCCACCTCATCTGAGAAATCTCCATTATTCTGATGTTTGGATTATTTTTAATGATAACATTCAGCTGTATTAATTAACATTGGACTTTTACATCTATATTATGTTCTAACCACAAACTGCTGTGTGATTTATTGTGATTTTATGTAACAGACCAGCACAAAGTCGTTTATTTGCATAGCATGTTTCAGCAACAAGGCAGATCAAAATATTTTACATCATAAAAACATCACACAGACATCAGTTATGAAACAAGCACTAAACATTATATTTTGTCAAATGTCGTCATCAGAATCATCAACACACATCAAATGATGTTCAATGTTCAATTTATTATGGTTCAAAAGAAAATCTTAACAGGTGGGTTTTTAGGAACTCAGTGTTTCAGCATTTTTGCAGTTTTCTGGAAGTTTGTTTTGGTTTGGGGGAGTATAAAATCTGAATGCTGTGTCTCCATGTTTGGTTCTGGTTCTGAGGATGCAGAGCAGATTAGAGCAAGAAACCCTGACTGATCTGGTCTGGAAAGTTGATACAACAGCAGGACAAAGTTGGATGTCAACAAAGTGTTTTACATGAAGATTTATGTAGGTCTCTTCTTCCACTTCTTTGCTGTCTCCCCAACTTGATTTGTGAAATATGTAAAGTCAAAAGAAAACTCATTTGCAGTTATGAAAAAAGGTTTTCTTGTGACTTCTTTAAACAATCTTTAAAAATTGTTCTTTAACAAATTAAACTGGAGATGCAGTGGTTCTGACTTTTTGGTAAATTTCTGAGAATCGTTTTATGCACAACTCTGACCTGTTTAGACCAACTTTAGCTCCAGTTTCTCCTTTAAATTAAGAATACATAAAAGCAGTCGTCCACATATTTTCTCCAGACTTCTGCCATAATCAGTAACTTTAGCAGCTTCAGCAACACTATAGTGTGTGAGTTAGAGAACATTCCCAGTAAAACAAGACTGAAATAATAATTTAAACCAAAATTATCACATTCACCATTTTAACTCTTTGACATTATTATGGTTCAGCTGTCTGTGACTAGTCATAGATGAGATTTTTTAAACAGCTACCACAATTTCCAAAACTAGCACAGTGCATAACACTGTATGAAAACTCAAACAGATAAATCTAAGCAGCTTTGCTCTGTTCATCCCTCATGACATCTGCTGAGAATCTCACAGCCGAAATGATCTACAGATATTTCTCGCTATGTATGCTATTAATAGAAAATACAGTTTCCATTTTAACGACTTCTTTAACTGCTCTGTCTCTGATTTCAAATTTTCATCACCTCACCAACAGTAAATGTCCAACCTTCCAACTGGAAGGACGATTTCACACTTCAGTTTGTTTACTTTGTTCTGAATCAGTTGATGAGTTTGGTAACTTGTAACTAAACCAGTGTGTGTATTGGTCAGATTTGTCCAGTGTGGGTAAACTAAATCTAAGTGTGTTCTCAGCTTGTAGAAAAACAGGATTTAATCATGCCATTGTGTGTTTCTGGGCATGATTACAGGTGTAATTATCTGAGCACTATAACAAATGATTGAGATGTATTAAAATTCCTTATGTTTTTGTTCTTTACAAAATTATTACTGGTCTGCACTCTAGTTTGATTGCTTGTGTTTACATCAAAACAAACCCAAGAGAAGAAACGATCCAGAGTTTGCTTGAATCGGACTAAACAGTTCTGGTTCATGTCACTAGCTGATCAAATTCAATTAGTAGTTCAATTTAGCTGTTTGATTAAGTTTGTTCCCAGTTAAGCCAATGTTGAGTTCTGTCATGTTTAGTAGCATCAGCACATTCTCAGTAATTGCAGCACGTATTGTTTAGTTGAGTAACTGTTTTATTAAACTGTCTGCAAACTCGTAGGAGGTGATAATACCAGAGAAGCAACAAATTCCCACCCTGGACACCCACGTCACACAAAGGAACGGTGCTGTGTATTAAATACTGCTTATTGTTTAGTCTTCTTCTACAGTTTGCTCGTGCACAGCAGCTGCTGATGTCCCTCACTTCCTCAATAAACAGGCTGGCGTTTGGGTTCAGACACTTGTTTCCAGGTAATGTGTGTGTAACACACTTCTTGTGCAGCACAGAAAGCCAAGTCATCGTGGGACAACTGCTTTGGTTCCAGACATCAGCGGGAAACTTCTTTTATGAACTGACATAATGACAAGAGTTTCTGTAAAGAGCTCAAAGTAGATCAGTTACTGTGGTTAGCATGTGTCCAACTCATGCCCACATGGTTTATGTATTCATGCTCCCAACATCCGACCTTGTGGATTATTACACATCTCTAAGTTGAAATCTTTCCAACTGTTTTTTCCAAAATCGTTATTAGTAAGTAGGACTAAAAAGAACTTTACTTTTTCAGAGTACTTTTGGGGTTTAGCTTTGACTTTGTACTTAAACCTGGAAACTTACCAAACTGAAAAGTTTGTATGATCTCCTTTATCCCAAACTACAGCAAGATTTTAGTATTGTCACCTTCTACATAGGAAAGTATTTACTTTGGATCCCTAAAGGAGTAAAAAGCGTAAATAGCCTCTGAAGGCTGTTTTTCTCTTTGCTGTACAGTTAATAGTAATTTTGTCTTAATTTTTGGTCTGCATTAGCAGCAACCTGAAAGGTTGTGATGGTGAGCTGGAACCACCTGTAGCATGCATGCATAATAGTAAATTTGGCTCATTACTTAACACGTTTTAGATTTTTATGTAAATAAGCCTTTTAAAATAATTTATCAAATACAAGTGATGTTCAGTTTTATGTTGCTGTATTATCGGAAAAGACAAATTTCAGGTTGTGACATGAAATACATAAAAAAACTGCAACATACTGTGGTTAAAGAAGTTTCCCCCATAAATAGTCTTGATGGTAAAAATAATTAATATAGACGTTGCATTTCATGTGATTTTGGTTTCTTTAATTCAGTTTCTCATGTCTTAAAGTTAATCTTTCTGTAAGTCAGCCTCCACTTGACAACAGAGGTGCATTAAGCTCCGTCTTTATCATCTCATCCCTGTGGGAGACACTCCAGTCACCACCAGGCTGCAGGTCCCTGTTGAAGCGTGTTCTCATTAGTGTCTCTGTTCCCTCTCGTCGCTAAATCAGGTTTACATAGAATTCAAACCACAGGAGGATGAGGGGAATATCTGGCGCTAATTCAAAGAAAGTTACAGTCTCCAGGGTGTCTGTCATCAGAGCAGTGCTTTTGGGTAAATTTATTCAGCCAGGTGTCACAACAAGTTTGCTGTTTAACTCTCATTTCAAAAGGTTTGATGTTCAGAGGACAACACAGAAAAGATTCAAGAAACTAAAACACTTGAAATGATTTCTAAGCAGGAACAAAGATAAAAATAAAGGACTTTATGAGATGCATTACTAGAAATGAAAAATAGCTGGGATTTTATTTTTTCTTTTATATGTTCTAAGAAAGAGACACTAATAAAGGACAAAATTCATAATATAAGTAATAAATCTCAGTTGTGCTGGAAATTCCCTCATGATGAATGTGCAACCATCAGTCTGTAGTGGAGAATCCAGGCATACCATCTTTTCAAAAACGGTTTCATGAGTTTTACAATACTGATGAGAAGTTTCAATCCAATTATCATGGACCTTAAATACCATATTAATTCTAAGCTTTTGACAGAACAATGAAATCATTGTTTCTTCATGGAGGAATGATTAAACAAGAGATTTTAATGAGCTCCTTAAATCACAACTGGCTCTACAAGCTTTCCACAGAGTCAAACTTATTCACTCCCACATGTATGAATACTCCATACTTTTCCATTTTTAAAGATGGAAAAGAATGTTTTGTATCATATTTAAATTTAATACCCAATTGTGTCAAATTCTAAACTATCCAACCCCAACTGTCACCTTCAAAGGAAATGCGTTAGAATAACAGTCCAAGGGCCAATCATCTATCATTGTTTACACTGAAGCAACTTTAATTTGACCATTATGGAAATAGTGTTTGACCCAGTGTGATCCTGTTTCTCTCCCTCCTGTGTACTTCAGCACTGCAGAAAAGTGTTGAGATGTTTCAACAATTACATAAGTGGCTGTGAATAAGAAGCTTTTGATAAGAAAAATGAATAAATATTCAGTAAGAATTTTGCCAAAAAAAAAAATATTAATACCATAAATTACCTCAAAATTATACCGTAAGTGAATGTCAGTTGGGTACCTTCAGTTCAACTCTTTAAAAAGTAAATTCTTATGTCTTCATTAGCATACTGCTCTGTTCCTGGAACAGGTGGTTGTTGTTGATTTCTACAAAATTATGAATTACATTCAGGCACATAAACAGACAGACATGCCAAATAGTAAATGAGCTGCTTCAGATTGATAATAATGATTAAAAAAAATAATGGAGATGTTTTTTCTGCTCTAGTACTTTGTGTTCTTTGTAAAAAAAACACAGGAAGAAAATAGCAGTAGAGACATTTTTCCACAGTGCCTGAAAACAGGACTGTTGTACCTGTCTGTAAGGCAGAACATCAGGTTCTTTAGAATAACAGGAGCCTGAATCTCCTCTGATTTTGAGTTTCAGATGCAGACAATGGCGATAAGCTACATCGCAGTTTCCTTATTATTCATGATTTTCATCCAGAATTCCTGTGCTCCATCTGTCTTGGCTCCTTACCAGTCACATTATTTGTGTTGCTTAACAAATTTAAAACATAGTGTGATTATTTCTGATTATTGCTGACAAAAGCTGATTAATATGATTGTTGTGGATTAAATTACATAAGAGTCAAATTAGAAGCATAATAATAATGAGTAGTTCTGGATTAAGCTGCATTCGCAACATTTTAGCTTTTTTGTAGGGAAAAATAAACATTTCAAGACAATTACATGCTTCACCATCTTTATTATAAATAACATAAACGCTATATTTTAAAGCTAAAATTTCCTAAAAAATTTGAGAAAAGCAGATAAGGTTGTGTGTTTTTTTCTTCTTTTTTTGGTTGCAGGGTGCTGACCTTGAATCCGTCCGAGCCTGCCCTCTCTTTAAGGTTTATCTTCACTGGAAAAAAGCAGAATAAAAGCCTGAGCCAGAGCGTAATCTGCATGCGCCCACAGGTAGTCCACGGTACACAGCGGTGGCCGGGCGATGCTGTGGGCAGTGTCAGACAGCAGCATACTGCAACAGTGATAACCGAGAGTGTCCTCCAACTGGAAGGTTGCAGCTCGAGCCTCTGGACAGCAAACATCTGCTGGGCTGAAGTGTCCTTGAGCAAAGTAGAATACAGCGTGTAAGATGGTGACACAATGAAGCATCTCTGTTGGAGAGGGCCAAATTCAGAACAAAAGTGAGTCGTGAGACATTATTGTAATATTTCTCTGCCTTCTGGTGAAAATGTTTCTAATTAGAGATTTTCTGAGCAGCAGGAACATCTGGGGCCTTTGAAGATCCCCCACAGAGGCCTAAATTTACAATTCAGATGGCGTCGATATCTCAACACGTCACATTTATATCCTGTGTGTCTAATGAAAAGAAGCTCTGCTGTTCCAATATACCATTATTATTGTAATGTAAATTACTATTTGACATTTTGACAGATAGGGAAATATTCCCCAAAGTCTTGAAATTGATTGAATAATTGATGCATTTTTAGCGATTAATACGACTGCAAACAAACCTACAAAGGCACAAATAGAGAAAATACAACTGTTTGTGTGAAGGAAGACTTTACAGTTCCGAGACGTGAATCATGACTGTAAGCTAGTCAAACCACAAACCACAACTCTTTCTGAAAATCTTAAATATGTGCTTAAAGTTTTTCCACAACCGACCAGGAACCACAAAACCGAACTGCCACATTTTTAAAGAGAAGTAAAAATTCTTTGGCAGATAAAAACCTTCAGCTTCAATGAAAATCTGTGCCAGTGCAAGTTGTCTTTCTGTCACTGTGCATCTTGTCACAGCTTCAGTCCTGTGTTTTTTCTGGAG
Organism: Poecilia formosa; assembly: GCF_000485575.1. NCBI lineage: Eukaryota > Metazoa > Chordata > Actinopteri > Cyprinodontiformes > Poeciliidae > Poecilia > Poecilia formosa. Next base: position 1,083,825 of record NW_006799978.1, on the reverse strand, counting down.
TCATGTGCGGCAGCGCTGCACCAACACGCTGAAATTAGAGAAGCTGGATTTATCAGACAATGCTGTGTGTCTGAACACGACTCAGCGCTTCTGTTGGTTTGTTTGTGGCAAGATAGGAATGAGCAGCCTTGGAGCTTGAGTAACAAGACTTCCTTACAATATTCTTCAGTCACTTCAATTCAGTAGTTATTAAAATTGTTGCTAGATCAGCTTCTAAATCCATAATCAGTCATAATTGTATCAATTTCAAAACTGATAGACTCCAGCTGGCATGTGCATCATCCATGTTTACTTCTCTAAACAGCATTCTGTATGTGCAGGTCACTTCTGGTTTTACTGACTATTCATATTGCAGTCTGATAAAGTTCAAATTAAAATGATACAATGAACAACCACACAAAGAAAAATATCATAAAAGCAGATCTTATCAAATATAAAAACTGAATTTTACATAAAAGCCTGAGCATAGTCTAGCTATTTTACATTTCCAACCAGAGTTGATCAAATACAGTTGAAACAGTTTGGAATTGTAAAATACCTCATTAGCTTAGCACCAGTCAAAAACTCAGAAGGAGATGCCAACCTTAGCATTATTATCAGATAACACCCAGTCATGATATTCCCACAGCCCGAACAAATCACCTGTCACTTTGTCACCTTTTCTTTTTCTCAGGTATCAAAAATGCTGCGGCATAAAGGATTTCAGAGTGGTGGAGGTTTCTTTTCTGCTGTTGTAAGTTGAGTTTGTTGACCAACAGCTGGTCAGCTAAAGGTCTATGTTCAGGTTAAATCCCTAACAAGGATTTACCTTGTATAAAAGAATGCAGGGCTTTTACTGGATCATTTGAAATTTAATCCATTCACCCTGAATGATATTAAATGTATTTTGCATTTGTAAAATAGGAAAGGGCAGGCTTTTGATGAACTGACTGTACATTTGTACATTATCCTTAGTCCAGTTACACTGTAGCAGCATCTGCATGCAGAAAGTGATGTAAATGGTTCCAGTGCTGCGGTTTCCAGCTGTCACATGGTGACATGTCGTACTGACAGTGATCGCCCTCGGCAGAGTGAAGCTTAAGGACACATTTTCTTACTTGCCTCCAACATAAAGCCAGAGGCAACGCGTCACCACAGCACAGAGCTAAGTAGGCTTTGACAAGTGAATAGCTGATCTGCAGACTCTCTGGACTGTTTGCCTTTCTTTATTTATACATAAAGTATATTATTAAAAGGCTTTTATAGGGTAAATAAAAAAACGGGGTTTTTTTCCCTGTCTTGCAATTTTATTAAACGTGTCTGCTGATAAATTTAACAATGCATTTAAAGTGTTTTCATACTTATGTTTTCAGATACATACAAAAACTCACACCACATCCCAAAATACTTAAGACTGAATGATATATGGAATAATAACACAAAATAGCAAATCAACAAAAACACAAATAATATTCATACCAACATTTTCTACAGTCAATAACAAGTAACTTACACCATCAGCAACACTTCATAATGGCCAATCAGGTGCAGGTTGAACAGGTAAACTGTTGCCTCTGCTGTATCTCAATTTTTCCAAAATTGAAATACACATTTTAGTTTCACTGGTTACATTAAATTATCCTTAGGTGTATAAGTGTGTCAGTTCGTGGTTGTCTGTATTGTACGTCTCTGTGCTGTCCATTGATAGTTGGGTGACCTGTCCAGGGTTAACCCTGCTGCTTAGGACTGTTGGAAATGAGAGCCAGCTGCACCGACAAACCTTCACTGATTAAGTGGGTAAAAACAACGGCTGGGTGGAGAGATTCACAGTGTGCACTGCTTTTGTGGGCCAAGACTGTCAAAACATTAATATCCATCAGAATACACCAGGAAGCACATATTAGCAACTGTTTTAGTATTTTATTAATAAACATGCCATTTTATGATGTACAAATAATATGCTAAATATAAACATTACACAGTTTTCTATGAAACCAAAGAAATCTGACAAAGAAAACAGGTGCATTTGTCAGCGTATTTGCACAGAATCTTTGTGTTTCCCACCTCTTCCACTTTGCCCTTCCTTTAAAAGACAGAATGATTGGGAAACTGTTGATCTCAATGTATACAACATATAAATGCAGGGCCATGAGGTGAAACTGAGGGGTTTTTTTTGTCTTATTGTGTGATTTTACCAGTTATCTTACAAAACATATTGAAATTCTGGAGTTTAGAGTAATTGCAGTCATGTCCAAAGGTTGTGCACAAAAATTAATTTTGTGGTGATGAGGTGAAAATTTGACACCAATAAGAGAAAAGGCATTAAGTGATCATTCAGTTTCATTCTGGTAACAGATGATGACTGTGTCATGCACTACTTTTGGCTTTCAGAAGCTGTTCAAGCAAACTGACAACATATCGCTCACCATCTGCGTCTCTGTCCCGGTCATTTCCACGCAGGATTGAATGACTCAAAACATGGCCTATGTGTCACATCAAAATGTCACATTCAGTAAAATTGTGCTTCTTTTCTCCTGCGTTCATTGCCATGTCCATTTAGTTGTGGTGTAAGTGACCTTTTCATATTTAAATAACTAAGCAAGGAAGTGTCCACATCCATTTATGACTAAAGCTGGAAGAGGAAATCAGACTTGTGCACATTGATCACTTTTTTTAATTTAGTATATTAATTTCTATACTTCTGTAAAAATGTTGCAAAATTAATCATACTTGAATTTCATTCTGAGAAAAAAAAAACAATCTTAAGGAAAGTGCATGTATTTCCTCCATGCTCTCTTGACAAAGTTTGTTTAATCCTGGCTGGACAAAAATTGATCTTTGAGTCATTTTTGTCATTATAAAGTCTGAAGCATCTCATATTGTTGATTGAGGAAACACACTGATGTTTTCATCAGAAAGGTTTGTCTTGCATTTAAGCCACGGCTGCTGCATCAGAATCATGGTAATGATCAAGCTCCATTTTGAAAAACAAAAAGAACGACGGTACTGCACTTTAATTCATTGCTTGCAGCTGCAGCTCTTTGAACTGATGTAAAGGGGAAAAACACTGAAAGCAAATATATACATGCATGAATCAGGAGAGCTGTTTTTTTATGTTTCATTTCCACATGGTTGACTAGAATGTAAAGAAAATCTGATGGCCAAAAAAATCACTGTCACTTCAAAGAGAGAGAAAAAAGTTACTCACGCTGTCACTTCAGCAACAACCTTCACATGCAAACATCCTCAGGAGCAAGATGTGAGTTTACCACAGATGGGGCAGCTGTATTTGTCCACTCACATTCCTCTAAAAGAAACGTCAGTTCTGCTTTACTGGGAGAACCGAAAAACTCAACTCCCTGTTGGAGCAGAGCAGTCTGTCTTTCAGGAGATTTAGGGAAAAAGTGTGACCAGTATAAACATAGTATGAAACTTTCAAGGTGGTGAACATCATTGATGATAAAGTTAGGTCACAAAATCAGTTTACAGTACATCTTGCTATACTTAAACTGCATAGGTGTTTTGCACCTGTGCAGTCTGAGAGGTTTGCTCTTCGTACTGCCTGTCAGGCTCTGGACAGAAAAATAATTAAATTAGGAGATTAAATAAAACAGGTCAGTTATATACTTTCAGTTCTTCTTACTTTTTGTAAACACAATATCTGAACATAATCATTACTGCATCCTCCATCACCATTGTGTAACAAAAATCAGTGAAAGCTTCCTCTTGCCACATGTTTCTGTGCCCCTGGGCTTAACCAAAAATTGCTATATAAGTTCAGTCCATTTACCATATTTAAATTCCAGCAATAGAGAGGTAGACAATTACTCAGTCCTCACAATATTCCTGAATTTGAAACTCCAGTTGGATATGTTTTCTGCCTTCAAAAGAGAATACATAATGAGCTGTTATCCAGGCTCCCAGACCCCCTGTTGTGACCCACATGCAGTTTTTGGAGTGTCTCTCTTGTCAGTACAGAGTTTGGGAACTTCTCAAGGGCATCCAGACTACCATCAAACTACGCACTCTGTTACTTCAGGGGTCATATGTATCATTACATAATAATCATAATTACACATACATTATCAGGTTATAACACATAACAGATTTCAACATCTGCAAATAATTACACACTTTTGATTTCAGTCAAGAATATATTTGAACTGTTTTGTAATTTGTTTTAAAGCATGTTTTCATCCGTTTTACTTTCGTGTAACCAGGTTGTCGTGTTGTAGTTTTCTGCCCAGGTCCACCTGAAAACAGGGACCTGTCGCTTTGTTCTAGATCTCAGTGGGATTTTATCTGGTTGAATACAGGAAAAAAAAAATCAGATGAGGTCCTCATAATGTAACCTGGCCTGAACTGTAAAGCCTTTAAACCTGCAGTTCTGCATAGAAAGCTGTCTGAGGATTTTTATATCAAAAGGGTAACTCAATAGAGTGAACTTACAGCTTTTAGATTATGAGGAAAGAGTTATGGATCTTATTTGGAAAGCTTTTTTTTTTTTTTACCATATTAACAGACCAAGTAAGGCAAGAAACGAGCCTCAGTATTAAGATAAAGTGAAGACTTTAAGGAAATACAATAATGTCAGCATCAGCTTAAGCTCACTGCTACTTTATCGAGAGTTGATGAGAACATTTACTGACTGAAAGTACAGAAGAAAAATCAAAGCTAATCAAAAGATCATTTCTTCCAGAATGACTGTGGATGTATCAGCTGAGCTTTTCTAAGCCACAGAAAGGAGAAGGAATAAAAAAAACCAGAAAGAAATCGGACGAGTTTACTGGGGACAGAGCTGTCACTTTCCCGGGTGCTGCTCCGGTTAATTCGGGAACGTCATATTTGGGTCAGGCTTGGGAAGCCAAGCAGGAGAGGCGAGGGTGAGACGAAGCAAGCGGCCCAGGCCTGCTAAATAGATGTCAAGTCATGCATTCTCTGTTGCTTTGTTCCGCTTCATTGACAGGAGCAGTAGAGCCCGCTATGAATCAACTTCAGGGACATGGTGATTTTTAGCTGCAGATGTGTTTTGATAAGAGGTCAACCTGCCAACGCCAGACACGATGACTTTACTCTTAAGAGTCCATCTGTCTGCTCTTGCTGCTTCCTGTCAGACATGTCCATGAGGTCCTGGTTGCCTTCACTCAGCGACAGAGTTTCTGTTTAACTGAGAGGGATGTCTCACAGGAAGCTGGCTGTGTGAAAACTCATACAGGATTTTAGGAGAGTCCAGTTTATCTCAAACTGACAAGCTGCAGGAATACTCAACAGTGGGAAGCAGGATTAATCCTTAGTGGACCACTGGACTATGAATATGCTTACATGGCTTCTGCCTTCCTGAAGGAACCAGGTTGTCTGGCTTTATCTTGAGTGGGAAAAAGCTGAATTACTTCATCTGTAGCTGAACAGCTTAAAATTCTGTGAAGATCAGAATTCTGTGAATAAATGCCAAAACATGTAACATTTACATCTATGAATATATCTGCTTTGTTCTTTCCTTTGAACCTCACTAAGTACACTCCAGTGTTTACATTTCCCTGAAAAAGTTCTTATGAATGAAATTCAGTCGATTAAGACATTTTTAATGTAAATATTTTCCTATTTAATTTTCATTAGAGACAAGCAAAACATATCATCTCCACTGTGACCCACTGTGCGTAAATAATGCCAATAAGAGTACAGCAACAACAAAATACAGAAATCTTAGGAGTTGTGCATCAGAGCAGAATTGCACTGTCAAATATTTTGAAACTTATTTACAAAATAATAAGATATTTCTAGAAATGTTAAATGTAAGTGATTAAGTGTCATTACTTGATATAGGACATCATATGTTTGTGTATATGTAGGCAGCACAGTTTTAAATCACTGTTTACAATCCCTTTCAAGATCCTTAGATTTTGATGCTTCCCTTTTGTAAAGTAAACATGTTCCAAAGATGATGGTAGGAAAACATCATTAACAGACATTTTGAGTTTCTTGTTGGTGGATTTTATTCATAGAGATCTTAATTTTCTGCCAATTTTCTTAAGAAAAGAAATGACTGATTCTTGTCTCGCAATAATCCGTCTGAAGTTGTCATTAAAGAATGGATTAAGCCAAACAATAGAAATACAATTACTAATTTAATCTACAAACTCACTTACACAACAAAATGGTTTCCAATATATAATATACATACAGGGAAGCTCAAATTGTTACATTGAACAAAATAAATAATTCCAATTGGTTTGTACTCAGTGATGCAATCAGTGACATCATGAAACAGGAAGTTCTGGCTTATATCAGTCCTGGATGTAGGATCTGAACAAGAAATAATGGTAAGTTCATAAAAAGAAACAAAAAAAAAAAACATTCAACAAAAGTGTACTTTTAATGGAGTGAAAATTAAAATGTAATTTAGTATGTGATAAGTGTAATATGTGCTCCAGATTATCATAATTGACTATTTCTAAGTTATCTGTCGCATAGTGACCTGAGGTGGAACATTAGCTTGGTTAAACATTTTAGCAAACTTAGGTTTTCTTCAGTGATATTAACCATCTGCTCTCAGTCTTGAAGAACAATTGAGGTTTATGTAAATGGGCCTGACAGAGTAAAACATGTAGAAAGCTGCATTAAGGAGGCTCTACTGTTTTGTGGTTTCTCAGACAGAAAGCAATACTGGGCATGTGCTGCATATTATATTCTAAGAAGCTTTTAAAATCCAGCCCACACAGATACAACACTTGGTTTAAAAATAATCTCTCTCTCTCTTTTTTGTCTTTGACCAAAATCTTTGCTGGCAGCCATTACCGGCTATTTTGTTTTTCCACTGCAGTTTCTAGAAATTCATGGTGATTTTGGAAAAATCTATATTTTTATGCTGAGAAGGCAGTTAAAAATTTTGAAGAAATCTTCTAACTTCCTTCAAAATTTCTCACACATTTGTCCCTGGAGCCAAAATTCACCACAAACATATTAGAACTCATAATACGTTTGTATCATAATAGACTATTTTTAAATGATCTGTCATGCAGTGGCCTGAGGTCAAACTCATGTGTTGTTCTGATTATTTTCCAAGCAGCTCAGCTGCACTGTGAAGCAGCAGCTGCCTCCTTCAAAAGCATCTACATAAAAAATAACATTTTTTCTACTTCTGCTCCCATGGCACTATTATGCTATAGCTGTTCTGAATCTTAACTTCCTGGTTGTGAATCATAAAATCTGAACACACCCACACCATAATTATGTCAGTTTGTTTGGTATACTCCATATATCTGGATAATAGCATCAGCTGAAATATAATTTAGCCTTTTTAATGCTGTTTGTCATCCAGTGGGTGTCCAGGTTTCCTCTGATTGCTTACTCTTCGCACTGTGCAGGTCACTAGTCTTGTCTTTCACTGTCACCTCTGTGGCAGGGCTTCAGCCTTCATTAGCTGATGATAATCTGGGTTTTGTTTACTTGGTCTGGCTGCAGAGCCAATCCGGTCACCACACAGACCTCTGCTCCTTTCCTGCAGCCTCAGGGGTGAAAGAGCAGCCAAACAAAACGCAAATGTGAAAATGATTTTTCAGTCCCCCTTCTCCCTTTTTTATAATACATATTTATATTTATTACAGAACAGGCTCTAATCTGCTGCCTTGATATGCATGCAAAGAAGTACATTTAAAAAGTAGAGCCAAACAAACTCACTCTAGCCCCAGAACATTTGATTTATGGTGCCATTTCTTAAAGTGAGCAGTCAGGATTACATGGAGCCTCTGTGCAGTATAACATGCTTTATTACTGTCTGTCCTGCTGCCATGCATCCCAGATTTATTTTTATCTTCCTGTGATTGCTTGAGTGCTCTCACACACACCCTGTCGAGCATTTCTCCTCATCAGTGTGACTTTCACATGAGGGGAGATCGTTAACTTTATTAAAACGCTGATCGCACCGTATTTCAACCAGTGCATTGTGAAAACTGCAATTGGGCATCAGGACTTATTTAAGACACGGGTAAAGAATCTGTTTCTTTGTTCTGTGTGTTTCTCACACATGGCTTCATCTGATGGGAATGAAATTAAGAGAGTTATCTAACCAAGAGACTCAGCTGTTTACATGAAAAATTCTCCCGTACATACAGTACTCATGTGCAGCATGTACAGTGCCTTGTAAAAGTGTTTATATCCCTTCAACCTTTTCACATTATTTTTTTGTTACGACTACAAACTTTAATGTATGTCATAATTATTTTATGTGAAACAAATAAGTGCGTAATTGTTTGTTAAGAGAGAAATAAGTCTTCTCATGCTTGTGGTGGGAACATTGTTACTGAGTCATTAAAGCCAGTGTTGGCAGCTTTAAATTAAATCTCTCTACAGTAACTTTGATTGTGTGTCTTCCACTGAAAAGTAAAGTCACATTGTCTCTCCATAGATACAGACTCTGTGGTAACAGTGTTTGTCCTGCGCGGAGCTGTTTTTCAGGCAGGCTCATGGGAAGTCGGCGTTGACACGAACATTCAGCCCCACAGGCTCTCTGTTCTCTCTCACACACACCCAAACACACAACTTTGCTATCTTTTATCTGGAACATTAACTGTTACAGGAAAAGGAAGAAGAAACTAGACAGCAGCTGTTTTTTTTCTGTACTGAAATTATAACTTTCAATATGATTTGACTGATTTTTGTTTCTTAGTCTAACGGCGTGCCAGCAAATATATGAGCATTACTAGTAAAGCAGCTATGTTCTACATTAGTTAAAACACAAAAACTGGAATATGGAATTAAGAAGGTTAAATGTTGATTTTTATCTGTCTGCTGGGGTATCCAGGCCCAAGATATTTATTTGTACCTTTTTTCTGTTTTCAGACCACAACATTGTTAGGAGCTCTGGTACCTTAAGAAAAAAATAGATTGTATTTAATAATTGGAGCTACGTTGGCCATCTTAAGGGAGCATGCGTTTCAATGCCCACTTCTCATGTTCTCTTCTTATAAACAGTGAAATTATTCTCTTGAGGTTAAGGCTTTGCTGCAATCACCCAAAAGGATTAAATATTAACCCCTAGCCTTAAGTTCTGGATATCAATCCTTAGGCCATGATTCTTCTCTTTCTCACTGTCTCAGCACCACCTGTGTGTTGAACTTTCTGGTAAAACAGAGGAATGCTAAAGCTATTATCCAAAAGTGAACCTCTTGTTGCATAGCAACAGGTGGAAGGATGAAGACTTGCTCCTTGAAAGCTTTTAGCACCTTTTTTCTATTGACACCCCAAGCAGCGCTGTTAGAAATGCTTCATTGTGATATCACAGGAGTACAGACGTTTCTGTAGGAGACAGAAAAGATATTTCAGGGTTTCAGACATGCATCACTTAGTTTTTCTTCATAATGTATCTAAGTAACTTAGTGAACAATGATGCTGGTTGCTTGTTAGAAGATTATAGCAAATCCTTAACCTCAAGAGAATAATTTCTCTGTTTAAAATTAGATATCTAATTTTTTAAAAGTTATATTTTTTAAGTACATTGTGTTCTACTGCACAGATCTACTGCTAAAAATATTCAACACTGATTCAAATTTAAAATTTTCTATTTTCCTGTAGCTGGTAATGAAAGGCTGTGGAATGAAGATTAAAGATTTGCATATTTTTTCTTGAAATAATCAGAATCAGAATGCTTTTATTGTTATTGTAGCACAACAAAATTTTGTTTGGTACAGCCCATCCAAGAAGACAATGGTGCCTGGGGTCGCTGGGGTCGCTGGGGTCGCTGCCGCTGTGGTGCACCATCCTTTATAATCAGTTGGCAAATATTATTCTAATCTACTAAGTCTGTTCTGTCTTAAAAGACAGAGTTTATTAATTATGAATGATCAAATAGAGTATAAAACAATCATTAACAGATATCTGCTCCAGGTATTGCATTTTCCTTTTTATTTAATGTTTATGTTGCTGCTAAAAGTAAATGCATTTGGAATGTACTTCTTGTGCTTATATGTTTCTTTTTGGTATTTATAATAAGTTTGCATGAATGTAGAAAAACATGTTTACGCCCTTCTCCTGCCAACGCTTTTGTGTCTGCAAGGCAAATGTTTTTATGTAGCGTGTTTTCAGTGCTTTATATGATTAGATGTGAAATAAAACACATGAGCAAAAAAAATAAGGCAAAAATTAAAGCCTAGTCATTTTTGTAGCCAAATGATGTGATCCTCAACGGTGCTCTCCAGATTTTGCTGTCTGACTGACATACTCTCATAGAGCCATGTCCAGTAGACAAGCTGCAAATAACACGGTTCCAAACTCTCAGATTTCCTTCTGGACTTTGGTCGCAAATACAGATTGTTGCAAATTTATACCAAAGTAAAATCTGGAATAACTGCTGTTCTAAATCTGTCTTCTACAAGCACAGATGTATCATAGAGAAGAAAAGGCATTGATGTTGCTTTCATCTAAAGGTCACAGTCATTTAGAAACAGATTAATGTCTGCGACCTCTTTACAAATACTCACATGTGCCCCGTTGCTCATTTAGAACAATTGATTGTAGCAGCCTTTGAATAAAAACTGTCATTTTCTTGACTCAAGAGTGAAACTATAAAAGGCAGAGCAAAGTCCCTTGTCTCCATTAATGTTACGACTTCTGCAGAATATAATTGTTGACATAAATCTCTTTCCTCACTGTGCCTGTGTGCATCCTCTGATAACTTTGTGAGAAAGAATCACGACAGCCTCCAGCTGGCCAGGCTCTTTGCTGTTCGCCTTACAAGCAGAGCAGAGCTGAATCAACTTCTAAAGCATAGAGTCCCTCATGGCCAGGCTTACTTTATAAATGTATCTCTTAATAAGCCTGTTAGTAATGCATGTTTTCACACACGGCGGCTGCAGCTTAACTTGAAAATGTTACAGCGTTGTTGATTCGGGTGGTTGCTGTTGGAGCAAGTTGATTGTGTTTCCCCCCCGCTTTTTTTTGTAAAGGTTAGACAGATTGTACAAACCTGTGCAACATTAAATCACTGTACTGTCGCCTGCTAAAGGCACACAACCATCGACTCTTCCCACAACATTAACATGTATTTTTATATTCTTTAAATCTGTCTCTTTCAATCATCTGTCATCCTACCTTTCTCACTTTGTTCATATTTATGTAATCACTTTTTATATTTTACATATTTTTTATTGTAATTATTTGTGAAGAAATCAGTTTTAATTTTGAAATTAACAGGGTTTATTGTGAAAAAAAGCCACATTTTGTTAATCATGATTGTCTTGTAAAAGCATTAACAGGATAAAACATCCAGGGAGTTGAGTGCTTTTTACAGGCAGTGTAACTGTGTGTGAAACAGGAAGAATAAAGAAATCAATTTTATTGCAATTATCACAAAATTTAACATTGAAAGTGGTCATTTGTCAACTGACTGCCTGCTGGTACATTAACACAGTGGTTGAAACAGTGAAGATGAAGAGCTCATTTCAAATTATCCAACTTAATTTTAAACCAAACTAAAAGCTTAAACATGAACAAAATTGCGTGTTCCATAAAAAAATGATTACAAACTCACCTCTGACTCTGGAATGGAAAAATCAGGGCAGCATTAATCTCCTAAAAGGGCCGTGACCTCCTCCTTTTAAAACAAATGTGAACTGTACTTAAAAGGCAGGTCTGTGCTGGGAAATCAAACATTTTGAATTAATTCTGAAAGAAGAAATCTCAGATATTCAGCCTGAATTGTGCCAGGATATAACCAAATTTTAGTGGGGAAGTTTTGGAAGCGACTGTTGAAGATGAACCCGTCTTCGCCCAGATTCACGATGTGACAGACCAAAGACGAGTCAGCAGTTCAAAATCAACCTAACTTTAATAAAATGCAAAAGATATCTTTCAGGGATCAGACAGAAAAAATGCATACAAAGATGCAGTAAGATCTGGTAGACCTTCCGATTTCTGGAAGTTATATAGATATAAGGCACACCTCAACCTGCAAACTGCTTCTGGAATATTACCGCACCAAATCATTAGCAAAACTAATGATTTAGTGCGGTAATATTCCAGAAGCAACAAAAACCTTTTGTTTGTCAGGGTCATTAACTTTACAATGTTTGTGTTCTACGATTTTTCTGAAAAGCTAATTGTGCCTAAACCACAGCAATTACGAAGCCCAGTCTTATCATCAATATTCTGTAGTTCATACACCCATTTTATACTGCCATGCTGCCATTTCATACAAACCGACTATTTTTATTTTTGATTGTTGTCATAATTCTGAATCAGGTCAGTCATCTATAACATAAGATAGCTAATGATTCCAGACCCAACATGAGCAACCTTGTAAAGATAAATACTTCTTAGTTGTCAAAAGAATATTTCCTCTCAGCTGACTATTAGCATGTTATAGAGAAATATTATAAATCGCTGGTTATAATGGCGGTTATTCCCATGTCCAAAGCCCTTTTCTGCACATAAGGTTACAGTCTTAAACAGATGATTTCATCCATGACACTAATCGCCTCTTTATCCTCGGACACACAGTCAGGTTCCTGACAGGATTAACCAACATTCAGTCATTCGGTTTAACCTACAGTAACATAACAATAATATCTGAGCCAAACTTCATAGAAACATTTCGATTGCAGAAACAAAAGAAGAAAATTTTCTTAAGTAAGTTTACTAAGAATAGTTAATCACTGCAACCATCAATACCATCTTTACTGGAGTCTAAATTATAAGATTCAGATAGGAAAAACCTTAGTCAGCAGTAGAATGCAGGTGAATGCTGATCATTTTTATGTTCCTTTTTAAGTGTTTTGGTTTGGGAAGATATTTATCTTGCACCTTATTTTGGCTCTACTTCACACAAACCTGTCCAATAAACCAACTGACTTCATCTTGTATTTAAAAGTACCTGGATCAGACTTCTGGCTGATTTAAAAGTTATTCTGCAAATCAAAATGTCATCTTGCAGCTGCAAGATTAAACAGCCCAGCCTGGTGAGATTAAAGTGTTGGTCCAAGACGGAGTTCAGTATGTTCAGCATTCCTACTGTTGTTGGCTGTCCAATTTTTTCCTCTGCTGTTTCCAACCGTGAGGAGCAGATAGATGAGGAGCTGCTGCATTCCTCTGGGTGGGTGACTCCCTTCTAGTGAAAACTGATGAAAAATTCATCTTGCCAGGTTCTGCTTTATCTTGAGCTGCTTGCAAAGCTTCATTAAATCTGTTTGGAGAGCTATGCCATGAGTTCATTTAAAGCTCAGACTCCTGAAAGTAGCTACCACAATTTATTTACATGAATGTGCCTCATACATTTCAATTTGATGTATGCATTTTCCCAAAGGAATACAGTTCACAGACAGCAGGGCAGGCTGCTGAAGCCTGTGTACATCTTTCATGTGACAGGTTTGTTTTTGAAGCTTTTAAAGGCCAGTTCATCCTGACAAATACTTTAATGTGGTTTTTAAAGGACAGGCACTGGTGTAAAGAGTGGAGAGAGGAGTAATGTGGGTGGAAAAAAACATTAAGCTTTTTGTTCATAAAGGAGGATTAGACTCCTCGTAAGAAACAGAGACTGGATTCACTTCCACTCTTTTCCCTAGATGTTGTTCTTAACATTCATTAACTCCCTCATTTTTTTACATTTCCTTCCTCCCTGCTATTTATCATGGCTTCTTTTGGTTTCTTATCTTGTTGCAGCACTGATTTCATTGTGATAACTTATGTCAGATATGCTGTCTTAACTTCTGTTATTGGATACAAATTAGGTCATGACAAAGTAATGCTGCCTTCACTTAGTTAATAAAAAACATTTGTTCTTGCAGTATTTTAAGCAGGATTCTTTTCTAATCCTTAACCAGCAACATTTTCTGGATTTTTCTTTAAAGTCTGTTCACATGTATAGATCTTAATTTCATTGGGAAAACTTTAATAACTGATGACTGACCAGCATCGTAGCGCCCACTGTTCAGAAAAACAAAGACAAGATAAGCTGTACTTTGCTGTGGTGCCTGTTGCACCATTTATGAAAACTAGTTATTATCTGAATAACAACAGGCAGAGTTACTGATCCTCTCCTTCTATTTTTGATCTGAAATGTCATCTGATCTCACCTTTTCAATTACAGAGGGTTTCAGAAACTGATGCCCTAATTTTTCCTGTTAAGAGAGTTTTTCCAGCATTCAGCCATTCAAGCTTTTGTTTGCTATCATACAGAGGTTACAGTCTGTGTCCTCCCCATGATGAATGGAATAAAAACACACCCTAAGCCCAAGGTCTGGTTGGAAACTCATTGTACCTAATGTCCTCGGAAAAGCTGGATCATGTGACACTTCGCCCAGAAACGCACAATAGGGACTGCTGGCAGCCATTTTGGGGCGGAGGAGCCGATCCAGAACACACGGACAAACTGACCTGGAAAGTGGGGTTGTGTTTCTGATCTTGGTGGGAAAATTTAAACAAGAACAAACACCACATAGCTCAGATGTTGGATTACAGTAAGGACACAGGAAAACTTCTGTTCTGGGAGGGACAAACAGTCACACTGAACAGAACTGTAAAAGCATCAAGCACAGGAAGGACTGGGTCAAATAATTCTGCCTCAAAGGTGTTTGAAAAAAGGCAATGAGATACAACGTACTGAAAAAAGGTTTGTCTTATACATCCATAACAACTGGGTGAATGATGAACCTTTTTATATATTTTTTTTTCTTTAAACATATGTACAGTTCAGAGGTTTGTTATTGTTATATCAATTAAAAGCGCTCTGTAACAGCTTGTTCTGTACTTTATCTTCAGGAAAAACAAACAGCACACTGCAGATAAAGGAAAACTTTTATATCTCTTGCATCTTTCTTGAAAGTGCTGCTTTTTCTATCATCATCGTGTGATGAGTCACAGTCAGCGCTGCTCCAGGTGAACAAATGAAAGGGAACAGAAACAGAGAGTTTGATATGTGATGGAATCATTTGTGGCATTTCTGATGTTTTCTGTGGATTCCCTTGTTCTAAAATCCAATTGAATACAGCTGAGGTGTTCGGATTTTATCCTTTTTATTTTACTTTAACCAATGTTTTCACAGCAGCAAAGATCCAAGAGCAAATCTAGCTTGTTATTATCAGTGGGTGTCCACAGCCTTACAAATGTGATGAAATATGATAACTTGGAGGAACCAGATGGAACAAACTGAAGCTGTGCCTGTCCACCACTTTAGAATGTAGAGAAGATAAAAGCTGAAATGGTCTGTTGAATGCTTACTCCTCACACCTCTGAGGACATTCATTGCTTCTTGTTGCTTTGACTGTAACTTCCTGACAGTCACTGTACTGTGCAGGCCAGCCTCTGCAACCTGAGGCACTTTGAACCTCTTAATGGCTCTTAACTCAATTGTTGTTGCTGCACACCTGTATGAGGAAAGCTCACAACTGTGTTTGGATGCTATGTAAAATTTAAAGTAAAAAAAAAGTATTTTGAAACTTCTGGGTTGATTTGCATACAGCTTTAAGAACATGCTGCATCATGTCATTTTCCCCACCAGTAAACAAGAAAGAGGACACAATCTCTCATCTCTCTGTGCTTTGTGTATTATTCCTGCCAACAGGTGGGGTTGAATGTCTCTTTTGGTTGTTGCTCAGTGTTTCTCTCTCACTGCAGCCTTTGCTCCCTGTCTTGGTTTTCTCTGCACATTCTCAGAAGGTTCTGATTCAATGTCGTCTTCTTTTTTTTTCTTGTTTGTCTTCAGCCTCACCACTTTCTTTATTCCACACCCAAGAACAAGGCACTATCTCTAGCTATATAATACCTGTTGCACATTTTATCAACCATAAATGTGTATTGCACCCATAACCCTCTGGGATCCCTGAATTGTCTTTTAAAGTTGTGTCTCTTACACACAGAAAACAGCCACAGACATATTATATATTGGTTATAGGGGTTTTTCTTAACCACCTAAATCCCAGCTTTGTCAAAATATAGTTTTTGTTGTTGTTTATTTTTGTCATTTTAATATAGTAATTGACTTACAACTATAAAACAAATCTTTGTCTTACTTGTGCTTTTTTCTTGAACTGCTTAGGGATTATTTATCTTCCACAGTAACACTGAGCATCTATTTTTTTATATGTTTATATTTACTTTATGGACGTCTTTGTACTTATTTCTTAGATGCATTTGGTCTATTTTCTGCTCACAACATACAGATGGCAGTCATCAACATTTTCTTTGTTCATGCACAGGGTGGGGCTCCAATTTTTTGCCACTAAAAGTTTGGGAATCACAACTACTTGACACAGGAGCAAATGTATTTCCCAAATGACACTGAGTGAAAGATAGAAAGTCGCTTGACTTGGCTAACAGCAGACTGGTTAAGTCGTCTTTATTTTTGTGTTTTATTTAGAGTAAAAAAATTATAAAACAAAGCAGAGAGATTATGCAAAAGTTCATATTTTTACTTTTATGCAAAATAAAGTATGCATCATACCATCATTCCAGAGGTTCATTAAAAACTTTGCCTTTTCATGATCTCCCTCAATGTCTTATCAAATGTCTTATGATAGAGACACACATCACTTTTTTATTTTTATATATAAGCCTGGGCAATAACAATTAAATCGTTGTATAGTTAAATATGACATCATGATTACTTCAGGATCTGCAGACTGGTTCAAGACTGATGAGATGAGAAAATGTAGACCCAAACAGGTCACTACGGTAAATTCGAAATTTACGTTGATGTTTTTTGGTTCCAGACTTTAACTCCACACCAAGCTGTCCTTGTGCTACTGGATTAATGTACAGAAAAGAGACTAAATGATGAAAGGAACTCACAAGAAATTATAGAAAATAAGAAAACCATGGAGGCATACCTGTTTAAACTGAATATAGTTAAGTTATGGATGAGTTTTTAGACAAATTGTTAGACAAGAGAGTGAATCATTATTCCTGTTATTTTCTGGAAAATAAGATTGTTTTTCTTGTCCTCTGTGCCCACAGATCTTATTGTGAAGCTGGCAAAGGACAAGTTTGGAGCCATTCAAACAGAATACCAAAAGGTGAGTGAGTGAAAGAGAGCGAAATAACCATGTCTTCATCTGGATGTTACATATTTTATGAAAACTGTAAACAAATACAAAAAATATATATATTTCTCTGGGATACTCTGTGATCCAACATTCAGTTACGGTGTAAAAAGAGCCATGTTGCCATATTGAAGCAGGACAGATGAGGTCTGTTCTCAGGGTTTACTATTGATTAATGATGGTAATACTCCAATGCACAACCTTTTATTAGCTTATAGGCAACACAACCTCTTTCTGGCAAACACCTCTATTTGGGCGCAAATTTTCTGTATATAAAATAATTTTGACCCTGGAAAAGAATAAAATTTAAATGAACTAAAAAGCCTTTTTCACTGTTTTTGTGTTTTGTTACAATAAGTTTTTGCATGCCTGCTTTGATTTCATTTCCTATTGGTCGTTTTCATCTCATATTTGTGTTTTGTGGCTTTGCTCTTTTTCTGACGCTGCATTGCCGTGTCTTCTGCATGTCCTCTTCATCTCGTCTGGCTTCCCCCAGCCAGAGAACATAGTGCTGACACTGCAGGTAAAGTCCACACTCTGGACTTACAGTCCAACCATATTCAGTCTAACTATGCTTCTGTAAGTCACCAGGGTGGCACAATTACAGCTGAGAAAGGTATCTTAACTTGTTCAGAACTCCATTCCAAACCATTATTTGATAAATTACACCAGTGATTAGTTGTGTAGCCCTGTGACTTTCATGCTGCCATCCCATTTTCCTCCAACCACATCCTTCAGTTTGTCATATCCTTCTCTTTTAAAAGCATATTCTCAGAAGGAGAAATGCTTTTTAGATCACAGAAAGAACAACAGTGCTTAATCATAACATGGTAATTCAGATTTTTGATTTGTTTTTTCTTTTTACCTGATTATTGCCTTCAGTTTTGAATTGGTTGCATGTTGACAGTACTAAAATCAGGACCTTTTGCTCCCTTTTAGTTACGCATAGTTGATATTTTGTTGTAATAAGTGTCATGTAAAATAATCCAGTATTTTAACATCAGCAGTTTGAGCACATTTACAGTACAAGCCACTCATGGTCAATATGTGCAAAAGGCCTCATAATAAGTTTATATTTTATTGGATTTGAAAAACTAACTGAAGCATTTTCTTTCAAATTAAATCAACAAAGACTTGTTGATTTCTGCACAAATACAAATTTGCCTGAAAATGGAATATTATTGTCCCTCAATGGTGAAATTCAAGTTTACCAGCAGCAAATTGACAGACAAATGTAGGCAATAAAATAAAACCAAAAAATAAGAAGTTAAGATGAAAGTAAAATAAAAAGTCTGATCAGCCTCCCTGGACTCATTGTATGAAGTTCTTTACTGAGTTCTGACTGATTTATATGTGAGATGAACTGAGATCATTCAAATCCACTCCCTTTACCTTTCACCTCCATGGAAGTTAAATTAAGGTAACATTTTGATTATAAAAGAAAAGTAAATGACTTTGAGTCACAAGTAAAGTGCAGTAAATCGATGTATTTGATCCCTGACTTTGGTCCATTGATCCGGTGCTTTTGCCCATAACAACAAACCAAGCTGACATAGAAACAAAAGATGCTAAATGCCAGAGTTGACACCTATTAACCCAGATTAAATAACACAGGAAAGACAAGAGAAAGTTAGATTCTGAATACTCTCGAAGAGAACAGACAGAGATGTGCTTTCAGTTACAAATCTCCTACCGCTTTGAAAGCACATTTTCCTGCTTCTCTCTTTTTATTGTCTTTAGGATCCCTAATCACAGAGAGCGCTGTAACTCTAAAGGGAGGGGGAAAAAACACTTCATCACATAGTTACAGTGCCAAAGACTATCACTAACTAGCAACAAAATCTATCTTGCACTAGATTATCCAGTTCCCGACCCAGGATCAAACAGAGCAAGTTGTACGTCTTCACAGCGATGGTTTTACAGCTGAATAACAGGTCAAAGGCAGGACGTTCCACTGAATGATTACTGCAGAAAGCTCTTCTTCAGAGAGGCCTTCTGAGAAAGGAATAGGGGTAATTTAACAATACAGCAACATTCCAAAAAGATATGATTAAACAAATAAGAGTACCTAAAGCAAGAATATTATAAAAGTATAACAACATTTGATAATAATACGATTTACCTAACACTAAAATAAACGTTTTCCCCATTAGCGGACTGGAATATATCAAGTAATGACTTAAAGTTATTACATTTAGAGTCACATTAGGCAGGTTATTAGCAGGTCTAATGTTTGCTGCCAGCACTAGAGTTAATCAAACTTACATCATCTTCATCAGTACGACATGTCGCCACCTCATCATCCCCTTTGTTCTTATTAGAACGGCGTCTTTTTCTTTTGGGCACTTGCCAAGACCAAACTGGAGTCCAGAAATAGTCTAAGCTGCAGGCACTCTAAGAGATTTGGTGGAAAGAAAAACATGGCTGACCTTTTTTGTGAGGATTCACCCAATAACAAGCAGTGCCCAGAAGCACAATGACAGTGCGGACATTTAAATTTCTACGATGTCCCCAACAGCAGGTTGACGTTGGGGCTTTTAAATGACTCACATACATTTAAACTTGCTTATGCCTCCTGCCTTTTTCTCCTTCTCTTCCTACCAACATCAGTCTGTCCAGTTTCTTTTTTGTAAGATTTGATGCTGCAATCCTCCACACTGTTATAACTTCAGATCAGGAAAAAAAAAAAAAAACATAATCAGACTTTTAATACCAGCAGTTGCTTTTTAATGCAGGCTTTTAAAAAGCTCTTACTTTCAAAGTGGATTCTCTTTTGCACAAATATGTCCTGAAGAACAGAAGAATATTTCTGAGCCAAGTTCAGAAGCTATTCCAGATTAGTGCAGATCAGAGAGGAAGACCTGTTCAGCCATTCGGGACCACTGAGAGTCATACTCTGATCTTTTCATACAAGACAGGCAAAAACCATGATACTAAAGTTACATTGCTGGGAGGGATTACTAACAGCCTTTAAGGTTTTGTCAAATTCCAAATCCTTTGATGAATGCAGATTTAATAGGACCGACTCCTGTGGAAATTCAGATAAAACGAGACAGAAGATACACAGGACATTTCAGCAGCAGCAGTTTAGTCAACCTGCATATTTATGGCATTCAGATGGATCCTGGGATTACCAAGGCTTTGTGTAGAGAGATATGTCTGTTTCCTAGGTGACCACATAAAGACAGGACAGAGTCCTACACATATAGATTATAATACATTGTTCTTCCCCTACTGTGTAATAAGATTAATACTAGGAATATGCTGTTTTCTGGTTTTAAAATGTAGATTAAAAAGTTATTTCAAAAAAATTAATTTTCTGTCATAGCATTCATTTTGATTAAACTTTGTTAACATCTGTGATTAATGAGAGTATTCTCTTGGTTATTTCTGACGCTGTCATTTGTGAAGCAGCTTTCATTCGTTCTCTTTGCACTGCAGAAGCAATGCAGCACATTCACTGCCCCATCACAGACAATAAGAACTTTTTGCATATTATTTTGGTTTCTGGGTCACTTCTGGAGGCAGCTGTTGATCTTGTCTCATGCTTCTTGTTGAGGTTTGGAGATGTCTCCTGCTGAAGAATGTGAACCAAATGTTCTCAGTTTCGACCCAGTTTTGCTCTTTTTCATTGTAGAAATAATCCCATTCTGTGACGCAGGAGATAAACTTTTATAACTGCTTAATAAGTGTTAAATATCTTCAGGCGAATACTTTTTGTTCAAATCAGCTATATATTTGATAAAATGCTCATTCTAATTGAATACAAGCAGGTTTTTATAGTTAAGTTTCTATCTCAGCCTCAGAGCTGCATGTTTAATGTTTTGAACAAATTCATTAAATTTCATTCATGAACAAAAAATATAGAAATTTTCACTCGTAGACAATAATTCCAGGTTTTTCATGGCCTCTTGACTTCTACTGTGTATAATAATATTATTATTCAATTCAACCTTTCTCAGTTTAATCTCAGTGAAACAGGTAATCATCTCAGTTCTGGGTGCATTTGTTATATTTTAAGAAAAATAAAACCTGTTTTTGTAATTCAGGCTCAGTCCAAAGATCTGCTTCACAATGATTTCCTACCTTAGAACAAATTCCTCTTGAGTCAGATTTTCATCAGAAATGCAGCCTTAAAGTAATTATCTTTGTACTATGCATTTATATTATTAAACAAAAAACCCTTTGTACTCACTGTTGGTTGATGATGTAACTTCTTAACTCTGATGTATTTAAGGCACATGAATAAAAAATCTTATTTTCATGTACTTGTCCTACTGACCACCAATCAGAACCAATACAGAGGAAAATGATCCAAATGCAATCTCTGGCTGATTAATTAGGGCTTATTGAGTTTTCGGGGTTTTTTTGACAATATTTCTGATTTTTCTGAAATATTGAATCTGTTATCATAGAGTCTGAGGTTGGTTGTCCCATTTTAGCATGTTAGCAAGAGATAATTTAAAAATAAGAATCAAATTAACTTGGAATATCTACATGTGATGCATCGTGTTCTTTGTTTATGTACATGTCCAATGGACAGGAGTTTTTACACCCCTGGGGTCTTCCAGATATTTTTAGATTTGTTGCTCTCTTTATCCTTGGCCTCCTTGTGTGTCCTTCCTTCTCCTCTGTCCTGCCTTCATTAATCTCTCCTTTCTTCGGTTCCTCCCTTCCAAACTCTCCCAATACGTTATTTTATTTCCTCCTTGTTTCTTTTATGATAATTCTCATACTTTTTCCTCTCATTCTTCTTCCACTGACCCCAGGCCATCTACTATGAGATAGGCTTCCTCATATGTGCCGCGGTCGGCCTGCTCTTCGCCATCCTCATGCCGGTTGTGGGGCTCTTCTTCTGCATGTGCCGCTGCTGCGACAACTGCGGCGGTGAGATGCACCAACGCCAGAGGAAGAACGCGGACTGCCGGCGCGGCCTGCTGGGAACGTTACTCTTCTCCACCTCGCTGGTCATCACGTGAGTGTGGCAGACGCAGGAATGACAGAAATGTGATCATAAGAATGCATGTTATTTTTAAAGGAATATTTGAATGCATGCATACGCATGCACTCTTGATTACATGCAACACCCCCACCCTCTTCAGCAGCTTTGTACTCGTAATTATGTTTATGCACAGATACTACATACACACTCCTCCTCTGGTCAAACACTCAGTCATGAGCCTCCACCATCCCCCCATGTTGTTTGCTAAATATAGTAAAGTCTTACTGTAGATTCTGTGTGGCAGCACCCTTCATCCTTGTGTTCAGTCTAAGCTTGGGTCTCATCGTCCTGCAGGGGATTCTTCCAGAGCTCTATCATGTCAATACACATTTATAATCCCAGATAAAACCACAGGATGCCTTAAAATGTCAAATTCATTCACGTGTCTTACAATTTTATCTTTTGCTTTTCTGTTGAGATTTTGCTTTATGCTTTATACCCACAGCAGATCCCTTCATCTTATGCTCTGACATTTTTAATGTTGAAAAAACTCAATTTTGAAATTGCAGTGTTTCTATTAAATAAGAAATTAAATTAAAATCACACTTGAATAAGCTTGTTCACAACATAAGTTACTAAAAATCATGGCAACCATGGATATAAACAGTTGCATGTGATATACTGATAATTAGGTTGGCGACTTATTCAGGCATTGGAGCGATGAGCCCCTTATACTTGGAATGGGTATTTTTACAGTGTTTTGTGCGAATTGTAGTCTGTGATTTTACATCAAAGCTATGGACTCAATACATTTGAATGACACACAACCTTTTATGAACGTTCCGATGCTGTGAGAGCTTTAGCCGCACATTGTCTGAAAAAAACCCCCAAACCAAACCATCCTCCTGCTACCACTTCCTGTCGTCTTGTTTGTTGTTTTCAGCAGTAGTAACTTATTGTCTCACCCTCAGAGCAACGGTCGAGTTTCT
Source organism: Poecilia formosa (assembly GCF_000485575.1). Lineage (NCBI taxonomy): Eukaryota > Metazoa > Chordata > Actinopteri > Cyprinodontiformes > Poeciliidae > Poecilia > Poecilia formosa. The sequence goes on along the minus strand of NW_006799978.1, from coordinate 1,060,888 downwards.
CAGTGAGCCTCATTCAATTCAGCTAATATTTTTATAATCTTTTAATCATTTTTATTTGAATTCTACTTGTGAAACTCAGCATGGACAGCATCCGTTGGAACGTTCCACAATCGATGGGTTTCTGAATTTTCAATAAGTAATAAAATAATTTTTAGCACAATTTAGACATTTTTTTTTGAATAGAAATGTATTTGCAAACATATCAGACCGCTTCACTACAAGTGAGATCACTTCATTAACATTCCGACTCATTATTTTTCTGCTCATATAAAAAGTGGGCACTCTCCATCAGTGCAGAGTGAAACCTGGTTGCTTAGGAGACACATTTTCTGAGCAGATCTGACTTGAAACACTCAAAAATCCAGGTTTGCAAACATTTTTCTCTTGCAAATAGCTTCATGGATCTTCCTCTTTTCTATTTTTCTTTTGATTTGCTTTGCAGTCTCGGTAGCAGCATAAAATCTTTAGCTTAGCGGCTTTGAGAGAGTTCTGTTTGCTGCTTGTGCTCAAGTGAAGGGATCCAGGAGTGTACTTAATTTGATGTTCTTTGACTTTCTGTCTTCATGTTATAAGAAATTCCACAGCAATAACCCAGCAGCCCAGACAGAGGAGTCTGCGAGCTGCTTTTCTGCTCTTATTAAATCTCCCAAGCTACAAGGCAGAGATGCAGCAGAAGCTCTAATGAAGCAATTACAAGCTGAGCGAGAGGCACGGAGCCCAGGAACTGACTGCTTTTTACTGTCACAAGAAAGCTGACAGCCAGGCTCACAGGAGAGCAGTGGTGACATTTATTTCCCAAGAAGTGTTCAAACCAGATTAAGGGGAAGACAGCAGCCAGGTGAGGTTTGGAACATAAAAAGGCAGAAAGTAATCGTTGGTACAGAACAAAACTGTCTTCATACTTTGCTTTGCATCATTAAATTTGAGGCAAAAATACATATTTTTGAAGATTTTTTTAAAGCATTTTCTGGAGATTACTACAAACTGTGAAATACGCTGAATATCACTGCTTAGGTTATTTAAATTAATTTATTCACTTAAAAGACAAGTTACTGAACATTATATCCCAGATTACACTGACGTTTAACAACCTGAAGGTTTGGGTTCCTGCATAAGACAAACCTGTTTACTGAAGTTCTTTGTTGCTAATTTTTACTAAGAAAACAATTTGTTGGTGCTTGAGAATCTAAAGGTCAGTGGGTTTGTTTTATGGTTTTTACTTGTACCTCTTTTGAGTAGTGATTCAGGTTGTATGAATGTAATGTCACCTTGGAAGGTCCGTCCCAATTTAAACTTCACCAGAACCATTTTACAGTTCAGTTCACAGAGATTAAGAACACATTTCTGTAGATCACCATTTGAAATGCTAAACTAATGCAGTAGCAGCACAATAAACCAATTTTTTATCAGATATAGTTTCTTGTTGTCATGTAACTTTATCTCTTACTCTGTTTTTACATATATTGCATCTAAGAGAACAACAACTATAGCTCCTCTTATTCATTAACTTTTATGTTTCTCTTTAAAAATATGCACAAATCTGAAACCTGAACTAATACTAAATGGCCTCTTTACATTTTTTGTCTGTAATGGGGATTTACCTTCAAAGCACTGAAAGACTGATTATCTGCTCCTGGGAAACAAATAAATATATTAGCATTCATTTTGGCTTGTAAACACACCTATGACATCAGCAAAGCAATATGAGTGTGAGAGCAGCGGAAACATCCTTCGCTTGTCATTATCCATCACACTCAATAACTAATTAAACTCAGATTTGCAGCAAATAGAAGCGATTGATGCAGCAATAATGAGCATCTTTAGCTTCATTAGATCCTGGCTGTTCTGGATTTAAACACATCTTCTGTCTAAAACATTCATTGCCCTGATTGTAACATTTCAACCTCAAATTGAAATATTTCAATTGAGAAGTGATTATTTTTCATGTTTTCCTGATATTTATGTACATGGATCATCATTAGTAAACATGCAGAAAAATGTGCAAATGTTCTTCACATATCACATCTGTGCTCTCATGCATGTTTTCTTATTCTGATATGACATGTTGCATTTTGTCTGCCAGCTACGCTAAAGCCACACCATGCATTATTTAAAGAACAGCAGGAGCTATTTGAGTCTGTCCTAATCAGCTCTGATTCAACATGACCCATGCATGGATTTATAATAAGACAATGAAGATCCCTCCTTTTGTTGCAGCTGAGTGGAGGAGCCCTGCTGATTCTGTTACCCAGCATGCACTTCAACAATCTATTTCAGTTACTGGGTGTCCAACAGTATTAACAAAAAAGGTCCAAAAATTACAAGCTTAGTAATTCATGCTTATTATGCTAATCAGATGGGTTCTAATTAAAGATAGTGCAAATACTTTGAACTGAGTATTGACCTAAAATCCCAGGCAGACAGTTTAGTGAGGTAAAACTTGTCCTCAGCTGGAACGGGCCATCCAGTGATCCGAAACGAGAGAACAGAAGGCTTCCACACTGAAATATGTCCTCATACTAAAGGTTTAGCTTTTCCAACATTTCCAGGGCAAGATTATGCTGCTGCAATAAAAGATAAATATAATTTAAGCCTCGCTACATCTTCATCAGGAGTTCTGATAAGTGTGAAGGACACTGTATGTACTATTGTACATCCTGCTGGCATAAACAAACCTCTAAAAACATATATTTTCAGTTTTATACATATAAAAGTCCAGAAACAAACAAACAAACAAAAAACACAGATTTTTTTTTTATCATGCTCCATGAGTTGACAGAACACATTTTATTTTGACATAAAACATAAAAAAATCTTAGAGTAAATTTGTTACAGATTGCATTATATCTGCTTTGAGATGTTAGAGGGAAATTTACAGAAGCATCTTGGTTCAAGTTTCTGACGGCAGTATGTTGGATCGATACTACCCCCCACATTACTAGTGTGGAATATTTCATTGAGCAGAATACTTTTAATATTTTAAGTGTTTTTTCCACCATAAGTAGTGTAGTTATGTGAAACAGGACCGTGGAGCTGTGACGTGGAGCTTCATAAGGCCCATGGTGTAAGCACCGACTAAACAAAACTCCATACAGTCCGTGATATTGACCCAGAAAGTTCTACTTTTATTATTAAAAATGTATTGAAACTGGGAGAATATTGCTACAATGCCATCAGCAAGCAACAAATGCTCTTTCTTTCTTTCTTTTATAGATTTTTTTTGCCCCTTTGCACCCAAATTGTAATGTTTTTATGTTCAAAGTTGCTCCATCAATGAAAATGACAAATGACTCTATATTATGCATTTCCACAAATTTCCTTATTAAAGTCTTAAAATCTTTACTTTGTTATTCTCTCAGCTTCTTGTGCCTGGAGCCTGACTTATTTTCTGTTGGAACAGATTTGTTATTGAATGTGTGTTTTCACGGTCTCTGTAGTGCCTCATGACTTATTTGCTTTTTCATTAACAAACTACACATTTTTCTCCCGCTGCGTCCACCTTCAGCACACAATGGCAGCTCGACACAAATCATTCCTCAGCTAATTAACAAGAGAGGCCATTCTAAGAATGAATCCTCAGATTTATCTTCTTAATGCAACACATCCCTATTAATCAATTTCTAATTTTCACAAGTCTGTTTCATCCATGAAAACCACTCTGTCTTTGCACAGTTTCTTTTGTGGTGTGTATAAAACAATTTAACATACAAATTTAAGCATGTTCCACTGTGAGACTGACTGAGGTGCACAGGCATGCATAAGCATTCCTGCAGAGTTTTGGCTAAAAGTAGAGATTATATGGCACATTGTTCCTTGGGAGAGAAAAGAAATGAAAGGGAAAGCTGCATGGCTCTGGGATGTGCTTTACATCTTAGAGGTGCTCTATTTCTGCAAAGCTAGGATCCTCTACTGCCCCAAAAACAAGATTTCTAATACAGCTTGGTCCATTTTTAGCTCTGAAGTAAAAGAAGGCAAACATCTTTATATTTAAAAAAACATGTGGAAAAGTTAATTTCAGCAGCTAGGTATTAATCATTTTATGTTAAGAAAATTCATGGTTTGTTAAACTAGTTGAATGAATTATAGTCTTCTGTGATGAGATTTCTCTACTGCAACTCATAGATGTGAAGACGTCTAACTTCTGAAATTAAGATGTATGAATGAATGAATGAAATATTTATTTCCAACTTAAGAGCTGTAAATATTAATAGAAGAAAACAGAAAACGAGATGATTCAGACAGAGCCACTTAAATCATAAATGTTTTAATATTTTATGAGTTTTGTGTTGTTTTTTCTTCATTCACATCTTTGCAGTTGTAGTTGAGTCCAGATTAAAGAGCAATGAATAAATGTCAGGGGATGCAACCAAATCTTGAATGCATTAGTTCAGTAGATATCAGATATGTATCCTGAAACTGGGATGTTGAATTTTACTTTAAATTGACGCCACTGAATGCGGATGAAGATTTGTTTTGGATAATATTTTTGTTCTTTGCTCCAGAGGTCGAGTGAAATATGTCAACAATAAATGAGTGTTTTAGGCCCCGATGAACTGAACTTTGCTATTCTACACTGATATGATCATGTTTGCTCTTCATCATTTAAACGTAAACTCTTCACAGCCTCAATCCACAGAATCCATACCATAATCCTTTAGTCAGTTATGAAAGTAAAATGTTTCAAATATGATCAAATCCAGTTCAGTAAGTTATGTTTAACCTAGATATAAAGTATACCCACTCAAGTTAACTGATATAATTGCTTTAGAAGTATTTTTTTGTGGTTTTCTTCCAGTTTAAGATCATCCTGAACTCCAAGGATTTCTCTTAGGTTCAGACTTTGATTCATCTCCTCTGGACTGCTTTCAAGGAATTTATAGTTTTCAAATAAAATCTTAGATAGAGCACTGATGATGAAAAGGGCAAGAGAGCCAAACAACAGGAAAGGCCTTGGCACGTGAGAGCTAATCTGTTCATCGCCTGCTAATATTTTTTATAAGGAAACTGTGGTTGTAACAGGATGCAGGGTGCAGACACTGACCTGATGAACTGTGAGGAGAAAAAAAACAAACTGTGAAAAATGATTAAACTAGATGCATAAATTACATAACAACAAAGAGTGAATAAAATCATCACTTATCCCTAATGCCTCAAATTAAAACATGAATTTGATCATTGAAATGGTATTATCATTTTTTTAAATTGCATAATAAACGCTCATTATATTTAGAACTACAAGAGGAAATGGATCATTTTTTGTTGTCCTGCTCTTTATAGAGTAAGAATAACAAGCCTATGTTTTCTGGTTAATTAGTCAGGGTTTCGCTCAGGCATCCAGAAAGTCGTGTGCTGATTAACAAGCACACTGTTTATCACACATATTGCTTGCCACTATTAAAGTCTTTTTAAAAAGACTGTGGTATGCATAATTTTTTCTTTTTATAGTATTTGTTAGGCATTTCTCAGAGCATAGGATTTGTCAGTATACTTTGTTTTGGCTCCAAAATGTTTAACTCAGCACATATTTGTCCCACATTCCCTAATCTGTCTGTTTCCGTGCAGAATACCTAGATAACATCAACAAAATAAAGAAAACAAAGATGTGCCAAAAATAAAGTATTGTCCTAATTTCAGACTTTTTGAATTGTCACAGCACAATCCCAAACTTTTTCCCCTCACATGAAGGTGACAGTTTCACTTTACAGTAGCGTTTCAGACTAAAGCTGATGTCTTTTTGAGAGACGGGAGGAGTGAGGTCCAGTTCCAGCAGAGTGAAACAAGGGGACGGCTGAAAGGCGACTGCCCCGGCCTTGCAGCCACAGTCATGCTGAATGCAGCCATTGTTAGTTCGCAAAAGCTATGGAGCCACTAGACCATGTAACACACACTTCCCAGCCCCCAGTAGTGGCCTAGATTCTGCAGCATCGCACTGGACTGATGCTCTTCTTCATCTGCTGTTCTGAGGCTCCCACCCTTAGGGAAGAGTTTCATGTGTCATTTGGCTTTTTCTCAAACAAGAATTAAAGCCCTTTTCCAGAGTTGTTAGAGGTAAGTCTCTTTCCTGCTGTGTTTGAATTTTCCCCTCTGGTAAAAACGATGCAAAAAAAAAGAAAAAGCCACACAGACGTGCAACCATTTGCCAAAGTTAAATGTAGCGAACAAACTTAGAACACAACATGCTAGTGGCTCATCCCAATATTTTTAAACCAAAGAAGGAAGAACTCATGAAACCAGATTTATGGAAAATGAGTTGATGTTATGAATAATAAAGTGATTTTGCTAAAGGAGAGTTTTTTAACATCACAGCAACAAATATCATTGGGACCTTTATGAGAAAAACTAAAGCAAAACAACACGTGTTTTTCAAAAGTGTGGCATGCATTGTATTCATACCCTAATTTCTGAAACACATTAAAACCTATTTGATAATTTAGAAGTCACATAATTACTAAAGATAGTCCAGCTGTTGGACATTTAATCTCAATCTTAAATACGTCTGTTATATAAAGGTCTTAGACCAGGGGTGTCAAACTCAGTTTCACTGAGGGCCACTTCAGCATATTGGCCACCCTCAACGGGCCACATTGA
>NW_006799978.1:1027752-1050287 GCF_000485575.1 Poecilia formosa | reverse complement strand
GAGGATGGCCTTATCAGAGAAGCAAGAGGTGACTTTGGAGGAGCAGCAGAGAGATACTGCTCAGGTGTGTGTTTCTCCAATCTGAACACTTTTAGAGTGATGTCACTGCATGTTTCACATGTAATTCTCATAACTACTTTACACAACTCTATTCAAAAAACAAGTCTCTTTGATTTTCATGGGATCATTCCATAATAATATGATACAGCTAGAAAGAGCCCCCTATTATTGAAGTGAAGCCTCAGGTGCTACCTGGCAAACATCTAAGAAATTTCTGTATCTTGGTTGAAATTGAACATTTGGCTCCAATTTAATCTGTCTGTTTTGGGTTTTTATTTTTTTAATAAATGAGAAACACGATTCAGCAGTAGAAAAGCTGAATTTGCATGCTGTGAATATTAAATTGCCTGCCTGTCGCTTCGCTGTAGTGATCACATCCCAATGGCTAGAAACAAGCAGAAATTTGAGGCACATAAAGGAAAGGAGAATGCTGTTGGATAAGAACATCCTTACTTACCTTAACCTTCACAAAACAGGTTGTTCTTTAAATCTTTAAAGAAAGTTTTGAAAGAGAAACTTTTAACACTTTAGGCCAGAAAAAGTACAACCCATCCGTTTAGAGATTTTTTCGTATCAGTGCAGTATAAATATAAATCAAATCATATTGTACTGTGGCAGACGGGACTCTCCAGCTTCTTGCTAAGTGCTTTGCTTTTCGCTCAAAGACTCTTTGTTAAGCAGCAGATTCCAGTGACCTTGCTGGACACCAGGGAGACAGAGTGAGCGAGAGACAAAGAACAGCAGAAGGAGGTGGGCTGGAAGGGAGGCAGAGGGAACAGAGTTCAGATTCTACACAGGGGAAATATGAGTTTAATGTTAAGCCTGATGTTAACATGTACAGAATATTGAGTAATGTGAGCATTTAGAAAGACCCAATGCAACCCTGAGAGGAAAACATGACGTGGGCAAGCAAGAAAGTTTGATTTCATAAATTTAGCAAAAACTTAGGTTATATCAAATTTATGAAAGTGTATATTTACAATAGGGGAAGGAAAAAACAGAAGAGAGAGAAGGCTGAACAAAATGTTTGTGGTTGAAGTGGACAGTTTTGATCTTTCCCTGGTAAATTATCATTCCTGTGTCTCACTCTATTCGTTTGGCTGATTCACAAGTCTCAACCTATTCAGTAACAGACTTTATGAAGCCCTACTTTTGTCAAATCAAGTTAATTTTAGTGGTGGGACTCAATTAAAAATTTAATCAAGCAACTAATTTGCAACTTATTTGTAACTAATTACATTTTGATCAAAAGTCATAAATCAATATGATAAGCAACATTCTCAATTCAAAACCCCTTTTGCTGCTAAATTATTGAATAAATAGATGAGAGCTCAAAAACAGCGATATTTATTGTTTTTATCCTGATATCTAGGTTATTCAACATCACATTGGTGCAAAGAGTAATCAAACCTAGTCAGCTGTCAGGTATTTTAAAAACCCCTAATCATTCATGTAGCTTCTACAAAAAAATTGTTCTTTAGAAATGTGTACTGTGGTTGCTGATATTAGAGTTGGGTACATGCACTTCCCGCTCTTTGCTTGTTGCTGGTATTTTCACTAATAACTTATTTTAGGCTCGAATAGCTTTGCTGATGTAGGCTAACTCCTTTTAGCACAACTTTAACACAATTAGTCTTTTCCAGCATCTCATCAGATTGTTTTTTGAAGCCTATATTGAGCCAAGAGAAGAGACTTTGCCGTCAGCTGTGTGTCAGATTTATGGGTGAACTAGAAACATGCAAATACAAAGATTACGTTCTGAATGTTTATATGAAAAAAAAAACAAAACAATAATTTGCTTTGAAATTCATAATGTTTTAAAATCTATGTGCTAATGTCCCAGCACTAGTTATTTTATGTAAATGTTCTAACTGAAAAGTAGAAAAGTGAAATACAATAACTTCATAATTCTGTAGAAAAGCACTTGTACACATGAAGGAGTGTCAGAAGAAATTGTAAACAGTATATCTCATCATGCCCAGTCTAAACAGACATTACTGCCCCTAATGTGGAAAATGTCTTCAGTTTAATGTCACATCGGATTTTATTCATGATAAAGACTGTGACTAATGCAGCTGCTGCTCAGAACACTGTAAGGATGAAATACACACACCATCTTCACTGCACCACATATGTACAAGCTGCTTTTGTACTTATGCTGAACAACAGACACACACACACACGCACACGCACACACACACACACACACACACACACACACACACACACTCACATATCCACTGCTTTTTTATTCAATGAGTCACAACAATCCGATTCATTTCTATTGATCTAAACCATCCCAGTTGCCTCTGAGTCAGTCCCTTTGTTATTCCTCTCAGCAACTCATCTTACATCATTCATAAAGCTGCTTATTCCACTGAGGCATTTCCATGAAAGAGGTTCTCTGTGCAGTACAATCCCACTTTATGAATTCTGACTTCTATAGAACCATCGTTTCTGAAGTCTGATCACCCCTGGCGCTCACAGGAACAGCTGAACTGACTTACAGTAGCAGGGGCAGCGGTGAGGTGCTTTCAGCTGGGATGGAAATGAGTTATGGAAACAGCCTAATATTATGGGCTAGCTCCCTTGATGTTCCTCGAGCTAATTAAGTCTTGTGAGCTACTCAGGTTTGTTTGAAGCATACAAGAGACTTCCTTTAATGTCACGCTTTATCTTTTTTTTTAAAATTAAATTTAGATTTGTTTACATTCTGAGGACCTGAGATTAAACGTTTGTAAACAAACTACAATCATCACTTTTTGTTGTTATTTATATTGAATCTATATAACAATATTACCTAGTTCTACAGGTGCCTTAATGTAAAAGTAGAAGTGGGAAAGACTGACCCCTACTGCTGCTGACATGCCATCATCCCATTCTGTAGAACCCGCTGCTTTTAAAATGGAAATGCCCGGCTTTCAGACAGTAATATCATTATATTTGCATCTGCCAATTGTTTGCAGGATTGGAGTTCTGTGTGCGTATGCAGCCAACCAGAACCTGAGCTCTCAGGTGAAGAACATACGCCGGCTGGTTAACAGCAACATGAGGGACCTGCACACCTTTGCTAATGACACACCGATGGTGAGACAAAAATAAAGACGCAGCATTAACAGCTGCCTCTAAGTCTAAGATCATTTGAAAGTGAATACATTTTAGTAATTCAATATAAAAACTGAAAGACATAATTTTATTTTATGGCTGTATTACATCAAAACTGATATATTTCAATTACTCATTAAATATTGCTAATGAATACACAGCAAAAACATATTTCTTTTGCAGAAATATTATGTTACGGGTTTACTGATTTGAAAGTTGTCCAGTAGTCATTGAGAGGAGGGTAAGCCACAAATAAAGGTTTGTTGTCCACTAAGGGCTATATCCAAGGACTTCAACACAAAGTTAAGTGGAAGGAAAAAGTGGCTTAGAAAACTCTGCAACAATTTCTCCAGTGTGGGAAATAAGATGTCAAAATATGATGAAAATATATTTACATTGCATTTCTGTAAACTGCCAATATTTAATTTTATGGGTTTAAATGTGTCTTAAATAACTTTTTGCAATGTTTTAAGCATTAAGTATTCAGCCTTTGTGTTATTGTTTCATTCTGTATTAAAGGGCAGAAAATGCCTCTTTTGAGTTAGAAGGACTCAAAACCAATACAACCACTTTTCATCTGAGTTTCGAGAATTTTGTGGTGTTTTGAGAACATTTCATGTTCATTATGTTATTTATATTTTTACCTACAGGGTCTTATAAAACTCAGCTCATTTTTATTCAGAATCTGTTGGAATCTAACGTGGAACTAATGAACTAGTTTCTGTATGCTTCCATGTAAGCCTGTTTTGCTTTGTGTTTCTTGTTTGCAGCAAATTGATTACCTAATATCCCAATACGCCACCGTCAAGAACAAAGTCAACTATGACCTAGATAGTAAGTAGATCTTCTTCTTGCCTCTGATAGTGAATTAAGTGGGCATAAATGATTCACTCAGCTTTTCTTCTTGGTAATACATCTTGTTTACTTCCCCTTATCCATGACTTGTTTTTACAACTGATTAGCGACATATCTGGGTCTAGAAGCTCCAGCTGTGACTGTAATGAAGGCTTCCTTTGAGTATTCAAGTTTTCTTCTGCAGGCAGTTCTTTCCTGAGAGTTAAAGATTGCGAAAAAGGAAAAGGAAAACTTTGCAGCCAGGCATAACAATAGTAGAAATATATATGCTACAGTTGCCTGATAGATGTGTTGCTGTTTTCTTGCAGACATAGGTCCATTACTCGGGGGAAGGATCCATGTACGGTTGGAAAAAGAGGTCCATCCTGCTTTAAACCAAGTGCTTAATATGGCTGGAGGTACATCAACACATTTTTTCTTCCTTTCATTTACTAACAGCCTGCTACTAACAGCATATTGCATAACTTTGTTGCTGTTTTATGAATTAAACTTGCGGAGTAATCATTTAAGGCAATCACTTTTACAATATTGTAAGCAAGTCTTTGACTTTTAATTATTATTACTTCTTTTTATTGTTTATATTGTTTATGTTTTTCATAAAGTGAAAATCCAGAGAGCCATCAAAGGTAACTCAGCAACTCCATGACTTACCGATGATCCAGTCATTTTATCCCTAATGTTGTGACTTTTGATGCTGTTGTTGCTCCGACTATCTGATCCTCCTGGGTTTTTTTTCCTAAAAAATGTTAAACCTCCCTGATCATCAAGTCACATCTTCACAGAGGACAATTACAACATTAAAATTGCACTACGCAACATCTGACAACAAATGTCTTTCAAATAAAAAAAAATGGGAGTAGGAAGAAGATTATGATGAGAAATATTTCCAGGATTGAATTTGCTTTTTTTCTATTGGGAATTGTTTACTTCCATTTTCACTTTTTATTAAAGTGAGAACAATTTCATGTTTACATGACAGTGTTTGTGTCATGTAAGCATTTACTTTCATTTATGTGGTTGACAATGTTGCTGAGTGCAGTTTTAAGTTAATGGATCTCACTGAAAGTCCAAACCAACATCAACCTGCATCTGAATATCTCAGCTGTGGTCCCTCATGGTGACATGTTTGTTTGAACTATGTTTGTTTGAACCAGTCATAATTTCTTTTTAACTAACCTGCAACAACAAAAAGAATATGACTAGTCAACTAAAATGTGCTGTGCTTTTTAAAAGTATTCAAACCCCTTAAACTTTTCCACATTTAGTCATGTCAGAATCCCAACTTCACTTCATGAATCAACCATGAATTATTTTCCTTTTCTTCTCCATTTTGTACTGCTTTGCATTGGTCTGTCACATAAATTCCCCATAAAATGCATTCACTCTGTGGTTGTGAGATGATAACATGTAAAAAAGTGTGAATACTTTTCAAGGCACACCTGAAGAAGACCAGACAGCAGTCTATGAGTTCCTGAAGAACTCAATATAATAATTATAATTAATCATCTCTCTTTTTACAAAGTATTTATGTCACAGTGTCAGTGTTGCTATTTCTCCTATTGCATTTTTTATCACTGTTCCAACATTTGCCCATATCTTCTTATTCCTTATCCTGTTTAATGTTGAACGTTTGCTGCAGGATATTATGGGATTTTCATCGAACACTGACTGCTGCTTTGCAAAACTCTGGATTACAAAACTACGAGCTGCTCATTAACGACATCAACAATAATAAAAAACAATTATTTACATCATTGCTGTTCCAGGAAAAAACAAAAACGAGTTTTCACCTTTGTGTGAAGGACGTTTACGTGTTTAGTGAAGTCAGGCCTGGTGATTTCTAAGTGTTAATGTCCCCTTGTGAGTCTGAATGTTTGCAACAGAAGCACACATTACATATTCTGGTTTTTTTGTATGTATGCTGATGTTAAAAATAAAGTGTCATACATACGACTGAAACATTGGTCCAATTATGTTGAAGAAGGATAAAAAAGCATTGCTGCAAATAATTTCAGTGTGTTTTTGCATATCATCCTGCATTTTACCAGGACAGAATTATGAGATTTTCATAAATTGTTTCCCTCTTTAGTCAATTTGTGGTAAGCCTTTAAAAATCCTCATTAAATTTAAAACTTGATTTCAGCCATAAACTATTATATTAAAGGACTATAAAGAACAATTTATAATTATGTTTCAAGGGAACATAATAAACATTTTAGCTCTCATGCCTGGTTTTTCCATAACAGCAACCAAATCCTTTTCTTTGCCTCATTTTTGCTCTCATTCCTTTCAGCCATGAGGGAAACCAAGGAGGCCCTGGAGAACGTCAGCGTGTCTCTAGTGGTCTTACAGGAAGGAGCCGGAAAACTTCATTTCAACCTGAGCCAAGTCCGTGACAGCATCAACCGCACCCTCGATGACCCCGGCTGCCATGACGAGGAATCGGACGCCACCACGGCCCAGCTCTGCCACAGCATCCGCCAGTCCCTGTCCCAGCTGCAGATGAGTGCAAACTTCACCCGGGTACAAAACAGAATATGAGAATATAATATGATGTGAACAATAATCTGAATGGCTTTACCTTACTTTCACATATGGTACTATAGAGACACTTTGCTATTGAACTCAGCACAAACAAGCTCTTCCGGCTTGCATGATGTCTGATGTTATGTACTAACATTTCAATATTACTTCAAAGTCAAATGACTGTGGCTGCAGTCTAACTGCATGCAATTTTACAAAAGTTATTAAAGTCTCTTTCACCTTGACCCTAGATTGTAGGATGAATTACACATTTAGTTGGAGAGGAAGCAACATTTTCTTCAAATTTTATCTTTAGTCAACTCATCAATTTCAGCTCTTTGTGGGAAATTGTGAGAGAAATCAATGAGAAAAAGGATAACTTAGATTCTTAATACCAAACTGTGTAATCTTCATTTTTCATCAGTGTTTGTGTTTATTGATGTTTTTTTCACTGATTTTTAGCTTCCTAATGTGAACCCTCAGCTGGAAAAGATGAAAAATGTAGTGAAAACAGATCTCAGCTCTGTCGTCCACAGGGTGAGTGTGAATAAATTAAAGGATTTTCCTCCACATTTTTGAACTTGTTTTAACTAGTATCATGTGTCTTTTTAAAAACTTTTAGTCTTTATGGCATTATGAATTTTAAAAACCTGATGTCTTCTCTTTTTCTCAGGGTTTTTCCTCTTTGAATGACACACCGCACATTGTGATTGAACAGACAAGAACCGTTGTCAACAGTACGTGTCTAGTAAAAGCAAACCCAAAAACACAACTTCTGCTGTGCACATTATGTTCTAGTTGTGAAAATTAATCTAATAGTTTTGTATTTTTATTTGCTTTGTAAGCGTGCATTGAGACAGATGCAAAACGCGAACATTTGATGATCATACTCATGTCTGCTGTTTCATTTAAGCTTCATTTAAAGATCAGATCAATTATGAAACACAAGATTAATTTGGAATTAGTCAGCTCTTTTGTTGCTTTAGTAATGCCGTCCTTTCCAATGACTGGTCTTTTGTTTAGGTGTCCAGAATTTAGTGGACAGTGTCGGCAACAACATCAGCAGCTTCTCCAGAGCTTTCCCATTGCAGACCTGCCTGTCTAACTTCACCATCTTCATCAGCCATGCACACGCCAAAATCGAAGACTACTATCCTGAAATTGACAAAATGGACTTCTACAGGTAAAATGATATCCAGACGAGTGAACAATTTTCTTTGCATAAGGAAAAGGACATTTTTTTACGGTGCAGGAAAGGTTAGGTTCTATTTCATAGGACTCTAAAATAGAAATGTATCATTATTTTGAACAAATAAAATATAATTACCACGTTTCTGTATCTACGAGTAACTAGCAGAGGGAAACTCAAATTTATTCAAGATATGTAGCATAAATTTAAATACATATGTAGGATCCAACACTAAAATATGATCAAGATTATATTTTCAAGATTGACTGTGACAAACATACATTTACTTATCTTATTTATTATTGATATTTTGATTATTTGTAATTAATTTCAAATAATTTGTAATTAGTTTTTTTCTTTTCTTAAAGAATTTTAATTTGATTTCTTTTGTTATTTATATTTAAACATATACTATGCATGTTTTCCGAATGTGAGAAATGCATTGTTCTTCTAAATATAATGAAAAATCAGTTTTAATTCTGAATATTGACCAAAATAATCTGGATCATAATTTTTTTCATAGTCAAGCAGCCTTGAACCAAGCACATCTGATCAGAACAAGCCACATAACACTAACAGAACCAACCTATGTGAATTATTTCAATGTGAACTTCATTGTAAAGGGTTAAAACTGATTATTTGTGAAAGCCCAGTTTTTTTAGATCGAAAAATAGTGTGGATAGTCTGTAATACAGTTTTGCAAGATATCCAAATAAAAAATGATGTGATTTTTAAAAGCAAACACCTTCATGTGACTCATTTAATTTTATGGGTGTGGCTGACATTATTTCCTAGATAGTAGTGTTAGGGTTAGGGCTAGGGTTAGCTCAAACTGTTTGTACAATTAAAATATCCCTAACTCAACAAATCTCTTCTGGGACTTGATGCTTCTACATGTTGTTTAGTTTCTGCTTGATGTTCACAGATGGATCGGCTGCATCGCTCTGTGCTGCATGGTGGTTCTGGTCTTGGCCTTTAACTATTTGGGCCTTCTGTGCGGCACCCTGGGATACGACAAGCATGCCTCACCGACGACACGAGGATGTATCTCCAATACAGGAGGAACACTGCTGATGGCGTAAGTCTAGCATACCCTAGTGAAACTCAGTTTTTATTATTTAATGTTCTAACTCTTGTACCTTAACCAGTCCCTTTTATCTCTCAATCTTTTGGTTTCCAAACAGCTATTTTTTCTCAAGATTTTCAATTAATTTGATCTTGGTTCAAGCAGGAGAGAAGAAACATTGGAGATTCTTGATAACAATTGCAAAATAAAAATATTCACTGTTAACATTGTGAACATAAATCAAAACTTCCCACCTGAGAGTGAATTTGTTTTTGTCCACAGCGGTGTTGGATTTAGCTTCATTTTCTCCTGGATGCTTATGGGAGTGTTGACCACCATCTTTCTGGCAGGAGGAAACATGGAGAAACTTCTCTGTGAGCCATTTCACACCAAAGAACTCTTCAAGGCAAGTGGAAAAAGCAGACAACAATTATTTCTTATCACTTGCCTTTAACCTCTTTGGATCAGAAGGAATGTTTTGGAACATTTTTTTAATTTTATTTATGGGTTTTTAGTATAAAAACAAGAAAATTTAACATTTTCTAAATGTGTAAGAGAATGCACTTTCACCATAGATTGTATTGAGATCTGGGGAGTTTGGAGGCCAAGTCAATGCTTCATATTTGTTGTGCTCCTCAAACAATTCCTGAACCATTTTGCTTTGTGGCAAAGTTACATATTCCTGGTGATAAAGGCCACAGATGTCAGGGAATACTGTTTCAACCCTGCAAGGTCTGCAGCTAAGCAACACCATACACAAACTGGGCTGCAGTGTGTGTTCCAACACCTTTCTTTCAGAACCAGCATGAACTTATTGAGCAATTTGTGCTACAGTAGGAAGTCAGTTGGGTCAAACCACACTTGCCAATGTTTATTCCCCACATGCAAATCCTTGAGTTTGTAGTTTTGTGCTGCTTTCACCAATGACAGGTTGTCATGGTAATCACGTTTGTTTATTTGGTGCTTACTGGTCATAATGTTATGATGCCTGAATGGGGTTTTAATGATGCGATGCAATAGTCCACTCCATGTTAGCTACAGTTCCACCAACTATACATCTACAGAGTTCTTACTGCTTTAATGTAAAGAATACATATTAACATAAATGAATGAGAGACCTTTTACTTTTCTTCTGTCTTTTTTTCACCAGGTCGTTGACACCCCATACTTGATCAACCCAGAGTGGAAGAATTTCATTCCAGGCTACATGTACAATGACTCTGAATTGGAGCTGACATCGGAAAGCTTGTACAGGCAAAGAAAACTCAGATATATTATATTATATTATATTATATTATATTATATTATATTATATTATATTATATTATATTATATTATATTATATATTAACATTCTGCAAAGTTCTGTTGTGATCCCAAATTTATTGAACATTTATTTTCAAATAAACATATTGGGTTTTTTAAGCATGTATTCAAATGTAAAATGCTTTTAGTTGAGGTATACACATGTCTCTTATGCAGACAGCTTAGAAAACATTTTTAAGCAATACATAAACAGCATTGCATATGAAGAGTAGAACAGCAATGCAGAAAACAAGATCTTTAAATTATAAAAAAATATGAGATGATTCTATCTACAGCAATGCATTCAGTGTTCTTTGTATATATCTTCTTTATATTTAAAATCTTAGAAAGCATTGATGAATGTATTTTTAACTTTTTAAAAAACTGTTTCTGTTGGATGTTGGGTTATCAACAAATGAGGTTATTCATATTTTGCTAAAACTTTCTGCTGTGGCACATTCATTGCTTGTGGCATCAAGTCTCCAGTTGAATATTTCATCCAGACGGAAGAGGGGATGCAAATGAAAGGAACTGCAGTTAACTTGCCGTAGCTAATTAGTGTCATTTTTTACACTTTAGTACTGCTTTTCTGCAGCTTACTTCTGTATGATTACATAAGCTTTCATCATCCTACTGCTTGATGGGGATTCATAAGTACGCTGCGATGGCAGACCCAAAGTCATTACATTTACAAACAGACATGGATTTAACTTTAATAAGAAAACTAGTTGGTTGCTTAAATGTTAGAATTTAAGAAGACTTTAGCTTTTTGAGTAAATGATCCTGCTTCCAATTTTGAAACACATCAGCTCTGTAATTCCAATCAATTACACATGGTGGCAGCAAACATTTTCTCTCAGACTGGAATTAAACTGATTTTTCTCTCTCTCCTCTGTTTTCTTGCCAATCTATATGCTTGACTTTTTCAGTACTTGCAAACAGAACAAAGGCATCTACTCTGCCCTGCGTCTCGATAAAGTCTTCAACATCTCCTCGTTCCTGAACACCACAGTGGTTAGTAATCTGCACAGGCACAACATATACTCTATAGTCCAGGTTTATGCTGTTGGTGGAAGTCATGTACAGAAAGTAAATAAAACTGATAAGCACAGTTACAGAAGTTAGAAAATGTTTATTAAACTGGAAAAGAGCTTCAAACATGTTGTAAACATTAAACATGATAACAACATAGGTTTATGAATGAGCTTCTTTCAGCTGTCATACTGATGATCCCTTAGTCAATTAGATTGCAAAAAATATTTTAAGAATACAAAACTTCTGCCAATTGCCTGATATTGTGTAAATATTAACATTTGTTAATCTAATAATAGCAATTCAAAATGCATATATAACATTGTTTCCTGTACTCTTGGAAAAAAATGTATATATACTGTAAAATAATGGTTATATATATGCAGTGTGGCATTCCCTCTGCTTTCGGCAACCTTGAATCAGTACTTTGCTGAAGAAGCCATTTATTTACATTATGCACATAATATTTAAAAGTGTGAAAAAGTGTGGACTGCCTGACAGGTTGTGGGATGTGATACTTTGAAAGAAAAAACTGATTAAATATTGTCTTGAGTGGGATTATACAGTCTTCTCTGGCTGCAGCTATTTATTTCTGCTCACAGCTAATTTCAAATGAACAAAATCAAACAATGTGGAACAAAGTCATGCACAAACATTTCTCTACTAATTTCCCATCGGAGGAGTGGATATTTCTGTAAAATGAACTCAATTATTTCAAAGTTTTTTGGTTTGAATTTGACCAGCATATCAGTCAGTAATCAGTGTTATATGGAGTGATATTCAAATTCAGTGCATCCTGAAGTAACAATACATTCTCCAAAGTAATGATGGTTCATATTACAAATAAGTCTTCATTAGAGCTCTCCTATCAATTCAAAGTCAGAAAGGTGGGTTGTATTCTTCATATTACATCTCTGGTTGGTTACCTTGGAGAACCAGTGTAGTTATTATCCATCCAGACATTTGTCCACATCATCAAATCAAATCATGAACATTGAAATTCCTTTGGATATTTTTAAATCAATAATATAGCCATATTTGATTCATAATATGCAATGATCTGTAGTCCTGATATGAAACAACTTAAACATTTAACCATTTTATCTTACCCATCATAGACGGTGTTTTTGATGTGGAGAGTAACACCTTTATAAAAAGTTAAGACAATACCAACTGCTCATCGTCTTCCTTCTTTCTAAACTTGATTGTACTGTCACTATTTGGTAGATGGTCTCTTCCCTTTGATTGGACTCTAAAACAACATTCATTTTAGCCCACTGAAGAAAACAAACACACAGTAAAAACTTATATGGCTGACATTTTTTGTTTTCTGGAAAATCCAAAACTTTTGACGTGACATTCTGGAAACTGGTTTACTGTCCCAATGTGTTTTTGTTCTCTTTATAGTGGCACAAAAACATCTTTCTTGGCTGGGAAAGCAGACATATTTTGGTCAAGGCATTCTTTTTCAAAATTTCTTCTGCAAAGACATGTCTGAGAATGATGACTATGATGACTGTGGTTTTCAGAAGACCTCAAAATAAAAGAAGACCTAATAATGTCTTTTGTAGTTCCTCCTGTTAATCCATTTAGTCTTGGTGCCACCAGGGACAAATTATTTTTTATAGCACAAATGGAAAGCAAGAGATTTTCAAGTAAATATCAAAATACATATTTTTGATCTCTCTTAATTATCTTTTTCCCAAAAAGTTTCAAGTTAAACAAAGGGCATAAAAGGAACAAATTCCCATGATGCAATGATACTCCAGTCTTCTTTGTAAAAATATTCGAGCTCTGCCATGTTGCATGAGGATCAGCCTTTGTCAAGTCCTGCCACAGGTTCCTTGTTGGTTGAGGTGTGGACTTTCACTAGCCCACTCCAGAACATCCACCTTGCTGTCTTTGAACCATTTCTGTGCAGCTTCAGCTTGGTGCTTCAGGTCATTATGTTGCTGGAAAATAAATGTTCTCTGAAGTCATAGTTCTCTGGTAGATGGAAACTAATTGTTCTGTAGGATTTCCTAATATTTTGCTGCAATAATTTTACCTTCAACCTCTACAAGCCTTCCAGAGCCTATTGCATGTAGCATGCTGCATGTAGCATGCTGCATGTAGCATGCTGCCACATTGTTACAGACAATGTTTAGAAAGAAGATTATGATGTGTAGATGTGAAAGTTGATTCGTTCAGGGTTTATATTCTCACCCAAACTTCTGATCCCTGGTTGTGTTTACAGTTCACTAAGGATGTGGTGCATCAGCTGGAGAACTTTCGGATTGACCTGAGAGCGATAATCCTGTTAGAGGCAGAGGGGAAGCAGAACCTCCTAGATTTCTCTGAAGCTGGCCTTTCAGAGATCAACTACGCCGACTACCTTGACGAGGTGACACATGCTGTGATTATAGAAACACATGAACAGGAGCACAGCATGCTGTCAGTGGTTGGTTTTGAATAGTTTTTATTTTGGAGTTATGATGTATAAATTGTTGCAATTGTTAAATTATGTCTGTGAAAAAATGTATTTAAATTATTTAATAATTGACTTACTAAGTTTATCAACACCTAAATCAGTTAACAAGCTTCAGGCAGAGTTCTGTGAAGGATTGCTAAAGCTAAATTATCCAATAAGGATCCAGTCCAGGCCAAAGGTGTGAGGTATGTGCTAGAACTTGACATTTGCTCTTTTCATCAATCAGTCAGCTTTACTTTAAAGACCTGAGACTGAGGGCAAAAAGTAATTATCCTTTTGACTGAATCTACAAATGTGTGAAATGTTTAGCTTAACTTTCATTCTCTCAGTCAGAAGCCTCTGATTTCTGAGTTGTACAAGGAAACAAGAGATTTGATCTGATTCAGTTTGGTCTAAGATGACCTAAAGGCCTTAGCTGAAGAAAGACACGATAAATTACAATCCCATGTTTTTTCTGTACTTTGATGTGAAGAATAACTGCAATTATTTGGAAATTTGTGAGCCATGTAAATTGAAAGTTTTTGTAAAGCTTTGACCTGCATGTTGGTGGCAAATTAAGAACAACAATGTCTGAACGTATTAAATGCAGTATTCAAGAATTCAGACTTTCTGCTCGTGGCAGTCATTAATTATGTAAGGCACAGAGGCAAATTGTTCTAATCTTTTATGTAAACCACAAATATGCCTGAAGAAAATTAAATCACTGTATAAACTATAAATTCTTCACTGCATTATCAACATGTCTAAAATGTAACTTTCTATTTAATAAATGTGTGTGAAGCCATCCAAGCTCAGTGTTTGAGCTACTGGTTTCTTTGTTTAAGGTGAATAAAGGAGTCACTGTGGTGGATGTTCTCTCATTCGCCAAAGAGCTGGAGTCCCAGACAGACCTGATGGTAAGGCAGCTGATCTGGTTACATTATCTGATGCACCAACATTCACATTATGGAGTTTCATATTATTTCATCTCTGCACAAGAGATTATTTTAATGCACCTGTTCTCTCAAATTGTGATGGAAAGTGATCCTTTTAACTAAGTTCTTTTAACAGATGCTGCTACACAGAGACTGGTGTGCTTTCATGCAGAATGATTGTGTTGGCAAAAACTAAATATCTGTGCACTTTCAAATGCAAAAACAAAATGCAGTTATTTAAAAGTTGGCAGTTTGGTAAAATGGGAAAAATGTGTTTTTAAAAAAGAATTACATTTATAAAACATTTGATTCTTTCCTGATGTATGATGAGTGAGAGCTAAAACATGCATTGTTTTCTGTTACGTGACCAAAGGTTTAAGAAATGTCTGGGCAGCAGGAATCTCACGAACGCAGTTTCTTCCTCTTCTTTTGGAATAAAACTTGACTTGTTTTTTCTCCTTCTCCAGCCCAGGGGACCTCTGCAGACAGCTCTGAAAGGCCATGTGGCCACTCTGCAGCGGATCCACAGACAACAGATCGCTCCAATGGAGCAGGCCATGGTAATCCCCACTGCGTGTCCAAGATACTTTCAGCAGAACTCTGTTTCAACCAGATTTGCATAGTTATCCACCCTAAACCACATAAAAACAATACAAAAATGAGGACATACACGTTCAATATGTAATGACTCTCTGATAAATACAGTTAATATTAGAAGAAAACAAGTAATTCTCTCACTTGCACCAAACAATGAAGACCTAAATACTGTAGGCTGCATCTAGGTGAGCAAACCTTGGTGGATTTAGAGATGTTGTACTGGAACTGGAAGTATGTCATTAAATTTTCTCCCCCCATAGGATTAAACTGTTTTAGATTGATTTAATTATATATTTCTGTTTATGAATTGGAGTTTTGTATCTCGTAAATCTTGAGATGATATTTGCAGTTAATTGGTGTTGCATAAATTAACAAAACTGACTTTTGTACTTCGGCATTTTAGTTTGGTTGTTTGGTGTAATGGTCATTTCAGCTTTTCACCATTTTGCATTTTTCCCATTGCTGTCTTTTCATAACAGCTTTTTTGCCTGAGAAAGAAATTTTCACTTTACATTTTGTGCTGATTTTACATCCATCTGCTTTAGAGACTCTTTGTTTCAACATTTACAACCAATAATTTTAAGTAATTATTCCACTGTAACAGTCTGCGGTATAGAGGTGTGAATATATAAAATGTTGCTTTGTCTGCTGTTCTGTAAAATAAAATAGCACTTGTTGCCCTCGGGCTTGTGTCAGAACACATTAAATATGAAATATTCAGCTTTATTTTCTCCACAAGCCCAGAACCAGTCTGTCAGATATCATCTAGGATGAACAGATGAAACCATTGTTGGTTTTCAGCACAACATTTATTTATGTTTTGTTGTTTTGTTTTTCTCTGTTCACCATCAAGAAATATGTTAGAGCAAGGGTAAGCACAAGTTTATGATATGATATGCATTAACTGTGTTATTACCTGGAGCTTTAAACAAACAACGTATCTTTGACATGCTATTTTGTTGCAGACACACTTTTTATTGTTGTTTTCACAAACTTATAGTTAATATTTGAAGTATTTGTGCCAAAATAGTTCAAAATAGCCACACGAAGAGAATAAATGTTATTTTTTTAGACAAAATAAAGGGACAGTCCTTATTTGTTTTATGTGGTGTATATGATTGTATTTGTTCTTATGTCTTTGCATTGTGGATATTTGATTTTAGAACAAAATCCTCCAGCATGCCAACAATTAAATCAATGTCACTCATTGTGTATGTGTTGCTCTCAGTTTTTTGTTAGTCTTTAACTTCTGAAACTAATGTCTTATTTTTTGTTTTCTCTAAGAGTGCATTGAACCAGAGTATGAGGTTTCTGGAGAGGACAGCTTCTGACCTCCCGGTAAATAAACCGCTATCAAAATTCATATTTACAGTCACATTGGTACTGACTAGTTTGTCTTTACAGAACAAAGTCACAGATGTTCTTGAGGCCATTGAAGCTGCTCAGCATCTCATATCCCAGAATGCAACACTTTTAATCAACCAGGTAAAATGTATCTCTTTGCTTAATCTCAGTTTTCTGATTGTATTAAACTAACAGCTGTTCTCTAATTTTGTACAGGAAACAAGAAAATACTCAGCAACCATTATTGGCTATTTCAATCAGTACATAGAATGGGTCAAAACATCAGTAAGTGTTTATCTACCATTTTCATATTATGTTAACTTTATGTTTAATGCATTACTTTGTTCATGTTTAGTGAAAGGATTTTCTGCAGCATGAGTTACAAAAAAAGGTCAGTGTTATACAGTGGAAAACAAAAAACTTGCATAACAGTTTTTGGGGTAAATATAGAGAGGACAAACATAAAAGCTACAGCTCCTTTAAATCTGAGGAATTTACTTTGAGGCACGATGGTTTCTGCTGCAGTAAAGCCAAAGGAATTCAAACCAAAGTGAAAAATAAGATATTTTAGCTCTGATTCTCATATATGTCAATAAAACCTTTTTGTTTCAGTCTCAATGTTATTGTTTTTCAGGAACAGTCAGAATGCACAGATGTGTTGTCCCACAGTTAAGAAACTTTGTCTTTACTGGCAGTACAGTAGTGCGATAACATTTCCTGTTTACATCCTTTGTAGTTGGCTTTGGAGGTTGCACCATGCAAGCCCTTCAGCAACATCTTGGATACGGCGCAGATCATGACCTGCAGTTTTCTGGTGGATTCTATGGTAACAATGGCAATAATAAAAATAGATCCCACCTAATCAAGCTTCATGCAGTTAACTGCAGATCTCTGTGTTTCAGTGCAGATGTTTAACGCGTTAAGCCCCCCAAAGAGTTAAAGTGAAACAAATCTAGTTGTGCAGCAGTGTTATAACTCACCCAAAGTGATTAAGGTCAATATGTAGATGTTATGTCTGTAAACCAAAGCCAAATTAAAAACAGCAGTTTCAATGCATTTAAACAGTATTCACATCCCTTCAACTTTTCCACATTACAACCACAAACTTCAGTGCATTTTAATGTGATTTTAAGTGATTTCTACAAAGTGGTGCACAATTTTGAAGTGGAAGGAAAATAATTAATGGTTTTAAATTTTTTATTGTCTTAACACATAGGAAAAAGCATAAAAGGTATAAATAAATTACAAGGCAAATCATTGTGTTAACTTCATAAAAAATTATGAAACATAATTCTTTAAATGATCTTTTCGACAGAACACTTTCTGGATGGGTCTGGGCTGCAGCACATTATTCCTGCTCCCAAGCGTAATACTAGCTGTGAAACTAGCCAAGTACTACCGCAGGATGGACACAGAGGATGTTTATGATGAGTGAGTTATTGCATTTATTTTTCTTCTCACATGTTTTTGCTCTTTCTATTATTACTATAAAGCTGCAGCTTTAGTTATTTTATGGCTCAATTAGATCTAAATTACTGCACATATATTTTAAATATTTGACGGTTGCAGGACATCCTTCTCTTTTAGGCTTTTCTTTAGAGTATCTGAATATAATTGGTTAGTTTTCTGGTTTGCTTTAGAATGGGTTCTAAAACTGTTCTGTATTACTAAACTTTTCTGTTTTGATTTATTTTCTGCTCCCTTTCCTCTTCCCCTTAGCTCCTCTGTTTCTGGGACTTGGCATTTTACTTTGTGATAACCATTCCTACTATTTCCATCTTCCATATTTTTTATTTTATTTCTTCATTCTTCTTTGTCAAGCACTTGGCACTTTACAAAGAAAAGACACTAATAAATTAGTCAATTCTTATTTCTTCCTCATGGGCCTTTTTTTATGTTCAGACTCTGTGGACTCATGGCTTTATCTACAGTAATAGTAATTGTAATATATCAGCTGATCAACTGCATCTCCCTCTGTGCAATCACTGTTGGATTGCACAGAAGGATGTATGATGCATTTCTTTTGCTGAACATCTCAATAACATTTTTATGTTCCTGTTTTCTGTGTATCTCCATAGCGTTGAGACAATTCCCATGAAAAAGTAAGACGTTCTTCCCCAACCTCCTTTTCATTTTAACTTCTCTCACTCTGTGCTTTTTTTTCCCCAAATAATGTATATAGAAAGCTGTTTACTAAATTCTTGGTGCTCGTTTGCATTTTTGAGCTTCAAAATTGCTCATGTGGGTGAACGATGTGGCTTTTTGTCATGTGCTATGTTTAAGAAGTGCCCCTTACAGTACCTCTCATGAAGGGCTCTTGCAATCATTAAAGTGTTTTTTGTAAAAAATAAAAAAAAAAAATTGTAAATACAACATTAAGGTTTATACTCAGAACATATTCATCTCCTGATATTGTCTAAAGATTTAACCACATATAAAGGAAACATTTTTATTCAGCATGTTGCGTTTCTCATTTTTCATTCCATTTTTGTTCTCAATGTTTTATTTTCAGTATGGAAATTGGTAATAATGGTTATCATAGTGAGAGTTCACAAGGTATTCCTAATCCTATGATGACAAGGTAAACTTTCTCTTTATCCTGCTGACTGCATGTCATGGTGGAGGTGGATGCATGCCTGGGAAGTTGGTTTTATATATAATATGGCTGAACACAGTGCATGCTCGCAGAGGGAGTCATTTCAAGACACACACACGCATAAGTCGATGTGATATTATAGCAAAGATTTAAACTGGCAAGTAGTGGTAGCTTTTATTAGAAACAATCCGGAATCAACTTTTTGATACTTATGATAAAAAGTGCTTTAAAATGAATTTCAGCAGTGGTTTAGCATTTGGGGTGGGGTGTGGGGTTTGTTGATGAGCATCAGATCATAGCCCTACTGTTTTCTTTGAGGCTGAAATATGGAGCGGAATAAAGATCGATTTGGGTTAATCAACTTGAAGACTGGAGATTATTGGAAAACAAATACTAATAAAGGCTTGTCATAGATAGTATCTAAAGGACTAACTCTGTTAGAAGTGCCATTTTCACAATCAACCTTTTAAATATCACAACTTAAAGGAACGTAATTGCGATTTATACTTAAAATACTTGCTTATCACAGTAAGCAAAGTTAAACTACAGGTGAGTGTTAGAAAAATAACAGCTGGAACATCTTGGTGGAGAAAAAGAAGGAGCACATTTTACAAAATTTTCAGTCTTTACACTGAGGAAAACTATACCCTCACTTAAACTCTCTTTCATCAAAGAGAAATTAGGGTTTCAATTCCCAATAATCAGTCTGATCTTCCACCTTCCAACAGTCATGGGAGCCTTGAGGCTGATGAATCTGTCTGCTACCACTACTTCATGTTGTAAATGTTTCGCTTGGTGGTTTTGAGGGAATCTTCCGTATTACTAACCAACTGCTTTCTTTCTGACGCTGGGAAATTCCTGTGGAATGAAATGAAATCTTCTCCTGTTTCCTCTCGTTTAGTGTCGGCCAAAGTCCGATGAATGTACACCTGATCATTTTGTTCAGAGAGAGGCAAGCATGTTGAGCTTTAGTGTGTCCCTGGATATGTTGCTACTTTTGATTTTCTTTTCTGAATCTAACCAGATGCTTAACTGCGTGTTTTATCTCTTTAAGTTGCATTTGGACGCAGATGAGTTTGCATCTTGAACCAACAAGATAAACACAGAGAGTAAAACATTTAAATGAGGAGTTGCTCTGACTTGTTGCGGTTTGAAAAAATAGGAGTTTCATTTCCAGTTTGAACTTGCAAAATTAATACAACATTTTATTGAACCTTATCTTTCTATTTGAGTTGC
The DNA here is from genome assembly GCF_000485575.1 of Poecilia formosa. Taxonomy (NCBI): domain Eukaryota; kingdom Metazoa; phylum Chordata; class Actinopteri; order Cyprinodontiformes; family Poeciliidae; genus Poecilia; species Poecilia formosa. Next base: position 1,029,996 of record NW_006799978.1, on the reverse strand, counting down.
ATTAATCTTTTGGAATGAAACTCATGCATCAATCAGAGTATTACATAATTTAAAACCTGTTCTAATTGGTCAGCACTAAACTACTCTGTTTGCACAGTAAGATCCTCAGAGAATGTTTTGCTCTCTGTTGTGTGAACTGCTCACCCTTCTCCTCTTGCCACCTAAAGGGAGTGGATGTAAAATGTTGAGTCTGTCTGGTAACGTTTTTCCCTGTGTGCGTGTTTGTTCCTGTGGCGGTAGCGTCCCAACATATGACACAATGAACAGGTTTCCACGGGCCTCGGCTCCTCCGAGGCACATCGACTGGTGAGAGTCAGCTCTGGCTTGGCTCCTGAAAGGTACTGGTAACACAAAACGACGACTCTGTCTCTCTAACACCGATTTCCTCACACCTCTCCTCACAGCTGTCCTGCTGAGTCAGCGATCATCTGTTTTAAGTCTTTTTCTGCTAATGTGTTAACACTCTTTACACCTGTTCACAGCTTGTTTTAGTGCTTTTTCTGCTTGCTGAAAAACCATCATGGTGAGGATAACTGAATTTACTGTAGATGCTCGTGACTCTCAGTGTTTTAGAGAGAAGAAACCTTCAATTTTATGTTGATTTATATTTTTAAAAAACTTTCTCTATCGTGTCTATTAGCCTCTTGTGAGTGGTTGTGTTCAGTTAGTCTGTGAGAGAAGTGAAACCCTTTTCTATGTAGTTATCTCCACCTTACAGCACCCTCTACATTGAATAAAACCACTGGAAAAGTTGTGTAATGCCTTAAAAATAGTCTTTTATTGTAGTATGTCTTATAGCAGCATCATCTCACAATGACGATGAAATAAATAAAATTTAAAAAAAAAATCCAACCTTTAATTTGAGTACATTTAGTCAGAAAGGAATGCAGCAGCATTGTTGTTTGTTTTAAATTATTGCAACTACCTTGATAGACCTTTTACATGTCTTCAGAAGGGCAAACAATGTATTAGTTTCCACTTGGTTGAAAGAATTATTTGGTGAAATGAAGATTTGACTATTTCTGAATTTTGTGAAGATCTCTGCAGTCTCAGAATGATTGCAGGCCTTTGTTAATAAAGGCATTACATTAATAAAGTTAATAAAGACATTACAAATTTCCATTAGAATCTAAGGAACTGCAATAAAAACTTAACTTATTTTGGGGATATTTATGTTTTGAAATATTTTCTTGCATTATGATATCTAGAGCATCTTTCTCTGCTCTTTGCCCTTGTAGTGCCCTTGACAACTGGAACTAAACGTCATGGTAAGGTTTTATTTATTTATTTTTTTCATGTTTCAGGCTGCAGGTGTTTGATTGAATGTGTAACTTCAATAGTTGAATGAGTTTTGACTGACGGATCAATACAGAGGATTACACAGAGCTACTGTCAATAAATCTAATTTAGTCTTAAAACTCTGCTCAATTTTCTAAGTAAGACTTTGCAACATTACAACATTTTTGAAAGTAGCTTGTTGTCTCGATAACATCTTTATTACTGAGATCATTTCTATTGATTATAAGTCAGATAATCCCCTCTCTTTGAAACTTCATTCTGATCTGCTTTAAGGTGAAAGTGAAGTGATTGGTCTTTGTGGTTCTCAGGCAAAACACACAAGTTTAAAAAAACCCTACAATTTGGAAATTCACTTGGTTGACTCCAGCTGATGCAATGGTTGCGTCTCATTTCTTAGACTTCATGTGTAAAGACACACCCCATGGTTGTGGAAAAGATGTTAGTCTATTTAAAAAAGGTCAAATCATTGGCATTAAGCAGAGAAAAAACTGATGAAATTGCAAAATTGGGTTAAATGTCCAATGAATATTTAAAAACCTGAAAAACAGTAGGGAACCATTGTTTTCAGGAAGAAATGTGGTCTGAAAAGAATCCTGAATGACTGGATCTCTTAAACATTGGCTAACATTAAATAGAAGAAAAACGACAGTATAACTTAAGGTTGTTTAGTAGTAAAAATAAGAGCATTTCTACACACAGTGTGAAGGGAAGAGTTTGGGCCTGAGCAGCTGTGTAGAAGTCAGCAAACATCTAATTAGTGAGGCTAACTAGAGAAAAGGCTTCAGTTTGCAAGGGAGCATAACGTTTGGGAGCAATGCAAGAAGATCAAGTTATAAATTCAGATTTGCCCTCTTCCAGTGCATCAGGGTAAGAGAGGCAGATAAAATGATGCACATTCCATCCATCCATCCATCCATCCATCCATCCATCCATCCATCCATCCAT
>NW_006799978.1:1005227-1027693 GCF_000485575.1 Poecilia formosa | reverse complement strand
CATCCATCCATCCATCCATCCATCCATCCATCCATCCATCCATCCACCGATCCATCCATCCATCCACTGTTCACTGCTCACTGCAGTGGTCGCACTCTCCCATCATCACTGGAAGATCTGGGTGAAACATGAATGTAATTATGGTTATAAATAAATGTTGTAAAAGCTTATTGTGACCTTTTTTTATTTGGTTGCCTTTTTTTTATTATTTTGGCCAGGGAGTTTATTTATAAAATGTATCAACTCATCAGTTAACAACTCAGAATGTTCTTTTTCATTTATTGTAGCTCACTTGAGGAATCTCAACATACGCTGGTTTCTTCACTTCAAAAGAAGAATACGGGACATCCGGCTTGTTCAATGATGCAGACCAAATTCTCCAGTTTGGTTTCTGCCGGCAGGACGCCAACCTTATCAGCCCTCAGCATCAATCTGAGCCAGGTTTCATCTACATTTTCCAGGACTGCTGTGTCTGTGTTTACATTAGTTTGGACACAAAACCAAGCTGAAAAAGCCCTTGAGAGGACATAACATTGACTGTTGTGTTTGCTCGTTTTTATGAACTTTGTGCTCAAGAAAAGAGAAGCTGGAGAAAGTTATATTTTCTTCCTGCAGTTAAAAAGGGTGTTGCACTTTCAAAGTGAGTGTCAAAAGGCAGGTTTCATAAAGATCTGATTGTTTTGTTGAAAAAAAGCATCCTTTTTAACTGAGGCTCAAGTGAGCTCAGTTAAAAAGCTCACTTTTTATGTGTGATATTTTACCTGTTGAGAAAATTTGTGTGAACAGTGGCATAACGACTTGTGGAGAGCATTTGTAAGAAAATGAAGCATGACTTTTTTTAAAGCTGTTTACAATATTTCCAGACATGTTGGTTTTGTTGATTTTAGGTGGCTATGGGTCAATTTCCCTCTTTGACAATTCATAACCTCATTCAAATTTTCCCATTTTATCCCCAAATTCTTCAGTTTCTTACCTGTAAAACACACTACTTGTATCCTTTTGTTCAAATCTCAGGAATAGTTCAATAACAAAGATAAAATTTTATTTCTTAAAAAAATTGTATTGCACCCTTTTTTCATTGGTTTTTACTCTGATATCTGTTTGGACCTGTCCCATTGGAGTCACATGACAAAAACCATTTCTTACAGTAGAAGCAAAATACCAAAAATGACTTTAGCTCATCGGTCAAATTAGATATGAAATGTCCCCTTACTGAAGTTTGGTATGCAACTTCCAATGACAGATGTTGCATACCAACAGTTGTTGTTGTTGGTATACAACAACTATTCAGCGTGAAAAAGTCAATACTGGAAAAGTATGAAATGGCAAAGGGGCAACGTGACCCATCGATATGTGAGAAACACTGAAGAGGTCTGTCTGCCTTTGAGATATTTTACCATGACGACATTACAGTTAAAAAAGGCCATATCACTATGTTAAATATAAACAATCTAGGGGCTGACATCATTAAAATGCCCTTCCTGTACCATTTAAACTTGTGTCAGGTGTTAACATTTAGCATTTATTTGTAATTCAGATTGGTGCGTTGTTCTAAATCGATTCTTCACTTGGAGTTTTAAAGACCAAATCTCAGAATTATTTTGAATAGTGAGTTTAGAAAAAAACACTAATTCTTGAAGCAAGGGGCAGATATGACCTGTTATCTTCCTTTGTTATGGTAAGAAAGGCCCATCACAACCACACTGTAACTCCAAATGACAAATTCTTACCAAATGCATAGCAGATGTGTTTTGGTTGAACTTTAAATAATACAGTACAGTTGGAGAATAATAGTAAAAACAACATCTACTTCTATTTCCTCTATGTACCACATGCGTTTATTTTCAGGTCTTTCCTGCTTTATGGTCCTCATAATTTTAAAGTGGAAAGTTAACTCTCAAGCCAAATTCCATATTTTTAAGTAGTTTTTCTGTGGCACGCTTTTTGCCCTTTGCCTGCTTTTTTAGTTAAACAGTACTTCTGAATACATGGAACTTTTTAATGTGTTCATTCATTAATCATTATTATATGTAGAGGTTGAGTGAGAAATATGCTGATATTGTTACATCAGGGAAGCCAATCAACATATCCTATATCTCATATTTCTATACAGATGCTTTCTCCAGTGAGAGCTTAGACAATCCATTTATGGGACAAATGAGCACCATCAATCAGATTGTTGAAAAGAAGTATTTTTCATGGTTTACACACATCTGGTTTATGTGGACTATGAAAAAAGCAATACCTGCCTTAACAACCAAAATTTGGACTTTGTTTGTCACTGTAAATGCACAATAACTATCAACATTTACCAGGTAGAAGATTACATAATATGCATATATGAAGACTAACAAAAGTCAGTTTTTATGTGAATCAAAAAAAAAAAAATCAGATTTTTTTAACTGTAATGGTAAAAACTGGTCTAAATTTAATACTTTATCCATAATTTTTATATTACATTTGTTTTATACGCCAACACATCCGTTTTAGATCCAAGTTTGCCATTGTTTTTAAAAGACAAACCCCATGAGCTTGAATAAAAACAAACAAAAACAATGTGTCAGTTAAGAAGTCACTAAAGAGAGTACTAACATTTAACAACTTCTAATTAGGTTACCATAACAAGGATTAAAAATTAACCCATTTTTGTAGATTTTTGTGCACATCTGACTTTTATAAAGCCAATAACTGTAATTTGCAGTAGAAGTACTGAAAATATGTACCAACAGTTTACAAGTTATGCTCTGCTACACTGACTTTAGACACTATTTTCATTAATTTTATTTCTCCAGAGGAAACACTGACTGCCATGTTAAGATGTCCCAGCTGTGCTTTTCCATAATGTGAACTTATTGGCTCTGTCTCTTCCCAGCGCTCTCTTTTTTTGCTTGCTTCAGTTACAAACTTAGTTTTCCTCAAGGTGGACATTTTTAGATGATCAGTGTGCTCATGCTGACTATCACAGTTTTACTCCTTGCTGGAGTCTGGTAATGCATTTATGGGGACAAATTCACAACTTAAGTGCTTAAACTAGTTATATATGGTAGCTTTGGGTTGATCAGATGAATGGGTTGCTGGTTTGAAATGTGATGCTGAACAGCTGGGCGATGATGGATCCAGGAAGATGTTTGTTTTTTATGTGGATATGACAAAAGTGTATAAATTGTGAATAAACTCTCCATTTCAAGTTATTTTCTCTTCCAATCTTTCTTTACCTTCTTTCAGCTTGATCTGTATTTTGGGGTAACAATATTTTTGACATGTTATGGAAAAGAAAGTAGTTTGTTGGTTTTCGTATTTTACTGTGAGGCAAAACATGTAATTCTGAGGGTAAAAAAGGGAAAATATGTTGAAATTAATATACATTTGATGCTAAATGGGAACTGTGTGTAACATTGGAGCAGATGGTTTTGCACGCTTTTGCACTTTGCACATTCCAATGTGATGGTTGTACTGCCAAGCCAGAACCCTGTGGGTTGCTTTACCGGTCAGCTATTTCAATAAGACATTATTATCCTCTTCCATAAGCTTGGCTTCAAAGTTTTCTCAGGCACCAAGCAGGATGCAAATAAACACTCCAAGAAAAACCACACAGACTTTTTTTTGTCTGAAAACCAGTCAAAAACAGAGGCCAAGTTTGAGAGAACTGACTTTATTCATATTATTTACTGAAACACTGAACATTGTGTGGGTGTGGTTATTTTAAATAATTTAAAAGTGCAATCTGATTTCTCAAAATGTTGCATCTTTCTGGATTTATATGCAATTATGGTTTACAGCTAAATGTTCTGTATCAGATGAGTCAGAGTCACGTCATACTTGGTAATTAGTGTTAAAGTAGGTTGTAAACTCTGCCCTTTTGGGATGTTATTAGTTCAAACACTGGGTTCCTTCACTTTGTTCTAAAAAAATTTACTTAACTTTGAAGATGATGAAAACAAATCATTGCATTTCTGATCAAGTTAAAATACATTACATCAAATTTAGCTCTCTGTTTTCTTTAGTTCTTGCAAAAAAAGAACACAATTGTTTTGGTCGAAACATTTTAATCTCATATAAGACCCTGTGTGCCATATGTGTGTACTCCATCCTTCCTCCCTATTTCATACATTTTCTTGTGCTTTCTTAATTGGCATGGTCATTACTGCCTCCCTTTCTAGTCTTGTCCCTGCATGTGTGTACTCATGTTTCTCTGTGGCACTGTCCTGGGTTTATGTTTAGAGGGAAATGATAGGTTACCCTGCACAGTTATGAGCCTTAACTGCCACTTAACGCAAACAAGAGAGGTTCAGCTTTCTTTTTTCTATCAGATTTCACATTTCTTATTAAAATATATGTATCAAATTGGAAACTGTGACAATGTATGTTTATGAGTGCATTAATCCAGTGTGAAACTGACCTGTAAAGGCAGTAAATGTAAAAAAAAAAAAAAAAAAAGATTTCTTCATCTGTGTCTGTTGTTTTTTTTTTATGTGAAACGATCAAACATGAGAATCCATGTTGCATCTTAGTGGGCTTTACATAATTTCAGCAGGAACTAACGTGGCTTTTCCCTCCTCCGCCCATATAACCACTTTTTCTTAGTCTGACTCAGCTTTGTTCCCTAAAGCTACTGTGTGTCTGCTTGGCCAATAAATACCAAGAGGAAGCCTCAGCTCAAGCAGTTCCACTCTCATCCTGCCCTCGGCATCTATCTGACACCATGTGGACCCAAGCCACTGCTCTGCTGCTGGCCTGCTGCCTTTGGCCAGCTGAGGCACAGGACGAAGGGAGACAAAGCATCTGGGACGATCCCATCAAGTTCCAAACCAAGGCTAAGGACAAGTGTACCATGATCCTTACAGGCCAAGGAGAAAACATAAAGCTGAGGCTGTCATGCTTGGGAAACAGACGTGCCTACTGGTGTGAGTATGTGGGGAGACCTTACACCTGCAGTGCTTTCAACAAAAACCCCAGGCACTACTTCGTCCAGATGATGTGGGTCCTCAGGAAGCAAGCACACGGCTGTCAGGGTCCTAAAGAGATCAAACCTCACATGTGCAGGAAGGCGACCGATGAATCTCGGATGAACTTCTCGGCCGGTCCTTTCCTAAGGTCTCGGCCAGCAGCGCAGCCATCAAAGCAACCTGGAAAACCCCAAAGTTCAGCTGCCCATGGAAGACCTAATTTGACAATGAAGACACCTTTTAAAACATCTCGGGCTCCAGGGAAAGTTAAAACCACACAGAGAGCCAAATCACAGCCGACGGCAGCTCCGACTGAGAGCGCCCGGAGGAGAATGGCTCAGCAGTACTGCTGGAGGTCCCTGCAGGGCGTCTGTTCCTTTGTAATTGGTTGGTTTCGGAATTAACAAAAAAGGTGAGCAGCAGAAAATTCCTTTCAGGATTATATCGTTTTAAGATTTATATCTTTTTAAGATATACATCCTGATTACACAAGTATAATCCTGTGTAATCTTGTTTGCTTAAATGTTTTTTTACTTTCGTCACTGATTCATAACGATCAGGATTTTATGTCTTCCTCTCTGTTCTGCATACAGATTGTGCTGAATTGGTGACTGAAACCACTACTGGAGGAAAAATCCAGGCCAGTTATTTGTTTTGAAACATCTATAGCGCCCTCTTACAGAAGTAGCCTGGTACTACAGTGGCTGTTACATTTTTATTTCTCTGATTTTAAATGCTACATTTTTCTTTGGAAACCTTCAGCAGCTTCTTTTATGTTTTGCATGAAGTAGACCTGTATGAATTAGAACTGCTTTAACCTGTGAAAAGATAGTATACATGTTTGTGTTTTTTTTTTGTGATATTTACTATAATTAGCTTGAATATTGTTTGTCACGATCAGAATTTATGTTTGTTGTTTGAAAAAAACTTTCTCACTACAGGTATTTTGTGAAAAATATATATGGACTGTGAAAATGCTTTTAAATGAGAAATAAACACTATTAGTTAAACAATTCTTATGCATCTACTTTATTTACAATAGTGCCATGTGAAATTCTTGACTTAAACAAAATTTTGTAAATATAGTAGGACAGGTTGTGACGGGAGGAGGATTTAAAAATATAAAATCCCATTAATATAAACTGAACTTTGTGGTTGCAATGTGACAAAATATGAAAAAAAGTTTCAATGACATTAATCCTCCTGCTTCATGATTCATGAGTCAAACTAATGAAGTAAACTAAGGAATAATGACCTTCATGGTGTAAATGCATTAAACCCCATTTGTTATTTTTTTTCTCATGCTGGGGCACCTGGCTCATTTTAAAATCATCTTATCTTTACCACACCTCACAGATGTTCAAGTGAAGGACTTAAATGTCTCAGATATCATCTTTTCTTAAAATTGCAAAATTACAGAATATATTGCTGTGTAGCTTAGATTCCTTGAACCAGGAAGCTCATTCTGAAACCAGAAAATTATCTTAAATGTGATTCATCAGTTTAGGTAAAGTCAGATTTTCATCACATCCACAATATATATATATTCTATATATCTATATCTATATATCTATATATTATATATCCTCCTGACTACCAGTAGTTCATTTTTGTCCTCTGTAGAGGACATTTCTAAACTTGAATATCTCCCACCCCCTGCATTCTACTGAATTAATTCCTTTTGGTATCTGGAGAGGACATTTAGGGCTTTTCAATGATACTACATATGAAGGGGTGGGACTTTTTTTCATATCTTTTTCTAATACATAAAATTTGTGTTCATCAGTAATAACACATTCTATGGGACGAGACAAAGTAAGTGCATAAAACCTTTTATTACCTTACGAAGAATGTGGGATTTAAAAAAAATGGTGATTGGACAATTTTTTTTTCCCTGGTAGTCAGGAGGATANTTTTTTTTTTTTTTATATATATACACATTTACTCCCTTTCAGTCAGAGATTGAGGCACAATGTATTACAATTCAGCTGATTTATCTTTATGTATGGGTCGTTGTACCTGATTTTAATACAAGTAAAGTCAATTTGTTTTATTTTGGGGCCAAATGTGCCTGGAAGAAAGTTAAGCTTAATTTATTTCTAAACACTTTTGAATTCAGTAAGGATATTCACTTGCACATTGTTATTGAGTATATGCATATCCGTGCATGTGCCTGTGTGCTTGTGTGGGTGTAGCTGTGTGTGTGTGGGTGTGTGTGCTTGTATTTGATACATTGTGTGTGTGGCTCTGAGTTTGAAGGGGAGGGCTGACTTTGCAGCAGCATTTGCAACCTGCAAGAAAAGACGAGAGCTCAAATGTGTCAGGACAGCAAACTGAACTTTCTCTGAAAACGCCAAGTAAGTTTGACCAATTTTTTTCAGTAAACCTGCTCTGTGGAACTTTTCCACCAATGCTACTGGTGGAAAAGTGTTTAGTTGTACTTTATCTACAATAAATTTTATTCAGTTGGTGTATTAGCATAACACAGTATTAATTTCAAATTAATAACATTATGTTATTATAGACATGCATACATTTAAGAGTCTTAAAAATTTGTATCTGTATTTTTAACAGAGTTGTAAAGTTAGAATACCGTTTTTGCATAATAGTTATCATTTTATATGTATTTAAATCAACAGCAAAAGCTTCTTTTTTTGCTGAAGTGTTATACATAGATTAATGTAAACTGAACTCAGATTAAACAAGTTCTCTTTTATGAACCTACAATATTTGTGTAAATCTAATTTTGAAATCAGTGCCTCAGTTTCTCAAACTCAAATAGGAGTGAAATGCTATTTTAAAAAGTTTGATTATTCTCTCAACTCTTCCAGAATGTTAATCTAATAGAGGCTTAAAACAGTTTTCTTTGAAAAGTGCATTGTGAGTGATAATGGGTCATATCTCTAATGAATTCTTTTGCAGGGTGTGTTCTGTGGATTTCATGGCTCTCCTCACCAACATAGCCATCTTGATGGTGCTCGCTTGTATTTCCCATCAGATGATGTTGGGCAGCTGTCAGAGGAGTCACGGGCGTAGAGGACGGGAGGACAGGGGACATCGCAAGGAAAGATCAGGACTGAGTCGTGTGAAACCTGTTGGAGACAAACTGGTCACCAAAGATGGTTCACGTTGCACCTGGACTGCAACAGACAATGATCCGTTGTTCCTCTTCGTTACTTGCAAAAAGGGGGAAAAGAGCTTCAATTGTAGATATGTGGGCAGACCAGCTCTTTGTCCCCAATATAGGTCCAACACTTTGCTCTACTGGAAGCAGATTACCAGGGCTCTGAAGAAGCAAAACAGCCTGTGTCATAATGAAAAGTTACTGGTGAGGGCAGGCATGTGCAAACATGCCCCCAGAGAGGCTCACTTTCGGCTCGTAGTTTCCCAGAAGACAGTGACTCCTTCGCCTTACGTTCCAGCAGCTCCAGTCACAACCGCCAAATCCTGCCTGCCTAAGAACAAGAAACTGGCCAAAGAGTTCTGCAGCGACTCCTGGTTTAGTGTTTGCACATTTTTTTCCACCATGGTGAACAATTACGATTGCTGAGATAGAAACAAGCTTGGCTTGTGTGGTCACTTCAGAACATACAGTATTTAAGTGAATACTTCATGTAGCTGGTGGTCTTGTAAAAAGATTATAAGAGACTGAACTTGGAAAGTGATAGTCACTGCACATACTTGCATACTAATATGTATTTATATGTTAGAAACCGAAATGTTATGTGAACGTTAAAGTCTTTTTTTTTTCCCGTTGTGATGATGAACAATTAAATCCATCCAAAATAAATCATAGCCATTCACACAAGCTAAGTTTCGTCTTCATTACTTAATGGGGACTCTTAATGAAGCAGTACTGCATATTAAAAAGGCACTTCACATATTAAACAACAATAAGTAATGGGTAATCAGAAATATGTGTTTTTGAGCAGTTTAAATCTTTCTTTGTAGCCTGTGAACTGTTGTGGGAAATTATTGTTTTGAAAAATTAATGCGGGTGTACCCCAAGGCTCAGTTCTTGGTGAAACATTTTTTTCAAGTTATATTATTTGCCATTTACATATACAATCAACCTGTGCCAGAGTTCACTTTTACTGAACCAAAACCTGCTAGGCGGACCAGAGTTTGTGCATTCAAACCTCCTCAAACAAACCTGACTTTGTTTGGGGAGGTTGAGCTGAGAGGCAAATTCTAGTTTGTTTGTTTCTAGGCAAACAAACAAATTTGGTGAAAGCACCCCAAATATCTGGGCAGTTATCAGATTAGCTGATCATTTTTTAGTTATTAATCTTTTTTTTTTTTAATTCTGTATGTTTCCCTTGTTACCGTACATTAATTCAAATGTCTTTAGGTGTGAAGTGTCCATGCTGGGTAATGTTATCTTATTTTATGCCAGAATGTGTAATATCAAGTTCAATCAGAGGGCTTCAGTTTAATTTCTAGACAGATTTCAACCTTGAAAATCTACATAAGAAAATAAACATCAGCTTTTATAAACTGTTATTTTTTATTTTCAGGCTGCATATTTTTAGATTTGTTTCCTTTTGGTCTTTATGTAGGTTAAAGTTCCTACTGGTAATAATCTGTTCATACTTGAATCATCAGCAGCACGCAGAGTGTGGATATCAGCATTCAGCAGTCAGACAGAGGTCATTAAAAAGCAGACTTTCAGAAACCATCGTGGCCTGAGGCCAGACTGGGATTTTAGGAGGGGAATAACTTTATACTTTTCTCTTGATTTAGTCCTGAACTCCTGCTGAAACATAATGCAATCCCTACAGCTGATATCCATCGAGTTCAGAATCTCAGCAGGCTCCCTTCTGCTCTTTGTTGGAAATTTGTTATTGTAGAAAAAAAAAGAACGTCTTAAGCAATGTAGCTAAAGAGAAAAGAAAATTAGAGGGGAGTCACAAAGTCAGGAGGATTGCAGGAAATCCACAAGAAGGAATTTTACTCCAGGCAATGCAATAAAACCCCATCTGCTGAAAGCAGAACACCGCTGCTGCTGGGAAGGTTGGTTAGAATAGACTAGACTAGACTAGAATAGAATAGAATAGAATAGAATAGAATAGAATAGAATAGAATAGAATAGAATAGAATAGAATAGAATATTTATTTAGTAACAGCATTGAGGCATGTAGGTGTATAAAAAACTAAAAGCTGGGCAAACAACAGATTTGCAAATAATGTTTTTTAAGATGAGTATGGAAACTATACCATTTTAATTGCAAATGATTATTGAGCTTATTGAGTGAAGTGATGGTTGTAGTCCAGCTGCAGCTCCTCTGTGCACCTAATTCTGTTGATTCACAGCTGGTGTGTCTTTTTTTTTAAACTAATTTCTCAAAATACTGTACAGGTGCAGTCCATTAAAAGAAAGGCGGATGTATGTCTGAATAGTAGTTTATGCTATTTTCACTTCAAACAATTCTCTACACTTGAGGGTTTTTAAGTATAAATAAAGGTTGGTCTGATGTTTGACAAACAAGAAAGACTAATACTTACCACCTCACACTCAATAAAGATAAAATGTATTACTTTTTGGGATGAAACATCCAGTCACAAGAAACTACTAAATCTCTTTGTAGCCTTTGAAACCTTCTGCTTCCTGGGGTTTAACTCTAATTTAAAAAATAAATACCTTTTAAAAAACTGATAAGTTTTTTCAGATTAAAACAGTGATATAAAAGGTAAAATAAATAGAAAAGTATTAAACAACCTTACCTGGTCCAGCGTGGGCCTCTCAGCTCATCCTTGACCTTGAGCCAACCTCTTGACAAGTTATCAAAACTCACATATCAACACACAGAGAAATGATATTTCCAGGAATTAAACAGATGACTCCATGTGTTTAATGAAACAAGTATTAGATATTTCAAATAACTGCACAACACAGGCCTGCAAAATCACTTCTTTTGTGCTTGATACTGCACATTTCTATCTTTTTACTTTTATGGCGAGTGGACATTACAGGCTTTGTCTTCAGTTATCTCTCATTAGGGCTCTGACTGAGCAGAAAACCAGGCAACATCTTTGTTTGTTAAAGGACAGTAAGACCATGTTAAGTAAATTTATTGTTTTTAATATAATATGTTTGTAAATTAGAGAATGACTATTTTGCAGTTGATGCTCAGTGTGTTAAAAACCTGATTAATTGTTGCTCTGTAAGAGTTAAAGTCTTGAATTGATGCTTGAAATGTGGCTTAAACTTGAGAAAAAATTTACTCTTTGGATTTGTGCAATTTATGGCTTCCTTGCAATCCTGGTCTGACCACTTAAGAAGTTTAATGAAAAAGTAATCTCAGTTCCTGCTGTACACCACAAATTCTTCAAAGTTTATTCTGAAACATTAGAAACAAAGCTAGAGTTGCTGTGTGGACCCAGCAAAGTGTGGAGTAACAGGTGGTGTGACTGCCTGCAGCTCCTGATTGGCTGATAAATCTCAGTCGGTCAAATTGAAAATAAATGAGAACACACTCCAACACTTTTTAACACAAAGTAGATTAGGGACTGTGTGTGTGTGTGTGGGGGGGGGGTGGCCTAAATGTTCATATGAATGCCTTTGTATGAGTACGAATGAGGTTTGAACAGAGCCTCAGGTGAGGAGGATTAAAAGAATTAATGAAACTGCACAAGAATGTACTATTGGTACGATACCATGTGATTAGTTGGTGCTGCTGGTTGCAGTGTGAAATCCTCCACAGCTGATGAAAGTCACAGTGCACATCTTTATAATGGAACTATAAAACACTGAAACACAGAGGATATTACAGGAAACTTGTAGGGCAATGCTTCATAATTTATTTAAATACTCACAAAGATTATACATATTAGATTTGAAAATCAGTAACATATGAAGAAATAGACAAACAAAGCAGAAAGACATTCAGAAACATTAAACTATTTATGGTATGTGTGACAAACCCATACAATTTCTTACAGTTTAAGAACAATGAGACCTATTTAACTTTAAATACTTTCAATAAGCATATTAAGTTAAAAACAAATGTTATTACAGTGGAGAGTTAACTCTGTTGGGTCACTGTGCTGAGATTAGGGGCGGATTCTGAACTTTGCTGCCACCCTGTGGTCCAGCTTCAGCGAAGCGGGCCGTTTGTCTCTTGTGGGTTGCTTACTGCATGTGCCCTTCATGAAAAGGTCCTAATTTAAGCCAACAAGTGTGTAATGCTCTTCTATTACTTATTGATTACTTGACAGCAGGTTTGGATTTCAGCATCTCATTTGTAATTAATGACAGCAGCAGTGCTGCGGACATGTTGCTTAAATAATTGATCAGCAGTATTATTTTCTGTGAGCTGATTTAACTTCTAAAATAAAAGCATAAAAGAGGTAACCAATAGCCATGAATGTGAGCTTGATGAAGCTGATCCATATTAGATTAATTTATCATCTAGGATAAGATTCGTTATTTTCCATTTTAAATTGAAGCCTGCATCAACACTGATCACTAAAAAAGGGCTGCTGTTAATGCATGTATGAAGTAGACTGTATGTGACATTCATCCTGCAAATATGCTGTTATACTATTCAATCAATAGTAAAGTCAGAAAGGAAAAAGAAGATGGATCAATATCTAATCCCTTGTGAGTAGAACAGTCTCATCCCTCAAACATGATTAATCCTTCCCACCACAGAGGTACAGCAACGCCTTCTGGTAGTCTCCTGCTGTGTCCTCCTACAAAAAGAAAAGATGTGGAACCCTTTTTAGTCACAGGCAGAAAAATCTTCTTCCTTTTGTGTTTGAATTGATCAATTTCCCTTCAGTGTTTTTCCAGAGACACTTTGGATGTAACAATGACTCTTAATGTGACGTGTGTGGGTGTGGGGATCCATGATTGGATATCCTGCTCCTCCTCTCCACATGGCGATGTACCCTCCAGCAGAACACACAAGCTCAAACTGGTTATGTCCTTTCTGGCAGAAGCAGAACAACCGTTTCACATCTGGGGGAAAATCGTGCCATGGCAGAAAAGGCTCTTCATGAGTTGTAATTTATGCAAAATTGTCAAACTTTTGTTGCTGGTTTAGAAGCTCGAACACTCATCAGGGGAAAGAATGGCATGTCAAATTTGGTTAATCATTTGATTATTTTCTTATTTCTCCAGGGTGGATTGATGATACTGCACACTCTTCTTATCAAAACTGATAACATTTATTTAAATTGTTCAGTTAGGATCTTTCGCCAGGACTTTTGCAAAATCTCAGGCATGCTAAAGTATAACAGATGTCAACCACAGTGGAGGTAGCATCAAATTGAGGGATTGTTTTGGTGCTTTTGGTACTGGTAAATTTTTAAAATAGATTATTTTCTAATTAGTTTTCCAACAAGAGAATAATCACACATCAACAAATAGAACAGGTTAACATTAAGCATCTGGAACACCTCCATATTCAGTTAAAAAAATAAATACAAATAAAAATAAAAACGGAACCATATTTCAAACCTAGATTCCTTTCAGGAAAGCAACCAGTTTTAATGATCTCTTCAAGTGTCAAATATCCAACTGGAATCATACCAGAATATTGCTCATGGCTAAAAAATAGCCAATATTTTTTTCTGTGCAACTATCTTGGAGACAAATATTAGGTGAGGTAAATCTGTATATTTGATCAAATATAAATAATCTTGACTCTGGGATTTTAAGAAAATCCACAATAAATTTAAACCTGTGCCAAATTTCTGTTTTTAAAACGTCTTCACTATTCCGCCTCGGAAATAAAAACATATAATGTCATGACTATAGCTCATTTCTTTTCAATTTATTTAATTCAAACTGTTTTTACCCAAATAAGAAATGAGAATCAAAGAAAATGTATGTCAGACATTTTATATAATTTCATTGAAAGCAGCAAATGAGCAAAGATCTGGAGCAAATTCTAGTAACTTCTTGATATTTCTTGAATTGTGCGAAATAAGGAGGCAGCATGTTGGAGTAGCTCTGTTATGTTTGTTATGATTTGTTCTTTTCTAGACTTTTGTTCACAACGTTTTGGGTTAAGACAATGTTTGGACAATTATTCTGAGCTACAATCCCAAATCTCAGAGGAGTTGAAAAGATTGAATGATGGATGAAAAATGGATGCAGGGCAGGAGTGAAGAGCAGAGAGAGAAAGAGAAAGCTCAAACTGTCTTCTATTGATTATAAAAGGCAAACATATTATCCCAAACTCCAGCATCTTTTAAAAAATAAAACTGTCTGCGATACCCAGACAGTTTGGTCTGGGCAAAGTTTGCGTTGTCATAAAAGTTATCTATTTGGCTTTTTGCAATCATGGCCATTGGTTTCAAATTCAAAAATACTTTACTGATCCAAAATAGAAATTAAATCATAAGTTTCCACCTTAGTTATATTTTTAGTCAGAGAATGAAAAGTTACAATGTGAAGTAAAAAAAAATATATTGATTGATGTAAAACCCATGTCTGTGTGAACTTTTAGCAGCTCAAAGAGATAAACCTCCTGTTTTATTATGTAGCAGCAAAATGCCATACAATTAAAATTACATTAGGAGGGTAAAAGGGAATCATGGGAATGAATAAAAATAACTAAAAGAATAAAATAACTAACACAAAACGCCAGCTGGGAGTGAGAACATTTTTTTTCTTGGAAAAAAAAATAGATTTTTGATATCTCTTCAAAAATTATCAAAATGATTTTATAAACAGGATAACTCAAAAGATAATAGCTTTTCAATTCAATTAAATGGTAATCAAGAATGCATTTTGTTCCATTTATTCAAAGGTTATTCGCTAATGTGTTATTTATCTATTCTGTCTCAGAGATTTGGGAGATTCACATGAAAGAGAGTGATAATTCTTCTCTGTAGGAACATCTGGTCCCAGGGGAAAAGATTAATTCACTTCGGTGTGTTGACAAGCAGGAAAGCAGTCTCATCACAGCGAACAAGACATTTAAAGTAAATTAGCAATCCCTCCTCCATCACACCAGTGACACCACCCACACCACAACCAGCTCCATGCAGTGGGATGGATGTGTACATGTAGGCAAGGTGAAAACTGGACGGATGATTCTACATCCTACTGTCTTTTCTAATGGGACTGGAATATTTAGTGTGCTTATCAAAAAACTAAATAATATCGACGTTTTGAATTCTTGTGATTTGTACCTGGATGGTAGTGTAAAGAGACTGTCCATACATCTTCTTGAAGTTTGCTCTGATGTCCAGCATGTCCACCTCGCTCCTGGTCACCATTATCCTCATCAGGGTGTCATCGTCAGTTCCAGCCCGCTGAACATTAAACATACCCAATAAAACAGATGCTCAAAGTTAAGTTACCTTTATTAAAAGTTACAAAAATAATCTCTGACAAGTTTATTTTATTTTGTGAATTAAATGTAATCTTTCATGTATAAACAGTCCTTTATATTCTTCTATTTTTTTCTACAATAGAGTAATGTGGTTTCCTTGTCTAACAAAGCATCACCCACTTTCTAAGAAGAAAAAATGTCATGCCATGTCCAGGCCTCTTACACACACCTCCAAGTTGCACATAAAAACTGGGGATACTAAAGGCTTGTGACTACATTTCAAAAGCAACTTAAGTGGGGGAGGAAGTGGCCAATATTCAAAGAAAAAACTTTAAAAGATATTGAGAAAGCCCAATCAAGACAATTTCAAGGGAATAAAAGAAAGTCTGAGAAGTTGGAGAGAAAATATACAGATGTTAACAATGGCTTATGACGTTACACAGTATTACATTGGACCCCTGATATACGCAGGGTTTAGGAACCTTTATTTTCTTGTGGAGAGTTGGACAGAAAGGTTGACCAGCAATGAGAGTGGAAGAAAATACTAGGGTTGTTATTTATTCTACTATTTAATTTGCAACTGGTCCTTTAGTTTCCCAATGTGGAAGAGATATTTTATTTTTGCAGTGTGTGGATGGAATATCGGTACCCACCCTCATGGAGTTATAGAGGCTCTCAGCAAAAAATCCGGGTACATTTCTGACACATTTCACTGTGGAGAAAATGAACAAGAGATTTAATTTAAAAAGTGTTAAGATGAAATTGTGTTAAACTGTCAAGTCTAAATGTTACTAAAATATGTCTGCCAGAATCATAAAACTAAGAGGGAGTACTGGTCTTTGTCATTGGATCTGGAAACAGACAGAAAAAGTGGTTCTTACCTACAGCGAGCAGTAAGTCTTCCAGGTTCCCAGTGGTCTCGCCTTTAATGCTGTCCTCTATGTCAGAGCCAGAGATCTTCTTGTACGCATCAAAAACTAAGAAAGTTATATGTTTTACTCAAAAGGAAAACATTGAAGTTTAAGTGAAAATGAAGATATTTCCAATATAGGATTTCCAGGCTCAAATGTTTGTACAATGTTCCGACTTTAAACCTCTTAATAGTGAGAAAAAAAGTGAAATCTCAACAGAGTTTTCTGCTGTCCAAACTCATCCATTTCATACCTAACTAACTTTATAACCTCAGATTGACTCGTTACCACTCAAACTTTCACCACCTGCCTCACCTCTGTGACCTGCAACTCCAGTAAACAATATTTGCCCCAAAGGAGAGCTGCTGAGATTGAGGCTGTTGTGCATTTCACCACTATAATACCTGGATCTGTGCTGTGTTGTGAGATCTGGAGATTTGGGCCACCTTGCTTATCAAAGGGCAGCAACCATCAAGTGAGCATTCTGATATTATGATGCCATGGCCAAACCTCACCTTTCTGGAGATGCTCAGAGCTCCTGTTGCCAAGAATTGTAATGAATTTTTCCTCATCTGTGCCAAACTTCCCCTCACCGGCGGCATACAGGTCCTGTAATGGCAGAGCACACACCTGTGTTCACACATATGCAGCCACCTGGCAGAGCCGGTGTGACAGCAGTAATGAAGGGCTTCACATTGACAAGAAACACCCGAGGATAAGTCTGTTTCACTTTCTTCTCTGCTGTTACAGAGAAATTCTTAAACTTAGGCTTATTTCTCGGCAGCTAAATGATAGTTTCTCAATTTTTCCTCTCATACAACTCACATTTTAGGAAATGACAAATTACCATGATCATTTGATAAACGCATTGAACCTTGTAATTTTCTCCTGAAGTGATCACTGAATGGTTTAGTTAAAAAAAGCTGATTGTGATGTTCTTACAGACACATTATGAAAAGGTTTTATGTGTTAGATCCTATTTCATTGCTTCATATTAGAAAAATGACTTTTAAAGTAGATGTTCTCTTACCAAAGGTTAATACTCTGTCATTTTGATCGAGGCTGCTCTATAGACAAATACAGATTTGCTTTTAGCTGCTCTACAAGCTCAGAGAAAAACATGTTGGCAAAGAAGATTATGGAATTTAAATTAATCTTTAATTTACTATACTTGTCATCTAGATTGTTGCTTAGAATGCACCTCTGCATTTTCACCTTTCAAAGCTGTTTGTGCTGCTTGTTACAGGACGTAAAAACTGTCACCAAATGAATGTGGAGGTGACTCTTAAATTCCCAGCAGGTCCGGGGAGTCTCTTCTTGCAATTTGTGTTGTCATAGAGCTTAATAGCTTTCTATTATCGGAGTAGTAAAGTGCAAATGAGAGGAGTAGTCCATCTATAAAGGACGATTATGCAGCTCAATGTGTTTAAAACTAATGTTCTGTAGTGATGCAAGAAGAGGCGCAGCATATGGAGGAAGAGTTAGTTGTCCCTCTCTATCTTTTATGTACAGCGAAAAATTAAACACTGATTATTTCCTGTTTCTGCCTGTCTGCTTCAGATTTACTGCTGTTTTTTTGGCCTTCTAATCCAACATACTGTTTATGATTATCTCATAATTTGGCTGGAGAATACTTTTATGTCCAGATTACTTAATGGTAAATTCAATGACTGCAAAATGCCCAGGACCTGCAGGTAAAAGAAAGCTTGAGTCATCATCTCTCCACTGTGTTGGTATGAGATGTGTGTGCTGACATGTTCTGTTTGGTTTTCTCCTAACATGGTGCTGAGCATGAGGGCCAGACATCCATGTTTTCTTCTAATCTGGTCAAAGAACACGGTAGTACATAAAAGAGCAACTTTCCAAAGCTCCAGATTTGTTATTTTTCCTCAATCATCTTCCTACAATTGTCATGTCAGGTCTGTAAACATTTAATTCCTAACTGAGGCTTGTACAGTCTAGAATGGAGCTCTTGGGATCTCTTGAAATATCTTCGGGCAGTGTGTTATCTGACCTCGCCGTTGGTCTGCTGTTTCATTGTCTTAAATGGTTAGAATGTTATTAACAGTCTATCTCACTGCAGATTTTTTTGGAAACTGTTACCTTCACCACATTAGTGGGCATCATTTATTGTTATTACCATGTATCTGTATGCTCCAGAACTACAAACTGCCAAAACAAAGGTGATCACACTGATAATGATTAGTTAATGAAGAGCATTAGATTAGTAAACACTGTTGATACAGTCCCATTGAAATCACATGGATACAACAATGCATTTCTTTTTGTTGTTGTCATAACTACTCTGTGCTTACTTGATATAGTAAAAGGTGAAATTGGGTCTGAGTGATGAAGAGATCTTTCAATATTTAAATCTAATTTTTATTTACAGTCATGTAGAAGTTTACATATTTCTTTTGTTTTTGGAAATAATACCAGTTCAAATACATTAGTTCAGTTTGAAAATCTGAATATTTCTCATTTATAATATATGTGTTTTGAAGCAAAATTGGTGCAAAATGTGAAAACTGTTTGATAATAACCAAAACAATCAATATTCAATGCATTTCTTCATGCATTTTTAGTTTGCTTGCAGATGTAAATGTTAGTATTTTCTTACCTTGGCATCATTTTCAATTTTATCCTCTTCCACTCCCTCCTCCCTGCTCCCCTTGGAGAGCCAACAGCAGTAGAAATGTAAGAGGACAGGCAGGTGCAGAAGCAGAGAGACAAGGTGACAAACAGAATCAAAAGTAGGTCAGTGTGGATGAACTCAGGGTGCTACTGAACCTAACCCGGGAAGATGAAATTATCCTGAGAAGGTCCCAGAACTGTGGGATTACCTTACTGTCACTAGTAAAAAAAACAAAAAAACACATCTACCAGTCACCTCTCAACTTCAGACTTAAAGCTCTCATGACTTTGTAATGAGATCACCAGAGACTCTCATTATCATGACAGGAAAGTCTTCCCAGGCGGTCCGCTCTCTACCTGCAGCAGGATCACCAACAGTCTCCCGTAGCTCCCTCCGGTGTCACTGCTGATATCCTTCTCCAGTTTGCCACCAAACTCTGAAGGAAAAATGAGAAAAAGAAACAAAAGGAAGCTTAGACTCACAGCATTATGGTTGCTTATGGATGCAATCGATTGTGGTCTATCTTCCAAGGACAGCTACAACAGGAATGATTTGATTAACTGATTAGCAGGAATGTCTCTTTTTCCAGATCAGAGAAACACAGCTCTTTGGCTTTGGACCTTTTTTCCATGTTATGTGAAAAGGATTGTGTTGACCAGCTCTAATCTGTGGCATCAGAATTTGGTCTCTTTCATCTGAATAACATAGTAAAAATGTAGAAGGAGAGGATGATGCAAGAGATTAAAATCTGGTTTCTTACTGTGCTGAAGGTAAAACCTTCCTCTTTATTTATATGCAGACTTACTTGGCATCATTCAAGAATTAAACTCAATCCCACTTAAACCTACCTAAATCTCATCCTTACATGATTTAAACTATTTAAACCAGTTTAAAGACTGTTTTCAAGTCTATCATGGGGATTTCACAAAACTGGTTTCATGTTTCTGGGGTGAAATCCATCATGGTTTCCACTCCCTGGCTGCAGTTCCAGTAATCATAATTTCTCTGTTCTGGTCTGCCTCATTGCATCACCTTTCTTGTAGACTTTGCTGATATCTTTAATCTGATCACCAGTCCTGGAGGCCAAGATCTCAATCAGTACCTGATCATCAGTCCCTGCACCCTGGGAAGCAAACAGAGTGCATGAATACTGGAGCTCAGTATGAAACAATATAAATATGCTTCAGACAACACTTTTTTTTTTTTATCAGACGGGATCTAAAAAGGAGAAATGTCTCTAAATGTCTTCATTTAGAGACATTTCTAAACATTTACTGAAAATCAGTAAATGTTTTATGTTTTTATTTGTTTCAGAAGAAAACCAAAGAAAACATTCAGCTTTAATGTTAAATATGAAAATACATTAAGATGGTGATGTGGAGCGCTAAAGAAAAAAAACAGTTCCAACCTAGATCCAAAGCAGATAGATAGAGAAATGAAAGGCCATCCATTGCATTAACATGACACATCATTACAGATGATTTTCATTGTGGAGAACAAGAAGCATATTAAAAAAGGTATGAAAAAGACCCACTGCAGGAAGATCTTTTTCTTCTGATTTTTTAATGCAAGCTGTTCCAATATTTATAATTATTTGCAGATCTGACCATAAGCAACATAATGAATGTGATATAATGAAAACAAGGAAGGACAAAAACAACAGCAAAGGGATTTATAGAAGAGTGCATATTTTCAAAATCACTCTTTTTTGGTTTGTGTGCCACATTATTAACAGGAATAATTTGCTGACTTAGTTATTTTTATGTTACTGTGATTTTGCTTTATGATCATTTGTTGCTGAAAACAATTGAAGACTATAAGACTTAAATTTAAATGAACACATTCCAACGAATATTAAAGGATCTGAGGATTTTAAGGGATGATTACTCCGAAGGACTGATTGCTGTTAACTGCCTCCCTGAAATTGCACAGGCTGCTTTTCATAGATCTAGAGCTACGAGTTGTTGTGATGAACTGAACTGACTTAACTGACTGTAGAAAAGCCTCCATTAAACCCAAATTGATTTTCTATTATTTATGAGTGATCTGTCTCTGATTGTTTCAACAATGCAGTAATAACTAAAATTACAATGACAATTGATTATAAAACAGGTGTGTATAGCTATTTGAAGATCACAATTTTCTGGAACATTAGTCAAAATGTTAATAAGTTATATGGTATATTCTGAAATAGCAACCAGTTTGGATAATACGAGTTACAACATTGTTTAGTTTCCCTTTGAGATGATTAAAGTATTTTTCAATTGGATTTTGAATGTTGTTTTGCATTAGTAGACAATAAATAAATAAATAAATAAATAAATAAATACTGCCACAGTCCAAAGAAAAACCTTCAAGGACTTTCAAAAAGCCTGGACATCTTTGGTCAAAACCACTTTAAGACACTGTAAAAACATAAAGAAAGAGGAAATCAAGAGACTGTTGAATAAAAACGTTTGTTGCTTGGAAAGTATCAATACAGAACAGCTGAATTATTGTAAAAACACCAAGTGTTGCAGCATGCTTATATTTCAACCTTTAAAAGGGCTGCCATACACTTCAAATCCCTCCTCTTTCCTCCTCAGAAATTTTGCTTATTTTTAAACATTTATGACTGAATTACTGCAGCAGCACATCTGCTCAGTATTTCTGCTGTATGAAGGAGAGCAGCTGCTACCAGACGACCAATGGAGATGGAGATGTGAACCAATTTGCCCATTCATAAGTCAGTGCATCCTAAATGAGCCAAAGGTTTAGAATTACATCTAATCCATTTTTAAGACGGAATAGATTTTTTTATGAGGGGAAAAAATCACCTTAATGTAATTTTCATGAGATTAGACTAGTTCCTTTTGTTAATAATGAACAGCAAAAGAGGGACTTATATGTTGAAATTTAATGTCAAATTACCTGGTCTGGGAATTCAGAATAATTTGCACATGAGACCAGAAACCTGGACAAATTGAAGCATTTCAGGAAAAGTTTTCTTAGTTACCTTCACAGCCTTGTGCAGCAGAGTAGCATCATATAAGACAGGCGGTGTCATCAGTGCCACAATCAGGTTCTCAAACAGCCCACCGAGCTCCGATTTCAGTGCACTGACTAAGTCCTGCCGCCACAGAATGAATAATAACAAGACGACCAGAATCATTAATAAATGTATTTGTGTAGAAATCTACACCCACCATGTATTAGTCATCCTGGCAAAATGAGTGATGCAGGTTGAAATAATCAAATTAAAAGTCTAGACGGTACTTGAAAAAAAGAGAACTGAGGGTCACTCATATGTCAAAGATATGAAAATATAAACCAGATTTTACTCATCACAGTTACTGTGTAACAATTCTGTAGCTATCTATGTCGCCAGACAGTTAGCTTAACAGAAGATAGTTAGTTAGATAGCTAGTGTTAAGAACAGTAAACTTCCCCTAGATCAGGATTAAACCAGCACAAAAAGAGTCAGCAATGTAAAATTAATCATATTTATTGAATACAAACTGCGACAGACTGGCGACCTGTCCAGGGTGACCCCGCCTCTCGCCCAAAATGTCTCGCTGGAGATAGGCACCAGCACCTCCCGACCCCACTAGGGAGAAGGGTGTACAGAAAATGGATGGATGGATGGATGGATGGATGGATGGATGGATGGATGGATGGATGGATGGATGGATGGATGGATGGATGG
>NW_006799978.1:1000691-1005158 GCF_000485575.1 Poecilia formosa | reverse complement strand
ATGGATGGATGGATGGATGGATGATGGATGGAATACAAAGATTTAAACAAAAATAATCACATAATAACCTTTCCCCAAGAATCTGTTCAGCTCTTCCCTCTTTAGCTGCAGGTGCAAAGTCTGTTTCCTGAGCTGATCCACAAAATAACTCATTACTAGAGGAACTAACCTTCCACCCAGGTTCACAGACATGTCTGTCCTCAGACTGTTCTTCGGCAAATAGTTATTTATCATAAAATACTTGAATGATACTTTAATTGCTTAACAACTTAAATGTCAAATTTAGAACCCAAATCTGCCTACAAATAATCATTCATTACACTAGATAGGTTAGGTATCTTTCCTTTTATCATTTGTCTGGACCATATCTTTGAAAAGTAAAAAAAAAAAAAAAAAAATGTACTTTTTAATTTGTTTATTTGTAAATTCTGGTTTTAGATATATTTCTTCCAAATGACCAGCATAGGGCCGCCATTGATTCTTATATCACGAAATAAAGGTGCTCTGAAATAGTGCTGAAAACAAAAATGACTTTTTCAGGGCCTCGCTTGATATAATGCTGTAATATTCAAAGATATTCCGGGGGGTACTTTGCAATTTTCTCATGTATCTTTGTATTCTGTTTTCTCTACTTATACTTGAGGCAGTGATTATCTTTGGTAGGGAACCAGTAATAACCTCCACAGGTGGCCATAAAACAAACTGACAGTGAGACAGAACAGGAGGAGCATTAAAGCATGAAATGTCCAAGTTTCTTTATAACAATCTGTGCAGCTTTCTGCTCTATGGGGACTACTTTACCTAAATGTTGTTTTTTTTTTCTGAAATGATAGGTGAACAGTTATTAAACTTTTGTTGTGGACATTGCTGGTAGTTATAAGGATTTGGCTCTAAACATTGAGTCAAGGCTTTTTCACATTTTTATTATCACTGATATGACAACACAAAATGCATGAGTGCACCTTCATCCTCGGTCACTGCTCATTGTTTTGAGAAAATCCTTTTTTAATTAGAACTACATACATATCAGAAAAACATGTCTGTGTCCACTATCTTGCTCCACGCAGCATGTGTCTCTTTTTAATTAACATGGACAAAGTAATTTATGCAGGACATAAAATTAAATAGAGTAAGAATAACTTCAGGGAAGGGTGCAAATAAATCCCAAATGAGCAAAAATGTAACTATTTTGGGCAGATTTTGAATTATGTTGAGTCGCTTAAAAATATGGATCTAAACAGAGATATAAAAAAATCAACTTTGAGGTTTTAAATTATAATTTGACTTACACTTGGTTCTTAGAAGCTTTTTTTGGTAACACTTTATTTGAAGGGGTGTGCATAAGACTGACATGACACTGTCATAAACATGACATAACACCTGCCATGAACATAAAGAAGTCTTTATGAATGTTTATGACAGTTGTCATGAAGTGTCATTCGATAATTAATGACACTTTTAATGCAAAGTTGCTCTAAAAGTTGCATTAAAAGTCCATTAAAAGTGGCAACTTTGCATGATTTTGTAAATTATGATAATTTAATGCAAAGTTGGCATTTTTAATGGACTTTCAATGCAACTTTTCGAGCAACTTTACATTAAAAGTGTCATTATTTACCAAATGACACTTCATGACAAATGTCATAAACATTCATAAAGACTTATTTATGTTCATGACAGGGGTTATGTCATGTTTATGACAGTGTCATGTCAGTCTTATGCACACCCCTTCAAATAAAGCGTTACCCTTTTTTTTTCTTTATAAATGTTTCTATATTCATTTTTTTAAGTAGTGTATAAACATGTTCCCTTCTAGGTTCATCCTGGGAGTAAAACATTATCTCTATATTTTAGGTTAGTGACAGCCAGTTGCTGCTAGTTTTCCATTTAACTTTCCAGAACTCACCTTCCCATAGGCTTTTTTATAAGCTGCTTTAATCTGCTGACGTTGATCATTGCTGCGGGCGGATAGAACCATGAGAATGGCATCTTCATCTGTACCTGCAACACAGTTTCATGAAATACATTTATTGTAAAAACTATGGACACTGTGTTTTGATGTATAATAGTAGTAAAACAAATTAATTACAAGTTATGCATTTATTTTGTGCTTAAATAATTTATATTTGAAAATGGGGCCAATTATCAGTCACAAACTACATATTTTGCTCCATTTCAACACATATAGTATTTTTGTGCTCAGATGCTCCAAATAAAGTTGATTTTAATAGTGGGTGAGTCTAATGGTTTTGGAGAAATAATTTTCCATCTCCAAGCAAACATGGACTCCCACCAGTCAGTAAAAGGTTCCTATTCCAAGGTTATCCATAACACAAAGATTCAGATTAACCTTACCTGCTTCAACAGAGAAAATACAATATGAACAATCACAACATGGCTTCCTCAAAAGCCAAGCTGGTAACTAATGCTAACTATAAGTCACCCTCCTAATGATACCTCTGTAATAACTGCTAATCAGGTGCACTTGATTAAAGGGCAAATTTATAAAACATAAATGAATTATAATAACCCTTTCTAAAAAACACTTCCTGACAACAAAACAACATCTGTAGCCTCACCTCTCTTAAAAAACAGGAAGTGATGAGCACATATTGGTAATAATGTGTGACATGGATCCCTGGCATCTGACGCAGTATTGTTACACAAAGGAAACATTTTTATCTTGATTCGACATATTTGGCTTAGAAAGATGTTGAATGTATGAGATTATAATACAAGAAACGTGGGAGAGAAAGTCTTATATTTCTCGCCAACCAAAGGATTATAAACTTGAGGAAAGGATAAACACAGTTCATGCTGATGCCATGACAGGAACGGGGAGCCAACAGCCAAACCACCAACGCGACTGCAGGTGTAGTTTCTCATGATGAAGTTTGTCGGGTGAGGAAATTATTTCTCTTTCACTTTTAAACTGTCCTTTGTCAGTACAAAACATCTGCTGATGTCCATTGATTTTGTTGATTCACTGACCAGCAAATAGCTTTAACTGAGTGTTTTTTTATTTATTTTTATCTATATCTGAGTCAAACTGTGAAAAAGTGACTGCAGCTACAATGTGATTGTATGTGAATATCTAACTTCCTTTCTGCCCGTAGCAGCTGCCAGCATGCCTAGGTGGGCCCCATGTGGGAAAAAGGAGGGCAGACCATATAGGTCCCATATAGGTTTGTCCGCAGGTTCCACGATGGCCCCACATGGGTTTGCCCATGTAGGGCCACAGCCCACATGGGCCCTATATGGTGGTGGCCAATATGGGTTTGTCCATTTAGGGCCCATTTGGGCCCATGTAGGGCCCATGTGGGCTGTGGCCCTACATAGCAAACCCATGTGGGGCCATCGTGGAACCCGCGGACAAACCCATATGGGACCCATATATCAGCCCTCCTTTCCCCCACATGGGTCCCACCTAGGCATGCTGGCTGACATCATTCAAATGACTGCCAACTACTAAAATATCAACTCGGCTCCCTGTTTATTGACACTAAAATGTTCACTTTCAGTGTCATTTCTTTATCATATCATGCTGTTCACCAATTATGTATTTTTGTTGAAGCTTACTATTTTATGAGGGACCTGAAAGTCCTTTCAAGCTTCATTTGACACCAGATATTTACATGCTATAAAATGATGGTTAAACCTTTTTCTCCACTGTCTGATATTAAATCAGACCAAACTTTTTCTGTTTTAGATTAGTTGGGATTTCCAAAATTATTTGTATTTGCCAAATGCCAAAATTATAAGAAAGAACATTTTAGATTTTTTAATTATTATTATTAATTAAGGTGACAGCCACATGTTTGTGCAGGAAATCTAATTGGTGTTCATGTTGGCAGCTGTATTTCTGTTGCATAGTTAAACTTTAGTAAAGCACTGATTATATAACTTGTATAGTTTCTGCTTTATAGGACATAAAATAAGCTGTTCTGATATCACAGTTGTTGGAAGGAATGTGACGATACATCAAAATAGTAATGCTGGTCAGAGCTGGAGCAAAGCTTCAATGTGTATTTGAATGCTGATGTAAATTTTATTTTGAATGACAGCTACTATCACAATAAGTTGTTTTCTACTGCAGTTTATTACTTTTGTACTTCACAGCCTCACTGCAAAAATCACAATAAATAAAAATCACTAAAGTGTGAGCTGCAAAATTTACTGTTATTACTGTAGTCTTTGTGGATATTGTATTTTAAATCATTCTGTATTAAATAAAATTATGTTTACAGAAAAGTTTTTTTTTTTATTTAAGTATTTCCCCCATTTAACATGCTTACCAATTCCTTTCATGGATTTATGAAGAATTTCAGCATCATGTTTTGCATTGAAATGAACAAAAGGTCTAACACTGCCTCTGTAGTCCTGCAGACAGAAGCAGGGAAAAAGGATAAACATTATTTCCAAACTCTCTCTCTCTCTCTCTCTCTCTCTCTCTCTCTCTCTCCCTCC
>NW_006799978.1:924044-1000530 GCF_000485575.1 Poecilia formosa | reverse complement strand
ATATATATATATATATCTTGTCTTTGTTTACTATTATTTGCTCAATTCTAAAAAAAATTACAACAAAAGTAAACACTCATGTTCATACTCTGTGATTTTCTTTTTTCCCTGAAATATTTAAGCGTTATTTTGTTTTAAATCAGAAACACCCACCAAGTGTTAAATATGATGCAAACAAATCATTAGAGCAAACACTTTAGGCCTGAATGGCTTTTGAAACAATTTGTCTTGCTGGAAATAATAATTGTCCCACAGAAATGCTTTACTTTGCTGCTGCAAAAAAAATTAATGTGCTGAATATGATTGCAAATAACTCGGCAGCTGCTCTATTAATCACTAACAATGGCCATCAAAGCTGTCATAAGTTTTAAAACCATTGATGGTGTTTCCTTAAACTTCCCATTACTCATCGAGTTTGAGGTCTCGACCTTTAGCTCTGTCATGTGGGTGTTAAAAATGTACTCTGTTGTATTCAAAAGTGTTGACCAGAAAAAAAATGTATTTACATGAAGAGCAATAAAACATTTTCCTCAGCTGCAGCATCAATCAAAAAATTGAAGGACTAAGTAGAAAATATAGTCTCCTATCCCTCGCAGTCAGGGTTCTGTTTATGGTCATCTTACCAAAACATTGGCAAAATGTCTTGGTTTTAAGATTAATCATTGTAACACTACACCTAAAAGAACCAAAAAGGCTATAACATAAACCACACAATGAACTATTCAGACATGAAACTGATCTGAATACAGGTTGGGGTTAAAATGTTGTATAATTTCCATGCTTACTATAGAACTAAACTACTTCTTTGTCAACCAAAATGCTACCGGGCAGCATTGTCTCAAAACTGTAACTGTAAACTTCAGTCCATTGTGCCCATAGTGTTTCCATAAACATGTAATTGAATATGGTACAAATTAGACCGATGTCATCAGCTGAAACTAAGTTCTTAGTACTTATCCTCATCAGACAGTCTAAGGTGTCTCAACAGCTTAAATCAAGTGTATCAGATTTAGGTGCTCCTTTTCTCTATTCTGCTATGTAAGTATACAGCAGGAAACTAAAACCCCTGTTTTAGTAATGAGCACCTCTTTGTGGAAAGTTCTAACTGTGAAATAGGGATCAACTAAAAGATAGTGTATCTGTACATATACGGTACAATAGTAGCCAATTAAAAAGAAACTGGAGAACTGATCAGGCTTTCAGGGTTAGAAAGAAAAAAGTTTGTGTTTCTGAATGAGGAAATGAGGAAGACCCTGACGTGTCAGAGCCATTTAGGTGATTAGGCAACGACCTTTCAGAGGCAACATGTAGTTCATTAGTCAAACATAAAGGTTAGCCCAGTTGTGTGACTTCAACACACCACACCTAATCTTAGATCTTGGGTAAAACAGAAGTTATTGCTGTAAGCTGGTGCTACTAAAGAAACATTTTTATTGTTTTCAGTCAAAACATAAAACAACTGCAAACAGCACTTACCATCTTACTCGGATGGATGATTTAAACTGAAAGGCAAAAAAAAAAAAACACACAGGTTAAACTTCGTCCTGGTGAGTTATCATGCCTAAACACAATTGATTCAACAACATTTTTGATGAAAAATAGCTAAACAGGTTTCTGTTCTTACCAACAGCTTTGTGTCTTCCTCTCCTCACAGCTGATCTGTGGCTCAGGTGAGCTCTTTATTATCATTATGGTCTTTAAAGCTCCTCCTCAACTTAGAAAGTATGCAAGAGGCACTCACCTCATCTGCTGGAAGTGTTGCATTTCACTCCACATCAGTGAAACAAGAGATAATGACCCCATGCATCCACCTCAGTGTGTCTTTTTTAAAAGACATTAAACAAACGCCTTCATTCCCCAGAGACACACCATAAATGTTTCTTTGTCTGACAAACTTCACACCAAGCATGGCTCAGCTTAAGAGCTTTTTAAGTAATGTCTTGCTTTTTAGTGATATAAGAAGTAAATGTAGAATAACAAGACACAAAAAGGATGGGGAAACGCCAAGACAAGATGTAATGTTTGGATGGGGACATAATGACCATAAATGACAGAAAAACACCATCAACGGGAATGAGTGTTTGTTTCTTTCCTGATTATGTTTGGGGCTAAGCCCTGCCAAACTAACATTCCTAATATGAGTTCAATCAGTGACTTATTATCAAAAACATTATGAAATACTATCAAAATTCAGACACAGTGAACTAGCACTATTGAATACATGTTTTGTGTATTTTACCCAAACATGTCAAACTAATTTCAAATGTTAAAATATTTTGGAAATGTATTTTGTCTGTAAATGCCTTATTTGTAGGGTAATATGTAGAATCTATGCTTACGGAATAGAAGTGGAGCTTCAGAGCCCAAGCAAATGTCTAGAGGGGGTCAATCTTATATTCCATAATTATTTTCATTGTGATGGATGAGAGTCCAAGAGAAGTTGTTGATATTTTGAATAATAAATCACCAATGTGTCACTACTTTGGTGCTATTTCTCATTTTCCCTAAATATGATTTACTTTTTTGACATCCTATCAGGCAGGTAAACGTGTGTTAAAGCAAACAGGACCGAAACAGAAGGTTCCTGATGGGACCAGAGTGCCCAGCACAGCACAGTGATAGCTCATATATCCTGGTTGCCATCTCCTTTCCAGCAAACCTTAATTAAAGTGAGGGCTTGTGAGACGATGAGAGTGTGAACACCATCTGGGAGGTGATCCGGTAACAGAGCGCATCGTTTTATATCACATACTCCCAGACTGACATGAAACCAATTTCCTTTAATCACAATAAACAAGTAAGCTATGGCTAACAAGCATATTAGATCCTACGGAGAGATTTTTTTTTTTTTACATAAAATCTCTCCATTTTATGGAGATTTGGTCTCTGGACTGCTATCTGGACAACATCAATGGATGACAAGCTACTCTCTGGGCACTGCACATCTATATCTCACACCACCATAAACATTTGCACAACAGCTAGTGCTCTTCTTGAAACAATTACAAACTGCAAAAAGTAGGATGAACTATCATTTAGATCAAGTGACATGTTTTTGCTGGTTATCAACTAGGTTTTGCAATTTGTTTTAATTATTTTGTGAAATGCAATAGCAGTTGTGCAAATGTTAGTGGGGATGTGGAAAACGCACCACAGAGACTGAGAAAAACGGAAATAAACCAAACTGATTTCAGACAAAATGCATTCTTTTGTTCTGATGTTTAGACTTTGACATGAAAAATTGAAATCAACTATTTTTTTGTGAAACATTTGAACCTTATAATTTAACTAATCAATGTGTGATTAACTGAGATTTGAAGCAAAGCAAAGATCATTAACTATTCCCAGAAGTTGTTAAAATTAATTTTTAATGAATCCCTAACATAATATCACCAAGGTGATATCCTTAAACTGCTTTTTCAAGTGCTTTTCTCATGAGCCAAAATGAATTTTGTTCTACTTGGAGAAAAAAAGCAGCTATTCAGAAACAATTCAAGGACAGAAGCTTAAAAACGCCTGATTGGTTTTACTTTCCTAAAATTTCTGTATCAAAACAACACTAGAGTGTTTTCATGAACGCTTCTGTGTTCAACAGCTGGGTAACACTGCTGCTTGCAGGCAGGTCCATTTGTCCGGTGTTGACTGACAAACAATAACCACCATCATCAGTCAAAATGGCTCCCCAGCTGCCACTTATGGCCTCTGTTTGCCACCTTCTTTGAGCAGAGAGCAGGCTCCATGTCAACGAATGTTACCTGGTTCTCTCTTACTGGTTAAGTAGACCTCAACCCATGCAAATGACCTTAACTGTTACCACTATCAATGTGAAGAGTTCTTTCTATCAGTCATAGTGAATAAATTACTTTTTCACAGAAAAATAGTCTTTCTCGTCATCAGCCTCTTAATTTTAATTTATTTTGTCAATCTAAAACTCTTAATACTCTTAAGTATTTTTGGAAAGTTTCCCTTTCGGATGAAAACAGCTGCCTGATGTAAACTGTGCATGAAGTGTCAAATAAAAGGGCTTAAACTCATCAGGAGCTGAGCTGAGTTCATCAGCTCAGCACCTTGATGAACTGGAAATCTGAGCCCTTTCCTTGGCTTTAGAATTACCTGGAAGTACCCTGATCCTGTTGCAGTTATTGGATTTGGTTGAATTCGCAAGAGTTTTCTCTTACTTTCTCTGAAACCAACTGGGAAATTTCTTTGGCGTGTGTTTGGGGTCAAACATGTAGCCACATTTCAGCTCCAAATTATTATCAACAGTATCTAAGAACATTTCTTTATGCACTATCTCTCAATTAAATATCAGTTTGCACTGCTAAAAAATAACCCCACATCATAATGTTTCTGCCACCAAATTTCTTTGTTGGCATGGTGATTTTAGGGGTGTGTCCATGCATTTTCTGATCCAAACATTCTGGTTAGCATAAAAAGAGTTTGATTTTTTTTCCCAGCTCACCTGACTGCAATTTGAAGTATTTTATTGGCTCAGCAAAATGCTAGCTTTAATTCCATAATTGAGCTCCAACATGTTTTTCTTAGGCAGTGGAAATAGAGGTCATGGTGGCTGAATGCATTATTTGCTTTCATGAAAAACTACCTGCTGTTTCAAAGTCTTCCTGAAGCTCTTTGTAAGTACATGGAGGCACTTGGACAATTCTAAAAATTCTTCTTTCAACTCCACTGTGAGAGATCTCTTAGTGGAAGCTGGTTTTGGGTGACACAGTCTTCTTTCCACTTTATGATTATGATTCCAGTGGTGGTTAGTGGGAGATGCACACCTTCAGAAACATGCTTACACCCAAAAGCATGTTTTGCATCAATAAGGTTGCAAAGGTCCAGAGACATCACTTTACCAGTCTTGAGATGCTTCTTGTGTGTCACCTTGGTAATGAAACCTTTCTATAAGCCGTCTGCTAGGATTAAACCATGCGATGCCGTTTGCACTGACAGGCGGTAAAATTGCTCTCTAAATAATTACTGATTGCAGTTTTTTTCCCCTCAACTTTCTCTTCCTTTTTTTAGCTGCTTACCTACATTTGTTTAGTTGTTTTTTTACCTTACATTCCACTTTAGTGAACATAAATTAATTTATGAACTGATTCTAATAAATTTCTTGGTCTCTTTGTTGTTACAGATGCCTGGTTTGAATTTCATGTCAATACCCCCATTAAAACTAGAGCAATATTGATGTGTTTGATACTTGTTTGCAGTGCTTGTTACTGATATAATGCTTAATATTATTCAAATGACATTTCTAATAATTTGTCCAGTGCTCTCTCTTACTTTCGTCAAAAACTATAAAATGCAACATTTGTCTGCCTTTGGAAAATAATCCAGTTGCACGGCTAAAACGTGTGATGCCTATGCATCAGCATCGGTATTATAAGTTTGAATATAATTTTGTTTTTCCTTTATCTCTAAAGTAATTTCCTCATCTAGGTTATTTTTAACTGTTGAATTGTGTAGTTTTGGCAGAAGTTGTTGATAATCTGAAATCAACATCTTAGCTTTTCATTTTTCTAAGCTCGTTGACTTATAAAAGAAATGAAACATCTAGCATCAGAATGTTTAGTTATAATATCAGAGGATAAGTTGAAGTGAGAGAGCCCGGTTTGAAAACATGCATCCAAGCATGCCATACATCTTTAATCTGCAGGTCTCCTGAAGGCAGCAGATAAGCTGACAGCAGTTATTTTTGAAATAACCTGTTTAAGAGGAATCCCTGAAGAGTTGCTGGTGTGACAAAAGCTGCGAGATGATGTGTTTACTGGCAGACTATTAAAAAATATCCTTGGGAGAAAATGTTTACAGGAATCGTTTGGGGAAATTTTCTTCGTTGTTTTCTTGCCAGCTGTCACAAGAGAAAATTGCCTCAACTGTCACATCTGTATTTATGAGCTTTGAGAATTGAGGGAGTCGGATTATTGTTCCAGCTTTTAAACTGGATGTTTGCCTTTTATGTCACCAATTATTACGAGATTGCTGTCATTGAACTAAACAACTGCTTAAACCCCTCGAATTAATTGACTTTGTTACTCTGAGTTAATGCAAACATGTCAGCCTTTGAGAAATGTTTCCAACCCTGAGAGATCACCTTAATGATCCGTGAATCTTAGACTAATTATGTTGTTCCAGAAGGGAAATCAGCTGTCAGAATAATGGCAGTTCTCTCCCTGAGGGTCAGGAGTCTATAGATTCCTGTCAGACATGAAAATAAAAGACACATCTTCCACCTCTAACTAATTACCCAAGCTAAAACACATTAATAGCTACATTTATCAAGCCACTCTAAACTAATGGAGTATATTTCCAGCTCTAACAATTGATCCACCTGTGCACAGCACAACAACCACTAGTGCATCCTGCATGGAGATCAAACAGCTTTAAACCTGTGAACACTTGCTGTTGATGTTATCCGTTTCCCACAAGAGTGTCATTTGCTCTGTTCTCTGGCGTGGACAAGGACATGGACAGGGGAGTGGAGGATAGCTAGTGGCACACCTCCTCCATATCCTTCTGGCATTTCACCAATAAGATGAGAGGAGTGCAAATTGCCCCTTAAAAGCTTCTTTTTAATAGCCATCAATAGGGATGCAGATTTAATTCTGCCTTGTGCTTGTACTCACTAATTTAGTTGTTTAGGTTTGGCTGCCTAAGATGACTGGTGAGATGAAAAGGAATAGCTGCAGCACAAAATCAACTGTATTTTTAATTACTAAGAAGCATGCAATAAAGACTACATATGTCTGAGAAGAGTAAACCTGAAGCTGTCAAAGAATACACAAAAGGGTTTCTAAATAACATCTTATTTTATTTTGTGAGGCAACAGCAGTGTTTAAGAGCAAATCAGCCTCCTTAAACATGAGTCTGAAAAGGCACCTTCAAGCTCTCCAAGTCCAAGTCCTGGCACAGTTTTTGGCAGATTTTTATCACATCTTTCACAGCACACGCTGCAACCTTTGATCAGTGCAAGTCTGTCTGAAAGAGCGAGCGGGCTGCAGCATCTATTTCCCCACCGAGTTCCCGAGCTGCTTGAAGAGCATCCAGAGAAGCAGCAGCATCAGCAACAGGAGCCCAAAGAGCATCCCCACGTACAAGCTCAGGTTCCAGCCCCATCCCAGCGACAGGGGCAGCGAGGTGGATGCCACCAGAAATGTTCTGGGCGCAGGCATTGGTTTCTGGCTTCAACCTGCCCTAGCTCTCCACTTTCAGAACCAGGTCTTCAGCCACACTTGGGTCTCCTCAGATGCTGTGTTGTAGCCATTGTTCAGGAAAAGTACCTCACAGTTTGGTATAATCCAATGCTTTTCATGGCTGTATCCCAGTCAGTCAGTATCATGCTTGTAAAGCAGACCTGTTGAGTGCAGAGCATTTCAGCTGTCCATTCTTGCAAGATAAGAATCCTCTGCAGCTGGGCTCTGCTTCCCCTCTGTCAGATGCTGTGCATAAAGCCAGCCTCCCTATTTATCATGAGGGTGAGAGAGTGAGGTGAATTCAATGCCATTGGCTGCCTTTAGCTCCCTTTCAGAGAGGAAGTCACTGAGCGGGAGGCAGCAAAAAGGCAAACCACATTTTTTAAATCAGATTCCAGCCTACAGTAATTAGATTTGCAACTGGGAAGATCATGAACAGGCTGAGGTTGTTTTTTTTTTATATAAACTTCTTGATATTTGCTTTCCACCTGAAATATCAAATATTCCTTTAAAGTATAACATTTATCCTGAAAAAAAT
Source organism: Poecilia formosa (assembly GCF_000485575.1). Lineage (NCBI taxonomy): Eukaryota > Metazoa > Chordata > Actinopteri > Cyprinodontiformes > Poeciliidae > Poecilia > Poecilia formosa. The sequence continues at coordinate 992,793 of NW_006799978.1, read as the reverse complement.
TGGGGATCATTATGGGAATTAAGTCATTTAAAAACGACCCTAAAAGATGTAAAAAAGAAAAAGGAAAGAAAAAAGAAACTTAAGTTTTTTTGTTTTTTTTTTAAACTCATCACTTGAATTTTCCTGTTCAAAGGCAAATAGAAGATTTTTCTACAGTATATCTTGCTTCATTTTTCAAATGAAATAAACACTTGGAAGCTGTTTTGCCTTCTCTGGTTAAGCTGGTCTGTCTGTAAAGAGGCTGGATTCTGTCTGCTACAGAGTTTTGTGTTTTATTATTACTGGATGTGGATCTGAGACATCACTGCTTTTTGTATGGTGCTCCCCAACAGTGGGGTGCCTGGGAGGACAGGACAGCAGGGGGCGCTATAGCCCCTCCTGGATTAGCACTAAAGTTTTGATTTTTAAATTTGATGTAATATTTTGATATAAAAACAAAAAAAAACTCCAACTGTCATTTAATTACTATGAATAATTATAAATCAATTTCTAAAAACAGCTATGGAAAATGATTGAGCGCTTTCACATTCTTTCAACCAATGGGTAGCATAAGAGAAAATATTTTACTGGCCAAAATTTTAAAAAAATGACTTGACATCAAGAGACCAGCATTGGACCGGAATCTGTTGGCGATTGTAAGGAAGCTGTTGTAGAGAAATGTGACAGGTCAGGAAACTCATTGAGAAAAAAAAAAAAAAAAAATCAGGTTCTGCTAGTTGGTCGCTTATAAACTTTACAAATTGTTTTCAAATATAAATGTTGCTTGGTGCATTTACCCTCCCATTACAGGAAAATTGGAACAGTTCATTTTGTTTCTGTGATTTAATTTTAAGTGAAACATTCTTGATGCTGACTGATATTTCTAGCAATTAATCAGCTCACTTTCTCTTATGAAAACTGGTACAAGCACTCTGTCCTTCAGCCAGTTCACTGTTTAAAGGACAAAGACGGGGTTGGAGGAAATTGAATATGTACCACTGGCACATTCTTGATTTGACAATACTGAAATGCACGACAGCTCCCTTTAATCGTATGGCTCTTGTTTTACTTGCAAATCAAATCTCATTTTACTTTGAACTCAAGCGGTGTTGGGCTCAATACTTTATAGTCTACAAGCCAGCATGTTACATTAATTTCATATTGAGTCATTAACCTGACCACTAGGACATTAGTTTATTGAAGTCCTTTCAGTTTCATGGCTGTAGGTATGGAATTACCTACAGCCATGTTGTCATCCGAGACCAAAATGTATCCTCTGCTGCCCCCATGAGGTCAAAACTATAAAGATGCTTCAAACAGGTCATCGCTTAAAGGAGTTTTATTTACAAGAGCCATATTTTACAGTGCAGAAGAGGCCACAAAAATGCTGCCATTTTAAGACACTGTTGTAATGAGAGATGACTCACTAAGAGTCAATCTGTATCCCACGAGGTCAAATTCTTTACACTTTTGAAAACTGTAGATGCAACTGCTTAGAAAAAAAAAAAAAAAAGTCAGGTTCTGGGACATTGTACGGCCCAGTATTTTAACACTCAAGGCTAAAGTAGCATTAATAGCGTTTTAAACCTCACCATTTTGTCTTATTGGAAAAAACCCATTAAAACTTCTTGATTAGCCAAAAACTGACATGTGGCATGAACATTGGGATTCAGAGTATAAAAAATATTAAAACCTCTAAAATATCTAGCACTACTCCAAAAAGAGCAGGGCGTAATAGAAAATGTTGCACATCATTTACAAAAAAACAAAAAATAAAATAAAAAAGTGACAGGAGGTATGCCTCTACATTAGAGAAAGGAGTCAGTTCAACATCAGTTTGGTTGGTGGACTGATGCTGGAGACTTCAAGGTATCTGGGACACACAAAAAAATAAAAATAAAAATTTAGAATGGTGTTTAGTCACAGAATCAAGTTTTGATAAACACCAACCACTTACTTTGAGCCCTTATATTTTTCCCGTACAGACTGCTGGGCATGCTGTGCAGCACCAACATAGGTTCGGTGGAGATCCTCAATGCATGGCATGAGATCCTCCAGGGTGTAACCACTCATCTCTACCAGAGACTTTGGCTGAGGAGGGAAAATAAATGTCACTTAAAGCCTACAGCAAGAATCCATGCAACAGAAAAGCATGTTAAAGTATAGAACGTGGTTCAGTGTGATCCAAACCAGATAATTATTGCAGAGGCTGATTAAGATCTCATCCTGGACTGGAAAAGCGCTATATAAGTTCAGTCCATTTACCATCCCAAGACGAGGAAAATGCATCCATGTTAAGGGAATTTGGAAGTGAATTGTTAAATCTTTGAGATTAAGTGGAATATTGTTAGATACGTTTACTTTAGGGGAGATTCTCTAGCCTTTATGGGACTTACCCATGAGCTGCCAGTCACCGTATTGTTTGCCAGGACGTAAGCGGCAGCCGCCATCTGTGATGGCAGGTATTTCAAGAAGGGATCCGAGTCGACAAGGCTGAGTTCCCCAAGGTACTAGGAACAAATGCAGCTTTATGAGTTAAATATGCCTGTATAGTCAGTTTTAGTCTCAGGTGAATAACTTCCAATACTCACCATGGCCAGGCTTTCCACCTGCTTGGTAACAGCCTGATGGCAGAAGTATTGTGTGAGAAACTGGTTTATTGTTGGAGCAGCCAGATCAAAGGAGAGCACTTTAAGCACCAGATGCTCCATTCGCAACACTTGCTTCTTTGTGTAGGTGTCATCTGTGATATAGACGAACTCAGCCACCTCAGGAGGGTAGATCTCTTCAAATTTCCTGTATTAAACAATCACTTTTACACAGGGACAGAAGTGCACCTTGTTGGCTTGAGAGGTTGCAAACGGGTACATACGAAGCCAGCAGCATGGCAGCAGTCCCGACAAGCTGAAGTTTGCCCCTCAGGACAGACATGGAGGAGAGGAAGCGATCGATGTAGTTGACAGCCAGATAGAGGGTCTCATTCTGGAGCTTGTACTCTTCTCCAACCTCAACCAGCCAGTCCACTAGTATAGCTCTCATACTGTTTGTGATGTCTGGCTGCTTCTTCATGTAGCCTGCTTTAGGTCTGGTTTTCACCTACAGGACAAATATGCAATTTGGTTGAAGTTCAAATACACCAGCATCCATATACCAGCCATTTCTCACCTCCATTTCTCTAAGGTATGTGTGGATTTCAGCTGCATATTCTGGAACTTCATTCACGTTGACTGGCTTTTCATCCCCATCAACCACAGACATGTCCATGGGAGAATCTGGAGAAAGAAAACACAATTTGAATGTTCTGAAGACAACAGTTGAAAAATTAAGAAATTTCAAACCCACCAAAGCTAACATCCATTGATGATGGGATGTTGATTGTGGCCAGAGGTTGGCGAAGCCGTGCCACAGCATTACTGATGGTCAGAGGAGATTCTTCCACAGTGGGCTTCACCTTGCTGGCTTCAGCTTCCTTGGTTGGAGCTGCATCAGGCTCATCCACGTGGATCTGGAAAGCAGGTTGCTTGGTGGGTGGCCTCTCAACGTTGATCCTTGCAACATCTTCATTTTTGCAGAAGAAAGGCTGCGATGATTCCTGGAACAACAACGACTGAATCAGGAAACTCCTCGGACTGAGTATGAGAAAACCATTAGAATTTATAATGATGTTGCATTTTACAAAAACTATTTAGTTACTGATGGCGGGAACAAGCTCTGTAAAGTGTATACTTTAACTGGCTCCAACACGAGGAAAACTGTTACGCTAGGCGACATAAAAATGGCGGACAACTGGGCCAAATGAAAGCCAAGGCTAAATTGAAACTTTAATATGGATCGATTAAGGTAGTCTAACAGGAGTCACTTCATCTGCATGAGATTCTTTGAAGACTTGTAGGAATAAAGTTTTACTGTATTCAAAGCATGTCAGCAGCTGTTGGCTGAAGCTAACCACACGGGCCTGTTTACAGCACTGTTACCTGCTTTACGCCGCGCTGGTTCTGGACTTTGCTCCTGTGGTTGTTCTGCAGGGCTCCCAGGACGGTTCTGTTGGCAACTTGCTTCGGAGGAAGATTTTCCAGGTTCTCGTTGGCTGCAGCTCGGTGTTTGAGTGAGCCTCTAAGCCGTGTTAGCATGTTCTCCTGGTTGTGATTTTCGCTAGCCGCGCTTCCTTGTCTGTTAGCTGCTGACATGTTTCCCCCTCAAACAGCCCAAAAAAACTGATACTCTTCTGTTAGAACTGCTCAGATAAATCACGATGATCTTTCAGTGACAAGAAATCGTGTACAAGCAGTTACTGTAGAGACTAAACAGTCGTTTCTAATCTAAACTTAACTGTTGAGATGGCAACAACACTTAGAACTGAGGCGCTAAAAACAAAACAAACAAAAACATAAAGCCCATATACGGCAGGAGGCTTGCTAAAGAAAGAACACCGCGCTAAGTCGTCATTTTAAGCGGCCTGAAAGTTGTACCAACCTGCAGACAAAGCAGCTGCGCTCGGATCTATTTACAGAGAATCATGAAGGGATGCAAGATTGTCCCAGTTCAAGTAGCCCGCGATGATTGAAACGGACCAATCAGAAGAGAGAGAGCAATTCACGTTGTACTTCTACGGCGGCCGAGACAGCGCAAAATTGCTTTGATTGCAAATTCAAAACCGGTTTGAAACAAAGATCACCCTCAAGAGAAACGTTACATAGCTTTAACGACTGTTTCAGTTCAGAAAACACACAAACCGCTGTATTTCACTTCAGATGCTGTTAAACATTTAGGATTTTACGTTTTCTGAAAAGTTTAAAGAGTTTGAGTCTGCCTGTAAAAAGAACATTGCTGAGAAAAAAAGTGTCATTTGACAGAAAAAAATGTGCAAAGTTAATACTTTTGGAGGCTCATACTTCATTTGACTGAATGATTTCAACTGTATGTTCATTAACTTTTGTCAGTGTTAAAAACAATAATAATGATTAATAGATAGATAGAGACACAACATGTATGTTGTAACGCGTTTTACTCTAGTTACTCTGAGTTGTACAAGCTGACGACAATGTATTACACCAGTGATGAAGAAGCCTCTGACTGAAGACATTTTATTGTTGTGACAGTCTCATGAAGAGGATAGTCAGGGTTGTCTGTAATATTCTTGATTTTATCAAGAATCCTTAGTGCCATTTCCAGAGGTTCAATAGTCCCTTTATCACCTTGCCGAGCCTTCTTGTGATATGCCAAGTAGAATAATGATAGAAGAGATTATACTTTCCACAATAGATTTATATAATATGAAGCTTCTTGTTTCAAACACTGAATGATTTCAGCTTCCTGAAGAAGTACAATCAGTCTGGCCTTTCTTGTAGGCAGCTTTATGGTCCAGTCTGTTGTCCAGGTGAACACTGAGATAAGTTTTCTCTTCCTCCACCTCCAATTCTCCCATAATGGAAATAGGGTTTGTTGTAATCCTTATGGTTATTGTAATTATTTTAGTTAAAAAACTTTCAACCAATTGGTAATTTCTCCAGCTGTTCATGTGACCAGATAGTATTTAACTTATACATTGCTTAAGAAATTGCACCTTTGTTGTGGATTTGCTCTAAGTTACACTGGTTATTTAAATTGTCAAGACTGAACCATCTGTTTTGCTTTTAAATGTTTTTTAATTAAATTACAGTTTTTGCCAACCCCAAACTACACACACAAATAGCTGTTATTGGGAAATGTTTGTTATTTAATTATAAATTAAATGAGTCAGAAAAACTTAGTACTGTACAAGGAACTAAGTTTTTCTTAGTCCCTTGCACTAAGGGACTAAGAAAAACTACAGATTAAATCAATCTACAGATTGGTTGATTAAATCAGTCACCTTCCTGGAGAAAAAACAATCTTCATGTCAGCTCTGATGTTTTGGAAACATTTCAAAAGCAAATTTTGTATAAATGGTAAAACTGAATTCAAAAATAATAATGCTAGAGAGGTCTGGACTGGAATGAGAGCGATCACAGGACTGGAGAGGAAAGCTAACTGCCCTGCTGGGGGGGATCTCAAACGGGCAAACGAGTTGAACCAGTTCTTTAACGGTTTGACTCCCCAGTCCCTAGTTACAGTCCCTGTTCCCACACATTGTCTGCTTGTAGTTTTACAATTACTGCTGACCAGGTGAAAAGACAGCTGGAGAAATTTCACCCTGGGAAATCCCCTGGTCCAGACAATATCAGTCCTAAGGTCCTAAAGACATGTTCTGGTCAGTTAAGTGGAGTCCTGCAGTACCTCTTTATCTTGAGCCTGAAGCTCCATAGAGTACCAGAACTATGGAAAACATTGTGCTTGGTTTCAGTACCAAGAAGAAACTTCCAAAAACACTGAACAACTAAAGACCCATTGCTCTGACCTCTCACATTATGAAGGCTATGGAGAGGCTGGTTCTGGTACATCTGAGGTCACAGGTGGATGCAGACCAAGACCCTCTCCAGTTTGCATACAAGCCCCACTTAGGAGTGGATGATGCAATTATATACTTATTTATTATTGTTCTTATTATGTGCAATGCTGGGACAAACTAAATTTCCCCCCTTTAGGGGATCAATACAGTATTATTATTATTATTATTATTATTATTATTATTATTTAGCCTGAATTAAAAGACAGCTATTATTTAATTAAAAATGCATTATTATTTTTAGCAATATCAAAGATTGAATAAATATTTTATTATTCTGCAATATCAATATTATATTTATAAATAGTTTCTAAATACAATAAAAGATCATAATTTGAGACAACATAAAGATAAGTGTTGGATAATTACCATTCTGTGATGTGATTACAGGACAAAGCAGCCCAGAGATAAAACAGAAAAATATACATTTCTGGTTTGTCTGACTTCATGGTTCACTGAAAAAGTCTAATAGTGAATTTAAGTCATAATGGTCAAGGATCTCCAGCATTGATGACACTTTTGTTCTCACATTCTTGCCCTTGAACTTGAATTTGTCAATAAGAAGATCAGTGATCATCCCTGCAAGAAAGATAAGCACAGATCAAGTCACTGCAATCCAAATGACTTACAACATTCAAATTTACTTAAAAATCAGCCTCATAGTGACTCCTAGACTTTACCGTAGAGCCTATCAAGGTGTGCTGGCTGCTTCTTGTACTCCTCCAGAAGATTGGCAGACTCATCCAAAATGCTGCGATACTCTGGGATTAGGAAATCAGCATTCCCCTCATGTACCTGGAGCTCCTTACGATTATAGCAGAAAGGAAGGAGAGCCAGGTCACACATGAGCCCTGACACAATGTGTTCCCATTTAACCAAAACTTACTTTCAGAGCATCGATAAGCTGAACTTTCTTTGCCAACAGTAGCTGGTACTCCAGTTTTGGATGGATCATCCGGAGAGTGTGACTCACTGAGTCGTCATTTATATCTGGAAGATACACAACAAATGGGTTTCTTTTCTCCTGTATAGATCAATGCAAAAGCACATCAGTGTGAAATTCAGAGAGACGCAGTAGACCTACCATATGAAATATTTAGATTTATTTTCTTTTTGGTCGCCTCTTTAGAAAGAACATCTCTGAGGATAGAGATGGTAGAAATATTGTCTGACTTAAAGTGACCCTCCCCTTTGCTGAAAAGATAAATCAGACAATTGAAAAAACATACTGTAAAACCCAGGTGAAAATTTCAAATTTAGTTGTGCATTTTTAAAATGAACTAAACAAAGTTTTATGTTGTCCACTAAACCTCAAAGGGCCACATAAATAGAACTTTTAAGATAACAGTTGTGTGCTTAGATATTATTTTATCTGTCAAATCAAAGCAGTTTTCTCTGCAAAGTGCCAAATTACACCAAAGAGAAAAGATGTTCATTATTATTTAATTTCAAGAAGTACTCTTAGAATGCAGAGAGTGAGCTTTTTATTAATATTTTAACATTTGCTAATGGGTTTTATAAATATATTTGGTGACAACTGGTCTTTTGAGGACATTTTTGATTTTGATATGACACTCCTGAAAAAAGCTCGAGTTGTTTTTAGTGTGTTCCTGAGTTTACCAGTATGTGGCTTCAATCTGTGTGCCGAGGAACGTGTTGTGGAAGTAGAAGGTCACACTCTCCCCTGCAGGCGTTTTTTCAGGCACCTCTGGCAAACAGAAAACCACCCAGGAATGAATCTCAGCAAAACTGAACTGCCCCACCAGACTGAGTCGGTTCATTGGCCTGAAAACAGAAATGGACAGAGATCATCTACAATGCAGCTGATATAACTGGAAGCTGACTTCTAACTAAATGTCTACTCATTACTCTATACCAGCTTTTTTATATTCAAGCTGTCAAATTGTTATTTGATGCTTACATGAAGCCCTTACCTGTCTGGGTCTATGCTGTGTGTCCGCTGGTGCAGAGAAAGCGGTTTGATCTGATACTGTCGAACCTGGCAGGTCTTGGGCTGCAGCCTGGGTGTAACGTAAGCCTGCAGGGTCCCATACTGTCCCTCAATGGATCTCACCTGATTGTGGATAAAACTGATTATTTATTTGCCGCATCTTATACAGAACAACATTTAAGCTCATCAAGTAGACAGGATAGTAATTTTGTTCCCCAGCATTCATATAAACCTGCACAGAGAATTTGCTTTTGAAGAATTAACCAATCAGTGATACAATACAAAGTAAAATACCAACTATAGTTGCACAATGTGTTGCAAAAGTATTCCTACACCTTTAAGCTTTTTCATATTTTGTTGTGTTATAACCATAAACTTCAGTGTACTTAATTAGGATTTTACATGACCCAAGCAAAAATACTCCATAAATGTGAAGGACAAGAAAAATGATACCCACTTTCTTACATTTTAACTAATAAAAATATGTATTCAGCCTTAATTTAATCTTATCAAAATGTATGCTGTTCTGTGAAAGCCCCTAAGATTTGTTAGTGTTCATTAGTGAACAAACAGCATCATGGAAATCAAACTGAGAATCTGTGGAAAGACTTTCAAGTAGATGTTCACAGATGCTCTCTAGCCAATTTAACTGAGCCTGAATTGTTTTCACAAAGAAGAATGGGGAAAAACATGAGTGTGCAGATGTGAAAGGCTGTTAAAGATCTACAGCTGCAATGGCAGTGACTAGATATTCTACAAAATATTGACCCAGAAGGGTTTAATATAGATGCACACTACTCTTTGTCCATTTCTGGTTTTTATTTGTTTAAAAAAAAAAAAAAAACTGCATAAGATTCTTTCCATGTCACAATTATGCACCGCTTTGTGTTAGCATACAACAGTGTGGTGTCGCAATGTAAAAAAACAAAAAAAAAAAACATAGGAAGGTTTAAGGGTTAATAATACCTTTGCAAACCACTGTACAAACCTAAGAGTTCCATTAGCGGAGAGTTGCAATAAAGAAAACTCACCATGCCTTCACTCACAGTTAATTTAATGGTTACCTTAAGCTCAAGTCTGGTTGTATTGGCTTGACATCTGTATGTGGCCAGGAGGAAGTTTCCATTAGGCTGGTGGAAACACATATTCGGTCAGGGCTCTAAGAGCACAGCAGGTTGATGCTTTATTCATGCTTAATGTATACAGACTGACTTAAACAGCTCACCTGTGAGTCACATTCACTGAAACTGACAACGGCTGAGTTCTTATCTACATCCAGCAGGTCTATGGGGACATCACTCTGAGGACAAAAATAGATTCAAATTGAAGTTACATTCTGCTTCTTAGATAATATGATTAAAAATAAAGGATGTTATTTGTATCAGCAGCAAATAACTGCTGCAGATACCTGTAAGAGTAGGTTATCGATGGCCGTCGGCACTTCCAGAGTGAGACTGTAGCTGGCGTCATCCTGGCAGAGCGTGAACTTGTCATTGATGCTGAAAATAGGCACAGCAGAGACAGCCGTGCTGGACTGACTGGACTGTTGGTATTGTTCACGCCCCTGAAGAACTTTCACCTGCAGCTGCTCAAGCTCTGCACTAAAAGGCAACAATATGACCAGAAACAAATTTGTGCCGAAATCCAAATTTAATCAGAATGCAGAAGGTAAAATGAGAAGCTCAGACAAATGGATAATTGTGCTCGTACCTGAGTGCTTCTATTTTAGACTGGGTCTCCTTGCTCATCCTGACCTCGTCTCCTTGTACAGCCTCAGCCCTCTGGGGTTCAGAGGTCAGCCCAGTCACCCATCCTGAAGATGTAATCCGCATTCAAGGATACAACTATTAAAAAAATCTAAGTTTGAGACCATTTTCATAATTTCATTTCTAAATGAAAATCACATTTCATGTAACCTGTATAGGTGGCAGTTAAGACCTCATCATATGACTCTTTCCCCACACAGCCCCCTTGGATGGAGGTCACACTCTCTGTCAACACCTGAAAGGAGAAGAAATTTCATCTTTAATTAAGAAACCAGCCAACATTTTAAAGCAAAGTTAAGGTATGCCCGTGGAGGCAATCTGCTCATAAAAATAGGCTGGAACGGCAAGTTTTTACAGTGTCTCCCTGCAAGCATACATGATGGGACACTATACTGGGAGTTAATGTATGCATTAATCCAAAGGCCATAAAAAGCTTTAGGATTGAAAACTAAACTTAAAACATATTGGCAATATGCAGGCCACCTGACCTATAATGTGGTCAAGCAGCTTTTAATTGTGATAACTGTTTGCCACTATTAACGAAGAAAACCAAACTAGAACAGGTAAAGACATTTTCATCATGGCAGACAAAATCTCACATGTTCAAAGCGTAACGTAGGCTCACTGGAGCTGTCAAAACCATAGACTTCCACTGTCCCATCGTCCCTGCCCACCAGGATGTCATTCACACCATCGCCAATGATATCATAAGTGTCAATGCAGAGAATTCCTGATGGAAGAAAGAAAAGAGTTTTGGTGCTTTGAGACGCGTCCAAAACTACAACAAGACAAGAATAGTCCACAATGGGTCATGCCGTGAATTTTTTAAAACGAAACACTTAATAAAACATTGTGCATGATATCACTGTTCAGTTTAGAAGTTTACACACACTAATAATTGCCTTATATATTAATTTGGAAAATTAAACTGAAAAACAATCTGGGTAAACTAGTTTCAATTTATAGCAAACTTCCCATAATCCACACAAAGTTCAAATACAGACAGCCTTTGAACTGAACGCCCACATCCCCATTAATATTTGATTAAATGTCCCTTAGCAAGTTGCAGAAAAATAAATAAATATGCATTCAGATGCATATTTGACCACCCTCTTTGTTAGAATGGCAGCGTTTAGATTTGAGTATTTAAACTGGTTGTTTGTCTGGCACAGACTCAGATTTAAAGTATTTTTGTACGTATTATTGTGCAATTTACCAATACCGGGCTGAAAAAGGACCCTCAGCATGATGCTACCACTGCCATGCCTGGAAGCTGGTACAGTGTTGTTTGAAAGCTTTGCTGCACTGTTATGCCAATCGCTTATAGTTCATGGAAGTCTTGAGCCTTCATGCTTCCTAGTTGTTCCTAAACATCCTAAAACCAAGCACATCAAAACTGATTTTAGAATAAATGAAGAAGGAAAGCATTAAGATTCAACCATATTAAAAATGTATTGGCCATGTTTAAAAGCCGGTACAAAACTTGCTATTTCTCCCAAGAGGGATGATGAATTAATTATCTGGTCAAAATTATGCCAGAAGCTTATTGTTGACTGGAAAAAAAAAAAAAACATGCTAAGGGACACTTAACCAAAATTTACATGAAATGTGTGTATATTCTTGTGCTTTTATGTGTAACTTTAAACATTTGTTGTTTAGAGAAAATTCACAATAAATCCAAACTACTTCACCTAAGTCTTGCTTTCAAAACTTACTGAAGCTGCATGGAAAATGAACAGTTAAAATAAATAATTAAAAATCCTAAGTTAACATGGCTATCATGCCAATAATTAGTGTATGTCTAACTTTTGATCAGCTCTGTTTTGAACTATACCTCCTTTCCTTTTTTCATTTCCAACCTCCCATTTGGTTGCAGCGTCACAGTCACCAATCTGAACCAGTCCAATTTTTCCATCAGTGGTTCCATAAAGGACTTCCTCCCCTGAAGAAAAACACAGAGTGTTCACATGAAACTCTGGGAAGATTTATAATTTAAATAAACTAAAGACAAGAAGCTCACTTGCCTCCATCTTTATTAAAAAGTTCCAGAACAGATGGAGGGCCGGGAACTTCAATATCATAAGACAGTTCAGATCCCTGAAGTTAGAGTTAGAGTAAATCACTAAAGAGAAACCTTGGTAGAGTGTTGGAACAGCCAACAGATAGAACAAAAGGGTTTAAAACTGAACGTTTATTTGAATGAAAATAATTTAAAATCTAGATTAGCCACAGGTATGACAACATGAAAGCATCCAGTTAAACAATTTTGTATTTAACTGTAAGTTTGAGTTACCTGTAAGACTCTGAGAACTCGATCTTGGCAAGCTAACACAGGGATGAGGTGAGGAAGCTTTTCAGAGGATAAACATGTGATGTCATTTATTTTGTCTCCAGAAAGGAAGTAGTCTTGGTCCTTGCAGTCACAGTAGTGGTTGTAGATGTAACTTGCACACACAAAAAGGTCAGCTCCTGAGACATGCCTAGAAAAAAACATTGTCATTATCATTCACATATGTTAAAGTCACAACATACTATAAAAGTCAGGCAAACAGAATAAGAAGAAATAAAAGGAGGTGGTTCCTACAAAGCATTAATGCTCTCCGTGAGGTTGGCCTCAAAGGTGAGGAACTGTTTTCCTTTCTTAGTGAATCCTCGAACCTGAGAACCAGAACAGACAAAGATCTTCTCCTGAGGAGTTCCCACTGCACCTCCGAGGTCCATTCTGGCTACCTTTGCTCCAGGGAGCGTTTTAAACACAGGCTGAAACAGACAATCATATGTCTTTACTGTAAAAAAAAATGTCTCTTCGGAATTCAACAACAGCTGGATTATATAAAAGATAAGCTCACCACTGCTTCTCCCTTCTTCATCCCAAAGCATGTAACTACGCCATCATGATCAGCTATGGCAACCTGAAAAGGAATGACACCAACCAGACCAAAAACATGAACTCTTTTATTTGAGTCCATCTCAACAAACCAAATTTTCTGTCATGAAGACTGAATAAATGTTGAGCTGAGGTCAATTTACATAGTACATTTCAGAGGCTACTAAAGTTGATAGAAAGCATAAAACAGCATAAAATAAATTATTTTTGTCTGAGGGGATTTGTTAGTCAAGTCACTTAACATTTACCTAAGAGCCCACACATCCTGGACACAGGACAGCGCAACAGAGCGCTGTCAAAGATAAATTCTTCCCCCAGGCTGTTCTTCAGATGAACAGTTCCCAGTGAGAGTACACAGATTGATACTACTACAATAATTGAACCATGTATTTTCTCTTCTGCATAAACAATATATCATAACTGAAGTCATCTTCCTTCTTTGTGCGATTTGGAAAATGGTTCAGACATAAAATTTGTCTAAAATCAAATTTTAGATTCAAACAGAAAACTTGAATCTTCACAGTCTGTCACAAACAGCCTGTCCAACAAAAACACTATTTGTTCATATTACCGTTGATAAGTCTATTAAAAATAGCAAAGATGTCGGACCAGAAAAGACTAGAGAGGTGGTTAGAAAAAGGACTATTATCAGAAAACCTGTCATACAGCAAATTTATTAACCTCAAACATTATAATGCATGTTTCAGGTTGCATGTTAGGTGTGCTGTATTTTCCATACTCCTTTCGGAATTTATTTTCTTCAAGGAATAAGGGATCATGTTAATTACTTCTATGTATTAATAGTTTACATAAGGCAACATCTTAAAGAGATCAGTGTCACTTTTCTTCACAGGAGACACAACTTGACTTACAAACTCCACAGATAGCTCCAAGTAAGAAAACTTCCAAAGTCCAAATAAATCTTATATTGTTATTGTTACTTTTTATCAAATAAATTTTACTAACTAAATGTATTAAACCTTGGTCACATTGAAAGTGAAACTGTTTTTCAAAGGTTTCCAATTACATGTGGCAGTGGTCTTAGGTAATATTACCTTTTGGGTTGATTTTTTTCCCAACGCTGGAAGTAACCTCATAGTTTTCTGGGATGTCACACCAACCTAGAGCAGACATGTAACGTAACATTGATTAATTTTAGTTCAGCAGCAACTAAAACTACTCTAAATCTAGCAAGGCAAAAACAGCGACTATTAAATGGTGTCGTTACCTGAGTATAATCAAGTCTATGTAGGTGGAGCTCCATCTTCTTTTAATTTCAATGTATTTTAGATAATATTCCAGCTGTTTTTCCACCAAGAAAATTGTTTGCTTGACTTCTAAAAGTAGTTCAGATTGCTTCTTTCAAGCTGAATGACAAGAGAACGAAGAAGCCATTCAAGGCTGGGATTACTTTCAGCGAAGAGATTAGCTCGACGTGCTAACGTTAGCTAGCAAGCTAATTGACTAACACGATTAAATCAGCCGCCATCTGTCTCAGTCAGTGAGTACAAACGAACTATAAAGACACCGAATGAGCAACATAAAACAACCTACAATAAACATTATCTCTGTTAGCGATAAATGTGAGATTCGGCCACCGACAAAATTGAAGATAAATCTTCCACGGCGAACTGTATAAATCAAACTCTTGTTGCCACGGCAACATTGACTTCCTTTCACCAAGCTGTGATTTCATTGGATAAAAGTAGAGCGGGTGAAAATGACGCCGAATGCTGATTGGTTGCAGTCTCCTTACGTTTGAATCCAGCTTTTACATGTCACCCCAAGGAGTTCTGTAGCATATTGAACACGTTGAACAACCTTACCACAAAAGTTAAAATTGAACCGTCTAATCCAAGTCATTTTTAATTCGAACTTTTTTGGCATGAGGACAGAAAAGACTTTACTGCTGCTGAGAAGCCCACAGTCATCTTTTCAAATCCAAGAAAATTAACTAAGAAATTCATTTCATATGAAAGTCAAGATAGTTTGGTTACATCATTTGGGGTCACCGAAGCCTCGTTGCTTTATATCAGGGGTGCCCAAAGTCGGTCCTCGAGGGCCGGTCCCTGGTTTAACGCACCTGGATCCAATTATGGCTCATTAGAGGCCAAAGAGGAACATTGATATGCTGAAAAGGTTGTTACTACCAGGGAGAGAACTAAAAAGTGCAGGATGCCGGACTGACTTTGGACACCCCTGCTTTATATTGAGAGGAATGTTTAAATTCGGGGATAAGAGGAAATTTTAGAGATATTCTTGCTGCCCTCTGCTGACAAGACTCATGGATGAGTATTTCATTTGCCAGCAGGGATTAACACAAGTCTGCTCATTATGCTTAAACTACCAACTCCTGGTGTAATGACCATGTATCCGTACTTAGTTAGGCACCAATGTGACCTGACCAAAATCATAGTAAATCTATGCTAAGAGAGGAAAGCCAACAATGCCAATAAAGAAATCAAGACTTCCTTAAATCCTCAGTTATTGTCCAGCAATTCTTCAAACATTCCATTTTTTGTTCTGAAGTACTGTGCAATATTAAACATTTTTGAAAACCTGAGTGTTGGGTTAGGGTTATTGTGTAATTAATCTACATAATAGAAGATTAACATTTTGGATTAGAAGGGAAAAGCTTTTTCAATATTCTAATTTACTGGAAAACAAACTGCATAGAAACTCTTAAAGAAATGCAGTGTGTTCTAGTCACTGATTAAAATCTCGTAGTCATTAAGTTGAGAAGTTAATGGAATTCAAAATAGTTAATATTTTAGAATTTTTTTTTAAGAGATAACTTTATTCTTGTCATAAAAATGTGGTGTCTCCTTAGGCATAGAAGCACATAAAATGTAAAGAAAAACAGGCATTTGAGGAGGAAACCTACCGCAACATCATTGAGTTAAAAAAGTTCAGAGCTGTGATAAAAACTGAGAAACAATGTAAGGATGACATGCATTGTGCAAATTATATCATACATAACTGACAGCAAAAACTGTCGTACCATAAAATATTTTTAAAAATACAGCAGATATCTTCTCAGCTAAACATCCATCAGACAACCTAGTAAAATAATTATGGATGTTAATGAAACTTATTTGACGGCATAGAAGGAAAACGTTGAAGGTGAGGCATTCAGACATTTCATAATTATTGACAAATAAAACCAAAAAAACATTTCTTTAATAAAAACATATTCATGCTTCAAGTCTCTATAATCTTAGAATGTTATTTTTCCATCACAGAATAAACATTTTTAATGAATAAATAATGACATGAAAGAAAATAAACCTGCCAAAACATGCAGAGTGCAGCTGATATCTGCTGTGCTCTGATCAGCCAACAAAAACAGAAATATCACTATCAGATTTCAGTGCTTTATAGGTTTGTCTTCAATGTACAGGTAAAAAAGGGAGGTTAGACAGTAAAGTTGACATTCAAAAAAAGGTTTCTTCCACTGATGGCAATGTCTGCCCCCTTCATAATTTTAAGTCACATCGCAAATGGCTGAAAAACTAAAATGAAACAACATCTGCGTAGTCTAATCAGACCCCTGTGGGGGCGAGGCGGCTGATGAAGGCGATGCTGCTGAGGCACATCCTCCTCAAAAAAGCAGGACAAGAAGGTTTCATGATGAAGTGCTCCAGAAGAATTCGCAGCTCAGTGAACAAGGTGCTACAGAGGGAAAATCATGTTAGAATAATAAATCTGAAATGTGTCATTAAAGAAAAACAAATGACTAAATATTCCTCCTTAGTTGAGGTTGGTGGTATATTTATTTACACTGCATAGCAGCTCAGAACACCATCAAAAAATATTGTGTTTTCCTGCTATAAATGTGATGACAGAGATGTGATGATTCAGCCATTTTTTTTTTACCTGGCCATCTCACAACAATTGAGTTGACCAAGAATTTCACTCTATGTCAAAGTATATTTGTAGACACTAATGTGACACCATCACACAAACTACATGCAGAGAAGGAATAATCCAATACTGAATTTAAAGCAAACACTCACTGTATGAACTGTTGGATAATATGCATAAAGGTTATATGCATATTTAAAAGGTTTTGGTAAGAAAGAGCAAATAAAATGTACATTTATCTATAACCTATGGGAGTTAGCAGAAATAAATTCACCATATGCACATGAAAAATCACGTTTTGATCCTTCTTCTGATATACATTATAAAATTTAACACCTTACCGGCAGTATGGGTTTCTTCTGGATGTGTAGCGCAGTGTGAGGAAGCGGTAGTAGATAAAAGGCAGCAACAAGCTCCCCTGACCACTGTTGAAGACACAATTAACTTCAGTCACAAGTTTTATACAAGTGCATTAGGGTTTATTGTGTCACTTATTTGAAAAATACCTTACTGTGATAAGAATTTTGATTTATTTTTCCAATAAATTCTACTTAATGATGTCTAGGAACCTCCAAAAGTGACTTTCATCAGGATTGTTACTTGTACTATTTTTAATCACTGTTGGTTCCTTGAGAATACAAATTAATATAAAAAAAATTCATAATCTGAATAAATGCAGTTGCTGTGTGCAGCTTTGTTACAAATCACACTCTTATGTACTGAAGAGGCCCATTTTAAAATGGGGCTGTGAGAGCACAGAGCAATATTTTTGTTTGTGGGGCTTTCACTGCAGCGACATGCAGTCAGAGTTACAGCTGCCTTCAAGAAGATCTAAATTCAAAACCAGCAGGTCATAAAACTCAAACAACATGTAACATCAATTCACAACATGTCTGTTGAGGAAATTTACATGAGGCACTTTACAAAAAAAAAAAAAGAAGTGATTTCAATCACACATATCTTATGTGTGATTGCATGTGTTTGTCTTAAAGTTTCAAAATCTGAATGGACTCATAAATAAACAATAAATATCTTGTGTATCAGTGCATTTCCTACCTAAATTACAATCAAAATCAACAGGAAACCTGGTATAATGTGATACAATTTGACATATTACATGAAATATTTACACACATGACTAAGGTCAGGTTTTGCTTTGTCTTATAGCAACAATAACATCAGTTAAGTTGGAAACATACCTGAAGAGCATGAAAACAGTAGCCGGCATTAAGAAGATTTCATTGCAAGCAATAAACTTCAGGATGTTCTGCTGGTTGGCCGTTAGTCGGTCGAGAAGGTTTCTGATGAACATCAAGCTGCCTGGACCCATAGACTGTAGTTTATAAGAAACAAAAAGTCAAGCTCTGTTGACAAAGCTGTGCAACAATTTGCTTTTATTTGGGCACAGAGTTTACCTTGAGTAAATACAAAACCAATCACAATTCTAGTTATTACTTTATATTTTTATGAAATTTGCATCTCCAAACAACGGCTGCTGGAATAGACAGAAAAAACTCAATTTGACTGCTTCTAATAGCCCATTTCAGCATTCTAATGTGTTTGGACAAAACATTTTTAGTCATATTAGATGCAGTTGATTAATAATATATACTCACATCAAGAACTTTCTTTGTGTAGGTGGTTGCATGAAGTAAAGAAAACAAGAAAACTGGGAAGATGCTCACTGAACATAAAGTTAAGGACCAAACTAAAGCTCCTCATGTCACTCAGAAATGTTAATAAATGTAATAAATATAGTGATGTGATATGCTAAAATGGCTTAAATTAATGCAAAAGGAACAACTCATGGCAATTACTAAAAATTAAACCATAAAATAACATAATCTTGCTGGAAATCTGATATGAAAACCACGTGAAGTGAAGGATACTTGTGATGGGGTAAGAGTTGACCAGGATTAGAGAGTACAGCAGGTAATGACAGCTGTCCTCTTGCAGAGCTTGCGCCAAAAACGCTCTGCTGAGCTGAAAGCGTGGAAGTCTCTGGTGTAAACGGAGGGCGCTGGTGAGGGCATTAGCTAACAAGGCTCTTTGATAAAAGTTTGCTGCTGCGTGAGGCCTGAAATCACAAAAAGAGACAGAAAGATGTTTTAGTGATGCTGGCTTTGTGCTGAAACTGCTGAACTGTGGTATAAAGCGACAAGGTGAACTCACCCCAGAATTGGCAGAATAAACATTACAGAGCAGTAGACTGTGAAGAGACGGGAAAGCCACATCGCTGTTTCCAGCTTACTGCTCATTAAGAATTGCTGTGGGGAATAAACATATGCATGACTTTAAAATAAACACACGTCTGAGATGATCATTGAATTGATCATCTCAGTAAGATGAATTAATCTCAAAAGAGTAAGAATCCTTTATTGTCATTGTTCAAGAAAGTACAACTTAAAAAAAAGGCTATAAAGCAAAAATCAGAAGAACTTATGAACAGTTTATATTGTGACGGGTTTCAGTTTTTATCACCACCAGCTTTAGGGATTCATCATAATCAACTTATTGCCCCAGATGGGAAACTTCATAAAAAAAAGTCTTCCAGAAGAAGCAGTGTAACAATCCACATAATACAAAAGCATAAATGTATCAAAAACAAAAGAACTAAAAAATATTAAGATCACATATTTATAAAAACTTTTGGACAGGGAACAAATGAATTTTTGACCCTATTGTTCCTGACTAATTTTCCTCTGTATCTACATTGCTACAGTGCTTTTAATTTGTTTTTAATATTTGGTGAGAGGTTTTCAGCTTTTGTTTCTTGTCACGGAAAGCTTCAACGTTTCTGCTCCTTTGGATTTGAGGGTTATTGTGCTATAGCATATTGTGCCATGCCGCTTACCAGAATGTATTAATTGGCCAATAATCTACACATAAGACTAGCTCCTTACATGCGTCAGTACATGTGCATGTATCCATTTTAATGATCATTTTTGTGCAGTTGTGGCTCTGCTGTAGAAGAGTTTGCTTATTCTGAGAGTGGATTTATTTAAGCTACATTTCTACCAAAAGCTTCTTTCAATAAGTCTTTCAGCATTTGATTATTACAAAGACACTTAAGGATAAGGAAAATGATCCATGACAATTAAAATTAAACTATAAAAGAAGAACAGTAATAGGGCAATTAAACTACCCCTGGATTTCAGTTATTACATAATGCTCTTAATTTTAAAATGGCAAAAAGAGAGAGAGAGATTATAAACAACCAACTCACCACAGGCCCCAGCTGGGGAGGAGGGTTTGCCTGGTTATTGTCTGCCATATTTCAGGGTAAAGTTGCTCTATTGAAAAGAAAAAATATATATACATAAGAAATTCCTTGGAGTCAAACCGTGACATTATTTGACAATTATTAATTACCATTCTTTAATTGAGCTCATATTTTAAATGATCATAGATGTTACTTTCTTAAAATGATCAATCATTATGCATCACAACTGGCCACTTCTTTTACAAACTGTTAAATATAATTCAACCAAAAGTGACAGTATGTAAAAATGAACACACACATATCTGGGGGGCACATTGAAAGGAAAGGATATTCGTGGTAATCACCAGGACATACATAAGAACTAATCACTGCTAATTGCGTTTGATATGAACTGTGGATGAGCTATCAATCTTGCTAACCGGCCGAAATGACTTTAAATAGTTTCAGTAGTAAAGGTATGAATAAAACAAGCACAGAAAATACACCACGTTAGGGCTTCTAAAAATAAAATCTGCCAACAGTATATGCCCATTTATCATCTGTAGCTAACGGTAGCAGAAGATGGTCTAGAATATTCTGTTGGCTTCGTTGTAAGGTTTCAGCTAACGCTAGCCAAGTAGCATCTACTTACCACCGGCAGTCACGTTACTTTGACTACGAAATATTTTTAAGTTGCCCGGGATGTTCAAACATGTTTGGATAGAGCTTAAAAATATATTTTTGATCTTACATGTGGATCTAATAAAGCCGGTCACAGCGTCGAATATTTCCGTGTCATGCAGATCTACGCTCGTCACTCCTGTGTGTAGTAAATGATCAGCTGACCTTCTGAAATGATAAAGCAGAGCCACATCTCGCGATATTTTAGTGCCGCGTAAGTAGTTTCAGAGAACATTGCCGTCTGGTGGTGAACTCTATTACGAGTCAAAGCGATCACGGAGTTAATAATACCGGTTCATCTTCAAAATAAAACTCATGTTACCTAAAAAAATATCTGCTTATTTTATTATTCAGTTAAAAAACGGTACTCATGTTTTTTTTTTCACAGTTATGTCGATATACTAAAAAGTATGTCCAACGTAGCCAGTAGCATTCAATAAATTAGAATACTGAAAAATCGGTTTATTTCTGTAAGTCATTAAGTAAAATACATTACATATATTAATTGCACAAAGACTGATGTTTCAAAGCCAATATTTATGTTCATTATGATGACTTGAATTAATTTAATGGATTCATTTATTTCATTAAATTTAAATCAAGAAAACTTGCATTTAATTTACACTTATTCACACAATAATTGTTTTTAAAATTAATAGAAATTCTCGTTATTATTTCACCCTGAAATTTTTTTTAATCATTTTTAAAAGCTTGAAATTAATCATTTCTAGTGAATGGATGGAAACTGAAATGGTTTTGGAAAAATGTCACTGTGGAGATAAAATTATTGAGGGCAATGATTGTGCACTGTGATGATTTTGTTGCAAAGCTAGAGTTCGTGCGCATGACGTTCACCACACTCTCAAGAGTGCGCCTGCGCCAACTGCCCTCCCTCTTTCAGCTTCATTCTACTTCATGCTATTCCAAAACCATATTCCCACGATAAAGGATTTCCTACGCCATTATCACCAAACAATACAATCACCTACTTGGTTAAGCTTTTGTATATATTTACACGTCTTTTTCAAACCTCCTGCAGTTGCGTTTGTTACCTTACATTTTAAAACCACCAGGGGGCGCAGTCGACCAGACTATGACCCTGCAGCAACTCGGCCTGTAGCCGCCCAGGAAAATTATTTTAGCTTTTAGTGTTCTTATTTGGTCGAAACATGTTTAAAATCTTACATCTGGCCGATTCTGAGGGGCATACACCCAAAGATTATTGGCAGCAGTGTCGCAGGATGATGTGTTTGCTGCAGATGCCATTTGAAAATATAGGCAGTGTAAGCACTGTAGAATCTAATTATTTCTTTGCAAAACCTAATTAGGCATTAAAAAAGGTTAACGCCAGCGCCTGAAACGTTTTTGTTTAATAATCCCATTACTGCCGGCTCATCATGTATAAAATGGTGCAGGAGGACACTAAGTTTCCACTTGTTAAAGGGAATCTCTGAGAAATAGTCGCAGGTTTTTGACACTATCTCCGATTGGGAAAATTAGGGGTTGTAATTAAACAGCGGAGACTCAGCTCAGCACAGCGCACAGAGTAAGTAAAGCTGCGGCGCCCGACCTGCTTTGCATGCATTTTCTATGTTTAATTGATGCTTCTGCTTGCCTGCTGCGAAACACTTTTCTCTTTAAAATTTCCTCTAAATGTTTGGGCATCAAAGACCTCACTGCGCTGTAGCAAAATAGATCTCAAATATTATTATACAGCCTGCTGGATTTCGAAAGCGTCAGCTCCTTTCGGACCGCTAACAGTCACCAGAGAGCTCAAGGTGAGAATTTAAATGAGATATTTTCTGGCCGAGTTTTAATTTGGCGCTGCTCCATAGGGAAAACTGAGGAATACGCCGCAAACCGATTAACCATGCGAAAGCATTACGACATTTAAATAATTAAAGAATCTATATCTATATAGTTTAATATTATATTCTGAAAAGTCTCGCATCTTTGAAATTCTGCAGAAATAGATCCAGTGACTTATAATGATCTAAATGTGTAAATATGCACAATTTTCTCACAAATAATTATATTCCCGATTAATAATTTTGATCACAGGTCTTTTTTAAAAAAACGTAGAAAAATCTATTGGTGAGCTTTGCCTATAGTTTGAAAACACATAACGAATAAAATGCGATTTTAGCCTACCTAATCGAGGGTTGTTTAAAGATGAAAGGACAAAATGCTCTAAGTATTCATATGATTTGACAAATTCGATGTGGCTCCATAAAATAATGGCACAGTTTTAATAGAATATGTTCAATAGAAAAAGTAACCTTATAAAAATGATTAAATGTAGAAAACAGACTTTGTAAAATTGATAATACAATCGTTGATATTTAATTTAACTTTCAAATTGATATTTGAAATAATCATCCGTTTTAAAAAAGTATTTGCTTGCAGAAGCTTTTTTACGCATTCCAACACCAACAACGCGCAAAAAGAAAAACAGATCTCAGCTATTTTTTTTCTTTCTTCGAGCTTTTCCTTCAAAGCTTCAATCGTATTTAGCATAAGTAGGAAAATAGAAAGAACGAAAGGAAAAGACCTCAGAAAGAAAGAAATCGTGTCGCGATCTCAGATCCTCGATGAATTCAGCCAAAAACAAACAGGCCGTAGAGGGAGGTGAAAACTTTGTGCGTGAGTTTGATGGGGATGAGAGGAAGGACACTGTGAATTTCCCCCGAAGAAACCAGGCGGGTCAGCAGCAGATCTTTCTGCTCTATTTCCTCTTTGTTGCTCCGTCATTGATGCCTTTCTGTTTTCATCTATATTATGGCATAATGAAGAAGGCGCGTTTCGGTTTGAGAGATTATTTTATCCTTAATTTGATTCGAGTTAAAAATCGACTGTCTATGTTACTTTTTTTTTTTACATAAAAAAATTAAGATACATATATAAAAATGTCCTAATTTCAACCATCGTCTACATCGATTTTCAGTTTTGAAAACATTTTAAAATATTTTCGCAACAAAACTGTACAAGTATGAAGTTTGACAATTGCGTCTTTTTTAACGTATGGTTCGTATATAACCACCCAAAAATACGGAGTAGTAAAGTATCTTATATAATTATTATGTTTATAGTAAAATTTATAGTAAAATTACTCATCGTTTATTTTTAATTTAAAATGTACAACTAGATAAATAAACAAACAAACAAACAAATAAATAAATAAATAACTGTGACTAATCTAATACAATGCTGGTCATTATTAAAACGTCTTGTAGGTCGCTGTATAACTTATATCCAAAAAAAAACAACATCATAATTCAACGTCCTGCCTCGGCTCATGTCATGAAAGACCTGCAGGAATCTTCCAGTTTGCCACAAAGAAAACGTTTTCATGGAAGTGTTATTTTTTTACAGGCTCAAGTTCTTTAAATACTTTGACTTTTCTTCATCAGCTCGCCTTACGTCGGAAAATATTACAGCGCATAGAAAATCTTGCATCTTATACAAAATTTTCTTTGTGCAAAAAAAATAAAAAAAATAAAATAAAATAAAATCACCGAGGCAACATGAAGGAACGGTGAAGATACAATTAAAATATTTTAAGAAAAAAGTGTGTTTTATTATATGAAATCATATATTGTCAGTCTTCTAAACAGACGGGATGTGTCGGCTGATGTTGGTTTTCTTCTGAGAACAGCTCATTGTTTCGTGATTAATCAGATGATATCTGATGCCTCCCCGATCCCCTGAGCAGCCTGACACACGGAGAAAGGGGGCTCCGCCTAAAAGCACTATTTTTCCCCTTTTTGCGTACTAAAGCTATGTTTGTTTGTGACTTGAATGGGGGCCCATAATGGAACTGATGGCATCAGGATTGTCACCACAAATGGTCTGGGCGTTTTGCGGGGCTGTTTGACAGAGCCTATTATGTCATTGGTCACGTCCTTCCACTCCTTGCTCGGTCGGGTTTCAATGGGAGTGAATTAATCATATGGTTTGAGAGGGATCAGGCACCCTAATGCACTTTATGCCGAGATCTACAGTGATCCGAGATCCGAAATATCTTTGTCTGTACCTGCAGACTGAAAAGGTACTCATGGTCCTGAAGGGACAGCTCCAAATTACTATAAAAGATCAGATCCAGCTAAAAGATTTCAAACAGATTGTTGCGTGAAAAAATGTTATCTTTTCATTTGGCATCAACAAAAAGTCTCCACAACTCTCCTTTGATCGTCTTTGTGCTTCTTGTTTCAGGCATCTTGTAGGAAAAGAAAGGAACTTCTTAAAATTTGACGCAATTTATACAATTTGATTTCAACCTAAATTCGACCATTTTAAAAGAAATTTTAATTTCAAACTTACGAATCTTTAAATTTTTGCATTTGTAACAAAAACTACATGCAAAACTGAAATTTGGAAAGAGTTCAAATTACAACAGGTTTAAATCACCTATGTTGTACAATAATGTTTAAATTATAACATATTTACTCTATTTTTCAAAGAGCCCACACACTTGGGTAAACGTTGATGAAACAAACATAAAATAACATACAATAATGATGTGGTATTTTAATTGGGTAATCAGAAGAATTATGTTCATATAACAGCTAAACAACACATACAAGCAAGTTTTTAAAACTTTATCTGACTAAAGATTAATTTGCTCAACTGATTTTTCCCCCAATTTTTAAAAATGAATGTAAAAAAATATACTGAAACAATCAACTTTTCAAATCTGTTTGGTGACATAAAACTTGCTTAATAACATGCTAAGAAACAAAGTTAGCTGTTAAGTTGGACTTTTACAGTAGCAATGTGTTCAAATTGTGAAATCGGGATGCAAACAGAAATTATTATAAGTTCTTGAATTCGATAAGTTCATATAAGAATTTTGAAAACAACCAGTGTGAACAGCCTGGAAAAACGACATTAATGGTTGACTGAACCAACGTTACCGTTTAAGTGAGATTTATTATCAAACATGGGCAATGGTGAACATACTTTTATAATTCAGTAACTTCATTAAAAAAAATCTAAAAATTTTAATGGGTAATATTTAATACTTCCAAAATGTCAGTTTTATAGTGTAGGATCACAGAACTGCAAGATTTAAAGTCAAAAAGATGTAGATTTGAAGTTAAAAATGACATTTTCTCCCAAAAGAAATAATTTAACGAGTAAGTAATGTTTTACCAGTGTTAAAGATGTTCTTTGTGTTTAACTGTAAAGGTTCTCAAGCTTCCTGAAGAAAAAAATCCAATGGGCTTTTGGAGATAGATCTGTAGCTGAAGGAGATTTAAATTTAAAGTACCTGTAGTGTTGGATGCTGAACTTAACCTTTACTGAACATTACATTTCCAGACTTATTGTGCTTAAGTATAAATTGCTAATGTTTAATTACCTTCAAAATGTCTTATTGTACTCTGGACTGAATATTTTCAAACCTACAGTTGTTTACGAACTGTTGAGGGTGCAGTTCTTCTACACTTTTATTTGTTTAATAATCCATAAATTGGCACGTAATACCTCTTGTGTTCAGGTAAAAATAAAACCTGTTTATGTGTTGAAGTTCTAAAAAGTGATAGAATTTTGGGAAATGTGTGGATTTTCACTTAGCTGTTAAACTTAGATCATTTCTACTGGAAAATATTAATTCACAGATATTTATTCATGCTTGAAGAAGCAAAAGGCCATCTGGAGATCACCACAACATGTAAGGCTTTAAAACAAATCCATTAGCTTTATCAATTATATGAGTAGCCTATATGTATATCTTAAATTTAAGACACCGCCACTGTTGGTTTGCCAGGAGGATAACGTTATTGCTTTATCAACCACAATCTAAATGTGAATTAATCAAGGCTCTCTGTGTTGGAGCACCTATGCCTGAGCATTGTTTGGCTGTAATGGATGGCTTTAAATTTTGACGTTATTATTTCCCGTCATTTCTGGAAACAAATTGAACATTTATTGCATATATATTAAAAATTATACAGTCGTCGGGAGAGGCTGATGTCTCTTTTATTGAGGCGCACTGAGAGGTGAGGTCTCACCGGATCAATTTCCCTGTCTTGTTACTCCCGCAAGAGGATGTTTGGAAAATGCCTGCACCGCTAAATTGATTCAGAAACGAATTCATAACTTGAGGCGTTTAAGCAATTCCACAGCGCCCAGTTTTTAATCCTCACTCCTTCTTTTATTTCAGGTTGTGATTGCTCCGAGCATCCAAAGTTTTTGCAGCATCCTGTTGTTTATTCTCACTTCTGCGGCCGTCTGTATGTGTTTGCCTATTTTTCATTCTTTGTTTAAAAAAAATGCATTTAATACACTGGGTTTTGGGTGGCTTCACAAACATAGCCATTAAGGAGTCACAATGCTTTTATTGTGCACTTGATCTGAAAATAGAGGCTGGTCTGACTGCGGGATCCAGACGAACCTATGGAAAAGGCCTTGTCTTTGTCTGCCTGTACCAAGACGAATGGCCCGTGTCAACCAGATGATTAGTTTGCTCTATTAAATTGTCAAAAAGGAAGGATTTTCCCCTAATAATGCCTTTTGGTGAAGAATTATGGAATTCAGAGTTGTTTGCAACTGCTGGGAGACTTGCAGGGTTTCACGGGGGCGAGGGCGAAGGTCAGCCAGAGTTCTCAGCGCTGCGGCCAGTGTGGTGCAGCAGTCAGAGGGGATGTGCAGACAAATGCGGGTCTATTTGCTGCACCATGGGAAGATTAATTTCCACATTGTCCAAGACGAAGGACATCAATGCAATGACACTCCGATTCTGGACTCTGTGTGTGTTCAGCAGTTACACAAACTGATCAAAATTTGTGCGCACAAAAGTTCATGTGCTATTAAACTTGCTGTTTGGGTGCTACTAAAGTCACCCAAAGAGCATCCAAAGGGACAATCCAATTCAGTGGTGACATTTGCCATCACTACTATGGCTCATTTGTACCTGACTTTGAGTGAAAACAGTGTCATCATCCACAGGGTGTTTTGTGTTGAACATGCAGCTGATTCAGAAAAAAAAAGGCTTTGGTTTGATCAGACGTCCTAATCTCTCATCTCATCAAAAAGGGTTTAGAACCAAAAAACATTTAAAAAGCGAGTAAAACAAAAGTTTTTAGGTAAAAATGTAGCTGTAAACTAAATTATATATGAGATTTAAATTTATAATTGATTGCCCCAAAAGTATTGAATCAGTACATAAGTATAAAATTGTTTGCCTTCAGGTATAAAATAGAGGAAGTAGTAGATAAAATGGGAATATTTGGATTGTAGACTGAATTGGAGTCATTTCAAAATCAATAATTTTTAAGAGGGGCCCAAAAAAGGTCTTAAGTAGGCATTAGGTTTTAAATAGGCATTTGATATGTATTAGAAAAACTTGCATTTATTCAATTATCATTCTATAGTTTTTTACATTTGTGAAACAAACTAATGTGGGCACCAAATGGACTCTAGCCGAGGGGCCCACATCCAACTAAGTCAACAGATTTTTTAAGTAGTTGAAAATTTAAGTAAGAAAATGAACTGAAACTGAACCTTTGATTTCATTTTTAAAAGTGTGACTCCCACTTAGCTGAAAAGCTGCATGCAGTGGCGCCAGACGTGTCGCCACACATGAGCCGTCTATCTGTGTGCCTTGTCAGCCCGTCTTCATCCAGGAAACCCCCTTCAGTCCCACCCAACCTCTATTCTAGTGCCAACGTTTTGTGTTAAATGTTAACAACTTGGCCTGATCTATTTAATCGGCAACAACAAAACTGTGTTGACTCTAACACTCGCCTCCATTGTGCCCATTATGTGCCTGCCCTCACTTGAAGATTTATGTATTTTTGATATTAAATTCCTTCTGTCATCAAGACTGCTCTCTTGTTGACTTTTCTTGACCCATTGACCCTGTTCCCCAAACTTTCCCATATTTAAGGCGGGAGCTGCGGCTTCCCTCCCGCAGGCTCCTTCTGCTGCTCAATGCTCTGTGGCTCCTTCTGTTGGCATGTGCTGTTTGCACTGTTCTTGAACTTCAGTGAGCTGCCCTGTCCTCGTCCTGTACTCTGAACCCTGCACAATAATCTTCCTTGAAAATAACAACTCAGTGTTCATGAACTTCTGAAGTCATTTGAAGAAAACCAGATGACTTTGAGGTTTTTAAGGAGTCAGCAGCTGATCCTTGAGGCGAAAAGTACTTCAGTCGTGTTCTACAACCCTCCCCTCTGCAGACAGAGAGTGACAGATGCCCATACACCTTTGCTATATATGATGTCCATGTTGCCTATACAAGCCTCCCTCTGGCTGCCCAGCTTGCTAATTAGTTAAACAAACGCTAATACTAATGATCCCACTGGCCTGGTGAGCTCTGGGTTTTTGTTCGCCTACTTTGCACCAGCTTCTCCTGCTGGAGACTTGGCCCCACTGACCTGAGCTATCATGGCACTGCGAAGAGTCGTGGACCGCCCTGGCCGGAGTCCATCCCCCCCAGGGGCCAAAGGGCAACGTCCAAGGCTCGGGAATGCCACCACCAGCTGCTTGCAGTGACACCATTTACAAAAGAAGCTTGGTGAGCCATCCTTCTAAGGGCTGTCAGTGTTGTGAGAGAGCTGGACTGACATGTATTTGCTCACTGGANAGTCTGTCACAAACAGCCTGTCCAACAAAAACACTATTTGTTCATATTACCGTTGATAAGTCTATTAAAAATAGCAAAGATGTCGGACCAGAAAAGACTAGAGAGGTGGTTAGAAAAAGGACTATTATCAGAAAACCTGTCATACAGCAAATTTATTAACCTCAAACATTATAATGCATGTTTCAGGTCGCATGTTAGGTGTGCTGTATTTTCCATACTCCTTTCGGAATTTATTTTCTTCAAGGAATAAGGGATCATGTTAATTACTTCTATGTATTAATAGTTTACATAAGGCAACATCTTAAAGAGATCAGTGTCACTTTTCTTCACAGGAGACACAACTTGACTTACAAACTCCACAGATAGCTCCAAGTAAGAAAACTTCCAAAGTCCAAATAAATCTTATATTGTTATTGTTACTTTTTATTAAATAAATTTAACTAACTAAATGTATTAAACCTTGGTCACATTGAAAGTGAAACTGTTTTTCAAAGGTTTCCAATTACATGTGGCTGTGGTCTTCGGTAATATTACCTTTTGGGTTGATTTTTTTCCCAACGCTGGAAGTAACCTCATAGTTTTCTGGGATGTCACACCAACCTAGAGCAGACATGTAACGTAACATTGATTAATTTTAGTTCAGCAGCAACTAAAACTACTCTAAATGTAGCAAGGCAAAAACAGCGACTATTAAATGGTGTCGTTACCTGAGTATAATCAAGTCTATGTAGGTGGAGCTCCATCTTCTTTTAATTTCAATGTATTTTAGATAATATTCCAGCTGTTTTTTCACCAAGAAAATTGTTTGCTTGACTTCTAAAAGTAGTTCAGATTGCTTCTTTCAAGCTGAATAACAAGAGAACGAAGAAGCCATTCAAGGCTGGGATTACTTTCAGCGAAGAGATTAGCTCGACGTGCTAACGTTAGCTAGCAAGCTAATTGACTAACACGATTAAATCAGCCGCCATCTGTCTCAGTCAGTGAGTACAAACGAACTATAAAGACACCGAATGAGCAACATAAAACAACCTACAATAAACATTATCTCTGTTAGCGATAAATGTGAGATTCGGCCACCGACAAAATTGAAGATAAATCTTCCACGGCGAACTGTATAAATCAAACTCTTGTTGCCACGGCAACATTGACTTCCTTTCACCAAGCTGTGATTTCATTGGATAAAAGTAGAGCGGGTGAAAATGACGCCGAATGCTGATTGGTTCCAGTCTCCTTACGTTTGAATCCAGCTTTTACATGTCACCCCAAGGAGTTCTGTAGCATATGAACGTTGAGCAACCTTACCACAAAAGTTAAAATTGAACCGTCTAATCCAAGTCATTTTTAATTCGAACTTTTTTGGCATGAGGACAGAAAAGACTTTACTGCTGCTGAGAAGCCCACAGTCATCTTTTCAAATCCAAGAAAATTAACTAAGAAATTCATTTCATATGAAAATCAAGCTAGTTTGGTTACATCATTTGGGGTCACCGAAGCCTCGTTGCTTTATATCAGGGGTGCCCAAAGTCGGTCCTCGAGGGCCGGTCCCTGGTTTAACGCACCTGGATCCAATGATGGCTCATTAGAGGCCAAAGAGGAACACTGACATGCTGAAAAGGTTGTTACTACCAGGGAGAGAACTAAAAAATGCAGGATGCCAGACCGACTTTGGACACCCCTGCTTTATATTGAGAGGAATGTTTAAATTCGGGGATAAGAGGAAATTTTAGAGATATTCTTGCTGCCCTCTGCTGACAAGACTCATGGATGAGTATTTCATTTGCCAGCAGGGATTAACACAAGTCTGCTCATTATGCTTAAACTACCAACTCCTGGTGTAATGACCATGTATCCGTACTTAGTTAGGCACCAATGTGACCTGACCAAAATCATAGTAAATCTATGCTAAGAGAGGAAAGCCAACAATGCCAATAAAGAAATCAAGACTTCCTTAAATCCTCAGTTATTGTCCAGCAATTCTTCAAACATTCCATTTTTTGTTCTGAAGTACTGTGCAATATTAAACATTTTTGAAAACCTGAGTGTTGGGTTAGGGTTATTGTGTAATTAATCTACATAATAGAAGATTAACATTTTGGATTAGAAGGGAAAAGCTTTTTCAATATTCTAATTTACTGGAAAACAAACTGCATAGAAACTCTTAAAGAAATGCAGTGTGTTCTAGTCACTGATTAAAATCTCGTAGTCATTAAGTTGAGAAGTTAATGGAATTCAAAATAGTTAATATTTTAGAATTTTTTTTTAAGAGATAACTTTATTCTTGTCATAAAAATGTGGTGTCTCCTTAGGCATAGAAGCACATAAAATGTAAAGAAAAACAGGCATTTGAGGAGGAAACCTACTGCAACATCATTGAGTTAAAAAAGTTCAGAGCTGTGATAAAAATTGAGAAACAATGTAAGGATGACATGCATTGTGCAAATGATATCATACATAACTGACAGCAAAAACTGTCGTACCATAAAATATTCTTAAAAATACAGCAGATATCTTCTCAGCTAAACATCCATCAGACAACCTAGTAAAATAATTATGGATGTTAATGAAACTTATTTGACAACATAGAAGGAAAACGTTGAAGGTGAGGCATTCAGACATTTCATAATTATTGACAAATAAAACCAAAAAAACATTTCTTTAATAAAAACATATTCATGCTTCAAGTCTCTATAATCTTAGAATGTTATTTTTCCATCACAGAATAAACATTTTTAATGAATAAATAATGACATGAAAGAAAATAAACCTGCCAAAACATGCAGAGTGCAGCTGATATCTGCTGTGCTCTGATCAGCCAACAAAAACAGAAATATCACTATCAGATTTCAGTGCTTTATAGGTTTGTCTTCAATGTACAGGTAAAAAAGGGAGGTTAGACAGTAAAGTTGACATTCAAAAAAAGGTTTCTTCCACTGATGGCAATGTCTGCCCCCTTCATAATTTTAAGTCACATCGCAAATGGCTGAAAAACTAAAATGAAACAACATCTGCGTAGTCTAATCAGACCCCTGTGGGGGCGAGGCGGCTGATGAAGGCGATGCTGCTGAGGCACATCCTCCTCAAAAAAGCAGGACAAGAAGGTTTCATGATGAAGTGCTCCAGAAGAATTCGCAGCTCAGTGAACAAGGTGCTACAGAGGGAAAATCATGTTAGAATAATAAATCTGAAATGTGTCACTAAAGAAAAACAAATGACTAAATATTCTTCCTTAGTTGAGGTTGGTGGTATATTTATTTACACTGCATAGCAGCTCAGACACCATCAAAAAATATTGTGTTTTCCTGCTATAAATGTGATGACAGAGATGTGATGATTCAGCCATTTTTTTTTTACCTGGCCATCTCACAACAATTGAGTTGACCAAGAATTTCACTCTATGTCAAAGTATATTTGTAGACACTAATGTGACACCATCACACAAACTACATGCAGAGAAGGAATAATCCAATACTGAATTTAAAGCAAACACTCACTGTATGAACTGTTGGATAATATGCATAAAGGTTATATGCATATTTAAAAGGTTTTGGTAAGAAAGAGCAAATAAAATGTACATTTATCTATAACCTATGGGAGTTAGCAGAAATAAATTCACCATATGCACATGAAAAATCACGTTTTGATCCTTCTTCTGATATACATTATAAAATTTAACACCTTACCGGCAGTATGGGTTTCTTCTGGATGTGTAGCGCAGTGTGAGGAAGCGGTAGTAGATAAAAGGCAGCAACAAGCTCCCCTGACCACTGTTGAAGACACAATTAACTTCAGTCACAAGTTTTATACAAGTGCATTAGGGTTTATTGTGTCACTTATTTGAAAAATACCTTACTGTGATAAGAATTTTGATTTATTTTTCCAATAAATTCTACTTAATGATGTCTAGGAACCTCCAAAAGTGACTTTCATCAGGATTGTTACTTGTACTATTTTTAATCACTGTTGGTTCCTTGAGAATACAAATTAATATAAAAAAAATTCATAATCTGAATAAATGCAGTTGCTGTGTGCAGCTTTGTTACAAATCACACTCTTATGTACTGAAGAGGCCCATTTTAAAATGGGGCTGTGAGAGCACAGAGCAATATTTTTGTTTGTGGGGCTTTCACTGCAGCGACATGCAGTCAGAGTTACAGCTGCCTTCAAGAAGATCTAAATTCAAAACCAGCAGGTCATAAAACTCAAACAACATGTAACATCAATTCACAACATGTCTGTTGAGGAAATTTACATGAGGCACTTTACAAAAAAAAAAAAAGAAGTGATTTCAATCACACATATCTTATGTGTGATTGCATGTGTTTGTCTTAAAGTTTCAAAATCTGAATGGACTCATAAATAAACAATAAATATCTTGTGTATCAGTGCATTTCCTACCTAAATTACAATCAAAATCAACAGGAAACCTGGTATAATGTGATACAATTTGACATATTACATGAAATATTTACACACATGACTAAGGTCAGGTTTTGCTTTGTCTTATAGCAACAATAACATCAGTTAAGTTGGAAACATACCTGAAGAGCATGAAAACAGTAGCCGGCATTAAGAAGATTTCATTGCAAGCAATAAACTTCAGGATGTTCTGCTGGTTGGCCGTTAGTCGGTCGAGAAGGTTTCTGATGAACATCAAGCTGCCTGGACCCATAGACTGTAGTTTATAAGAAACAAAAAGTCAAGCTCTGTTGACAAAGCTGTGCAACAATTTGCTTTTATTTGGGCACAGAGTTTACCTTGAGTAAATACAAAACCAATCACAATTCTAGTTATTACTTTATATTTTTATGAAATTTGCATCTCCAAACAACGGCTGCTGGAATAGACAGAAAAAACTCAATTTGACTGCTTCTAATAGCCCATTTCAGCATTCTAATGTGTTTGGACAAAACATTTTTAGTCATATTAGATGCAGTTGATTAATAATATATACTCACATCAAGAACTTTCTTTGTGTAGGTGGTTGCATGAAGTAAAGAAAACAAGAAAACTGGGAAGATGCTCACTGAACATAAAGTTAAGGACCAAACTAAAGCTCCTCATGTCACTCAGAAATGTTAATAAATGTAATAAATATAGTGATGTGATATGCTAAAATGGCTTAAATTAATGCAAAAGGAACAACTCATGGCAATTACTAAAAATTAAACCATAAAATAACATAATCTTGCTGGAAATCTGATATGAAAACCACGTGAAGTGAAGGATACTTGTGATGGGGTAAGAGTTGACCAGGATTAGAGAGTACAGCAGGTAATGACAGCTGTCCTCTTGCAGAGCTTGCGCCAAAAACGCTCTGCTGAGCTGAAAGCGTGGAAGTCTCTGGTGTAAACGGAGGGCGCTGGTGAGGGCATTAGCTAACAAGGCTCTTTGATAAAAGTTTGCTGCTGCGTGAGGCCTGAAATCACAAAAAGAGACAGAAAGATGTTTTAGTGATGCTGGCTTTGTGCTGAAACTGCTGAACTGTGGTATAAAGCGACAAGGTGAACTCACCCCAGAATTGGCAGAATAAACATTACAGAGCAGTAGACTGTGAAGAGACGGGAAAGCCACATCGCTGTTTCCAGCTTATTGCTCATTAAGAATTGCTGTGGGGAATAAACATATGCATGACTTTAAAATAAACACACATCTGAGATGATCATTGAATTGATCATCTCAGTAAGATGAATTAATCTCGAAAGAGTAAGAATCCTTTATTGTCATTGTTCAAGAAAGTACAACTTAAAAAAAAGGCTATAAAGCAAAAATCAGAAGAACTTATGAACAGTTTATATTGTGACGGGTTTCAGTTTTTATCACCACCAGCTTTAGGGATTCATCATAATCAACTTATTGCCCCAGATGGGAAACTTCATAAAAAAAAGTCTTCCAGAAGAAGCAGTGTAACAATCCACATAATACAAAAGCATAAATGTATCAAAAACAAAAGAACTAAAAAATATTAAGATCACATATTTATAAAAACTTTTGGACAGGGAACAAATGAATTTTTGACCCTATTGTTCCTGACTAATTTTCCTCTGTATCTACATTGCTACAGTGCTTTTAATTTGTTTTTAATATTTGGTGAGAGGTTTTCAGCTTTTGTTTCTTGTCACGGAAAGCTTCAACGTTTCTGCTCCTTTGGATTTGAGGGTTATTGTGCTATAGCATATTGTGCCATGCCGCTTACCAGAATGTATTAATTGGCCAATAATCTACACATAAGACTAGCTCCTTACATGCGTCAGTACATGTGCATGTATCCATTTTAATGATCATTTTTGTGCAGTTGTGGCTCTGCTGTAGAAGAGTTTGCTTATTCTGAGAGTGGATTTATTTAAGCTACATTTCTACCAAAAGCTTCTTTCAATAAGTCTTTCAGCATTTGATTATTACAAAGACACTTAAGGATAAGGAAAATGATCCATGACAATTAAAATTAAACTATAAAAGAAGAACAGTAATAGGGCAATTAAACTACCCCTGGATTTCAGTTATTACATAATGCTCTTAATTTTAAAATGGCAAAAAGAGAGAGAGAGATTATAAACAACCAACTCACCACAGGCCCCAGCTGGGGAGGAGGGTTTGCCTGGTTATTGTCTGCCATATTTCAGGGTAAAGTTGCTCTATTGAAAAGAAAAAATATATATACATAAGAAATTCCTTGGAGTCAAACCGTGACATTATTTGACAATTATTAATTACCATTCTTTAATTGAGCTCATATTTTAAATGATCATAGATGTTACTTTCTTAAAATGATCAATCATTATGCATCACAACTGGCCACTTCTTTTACAAACTGTTAAATATAATTCAACCAAAAGTGACAGTATGTAAAAATGAACACACACATATCTGGGGGGCACATTGAAAGGAAAGGATATTCGTGGTAATCACCAGGACATACATAAGAACTAATCACTGCTAATTGCGTTTGATATGAACTGTGGATGAGCTATCAATCTTGCTAACCGGCCGAAATGACTTTAAATAGTTTCAGTAGTAAAGGTATGAATAAAACAAGCACAGAAAATACACCACGTTAGGGCTTCTAAAAATAAAATCTGCCAACAGTATATGCCCATTTATCATCTGTAGCTAACGGTAGCAGAAGATGGTCTAGAATATTCTGTTGGCTTCGTTGTAAGGTTTCAGCTAACGCTAGCCAACTAGCACCTACTTACCACCGGCAGTCACGTTACTTTGACTACGAAATATTTTTAAGTTGCCCGGGATGTTCAAACATGTTTGGATAGAGCTTAAAAATATATTTTTGATCTTACATGTGGATCTAATAAAGCCGGTCACAGCGTCGAATATTTCCGTGTCATGCAGATCTACGCTCGTCACTCCTGTGTGTAGTAAATGATCAGCTGACCTTCTGAAATGATAAAGCAGAGCCACATCTCGCGATATTTTAGTGCCGCGTAAGTAGTTTCAGAGAACATTGCCGTCTGGTGGTGAACTCTATTACGAGTCAAAGCGATCACGGAGTTAATAATACCGGTTCATCTTCAAAATAAAACTCATGTTACCTAAAAAAATATCTGCTTATTTTATTATTCAGTTAAAAAACGGTACTCATGTTTTTTTTTTCACAGTTATGTCGATATACTAAAAAGTATGTCCAACGTAGCCAGTAGCATTCAATAAATTAGAATACTGAAAAATCGGTTTATTTCTGTAAGTCATTAAGTAAAATACATTACATATATTAATTGCACAAAGACTGATGTTTCAAAGCCAATATTTATGTTCATTATGATGACTTGAATTAATTTAATGGATTCATTTATTTCATTAAATTTAAATCAAGAAAACTTGCATTTAATTTACACTTATTCACACAATAATTGTTTTTAAAATTAATAGAAATTCTCGTTATTATTTCACCCTGAAATTTTTTTTAATCATTTTTAAAAGCTTGAAATTAATCATTTCTAGTGAATGGATGGAAACTGAAATGGTTTTGGAAAAATGTCACTGTGGAGATAAAATTATTGAGGGCAATGATTGTGCACTGTGATGATTTTGTTGCAAAGCTAGAGTTCGTGCGCATGACGTTCACCACACTCTCAAGAGTGCGCCTGCGCCAACTGCCCTCCCTCTTTCAGCTTCATTCTACTTCATGCTATTCCAAAACCATATTCCCACGATAAAGGATTTCCTACGCCATTATCACCAAACAATACAATCACCTACTTGGTTAAGCTTTTGTATATATTTACACGTCTTTTTCAAACCTCCTGCAGTTGCGTTTGTTACCATACATTTTAAAACCACCAGGGGGCACAGTCGACCAGACTATGACCCTGCAGCAACTCGGCCTGTAGCCGCCCAGGAAAATTATTTTAGCTTTTAGTGTTCTTATTTGGTCGAAACATGTTTAAAATCTTACATCTGGCCGATTCTGAGGGGCATACACCCAAAGATTATTGGCAGCAGTGTCGCAGGATGATGTGTTTGCTGCAGATGCCATTTGAAAATATAGGCAGTGTAAGCACTGTAGAATCTAATTATTTCTTTGCAAAACCTAATTAGGCATTAAAAAAGGTTAACGCCAGCGCCTGAAACGTTTTTGTTTAATAATCCCATTACTGCCGGCTCATCATGTATAAAATGGTGCAGGAGGACACTAAGTTTCCACTTGTTAAAGGGAATCTCTGAGAAATAGTCGCAGGTTTTTGACACTATCTCCGATTGGGAAAATTAGGGGTTGTAATTAAACAGCGGAGACTCAGCTCAGCACAGCGCACAGAGTAAGTAAAGCTGCGGCGCCCGACCTGCTTTGCATGCATTTTCTATGTTTAATTGATGCTTCTGCTTGCCTGCTGCGAAACACTTTTCTCTTTAAAATTTCCTCTAAATGTTTGGGCATCAAAGACCTCACTGCGCTGTAGCAAAATAGATCTCAAATATTATTATACAGCCTGCTGGATTTCGAAAGCGTCAGCTCCTTTCGGACCGCTAACAGTCACCAGAGAGCTCAAGGTGAGAATTTAAATGAGATATTTTCTGGCCGAGTTTTAATTTGGCGCTGCTCCATAGGGAAAACTGAGGAATACGCCGCAAACCGATTAACCATGCGAAAGCATTACGACATTTAAATAATTAAAGAATCTATATCTATATAGTTTAATATTATATTCTGAAAAGTCTCGCATCTTTGAAATTCTGCAGAAATAGATCCAGTGACTTATAATGATCTAAATGTGTAAATATGCACAATTTTCTCACAAATAATTATATTCCCGATTAATAATTTTGATCACAGGTCTTTTTTAAAAAACGTAGAAAAATCTATTGGTGAGCTTTGCCTATAGTTTGAAAACACATAACGAATAAAATGCGATTTTAGCCTACCTAATCGAGGGTTGTTTAAAGATGAAAGGACAAAACGCTCTAAATATTCATATGATTTGACAAATTCGATGTGGCGCCATAAAATAATGGCACAGTTTTAATAGAATATGTTCAATAGAAAAAGTAACCTTATAAAAATGATTAAATGTAGAAAACAGACTTTGTAAAATTGATAATACAATCGTTGATATTTAATTTAACTTTCAAATTGATATTTGAAATAATCATCCGTTTTAAAAAAGTATTTGCTTGCAGAAGCTTTTTTACGCATTCCAACACCAACAACGCGCAAAAAGAAAAACAGATCTCAGCTATTTTTTTTCTTTCTTCGAGCTTTTCCTTCAAAGCTTCAATCGTATTTAGCATAAGTAGGAAAATAGAAAGAACGAAAGGAAAAGACCTCAGAAAGAAAGAAATCGTGTCGCGATCTCAGATCCTCGATGAATTCAGCCAAAAACAAACAGGCCGTAGAGGGAGGTGAAAACTTTGTGCGTGAGTTTGATGGGGATGAGAGGAAGGACACTGTGAATTTCCCCCGAAGAAACCAGGCGGGTCAGCAGCAGATCTTTCTGCTCTATTTCCTCTTTGTTGCTCCGTCATTGATGCCTTTCTGTTTTCATCTATATTATGGCATAATGAAGAAGGCGCGTTTCGGTTTGAGAGATTATTTTATCCTTAATTTGATTCGAGTTAAAAATCGACTGTCTATGTTACTTTTTTTTTTTACATAAAAAAATTAAGATACATATATAAAAATGTCCTAATTTCAACCATCGTCTACATCGATTTTCAGTTTTGAAAACATTTTAAAATATTTTCGCAACAAAACTGTACAAGTATGAAGTTTGACAATTGCGTCTTTTTTAACGTATGGTTCGTATATAACCACCCAAAAATACGGAGTAGTAAAGTATCTTATATAATTATTATGTTTATAGTAAAATTTATAGTAAAATTACTCATCGTTTATTTTTAATTTAAAATGTACAACTAGATAAATAAACAAACAAACAAACAAATAAATAAATAAATAACTGTGACTAATCTAATACAATGCTGGTCATTATTAAAACGTCTTGTAGGTCGCTGTATAACTTATATCCAAAAAAAAACAACATCATAATTCAACGTCCTGCCTCGGCTCATGTCATGAAAGACCTGCAGGAATCTTCCAGTTTGCCACAAAGAAAACGTTTTCATGGAAGTGTTATTTTTTTACAGGCTCAAGTTCTTTAAATACTTTGACTTTTCTTCATCAGCTCGCCTTACGTCGGAAAATATTACAGCGCATAGAAAATCTTGCATCTTATACAAAATTTTCTTTGTGCAAAAAAAATAAAAAAAATAAAATAAAATAAAATCACCGAGGCAACATGAAGGAACGGTGAAGATACAATTAAAATATTTTAAGAAAAAAGTGTGTTTTATTATATGAAATCATATATTGTCAGTCTTCTAAACAGACGGGATGTGTCGGCTGATGTTGGTTTTCTTCTGAGAACAGCTCATTGTTTCGTGATTAATCAGATGATATCTGATGCCTCCCCGATCCCCTGAGCAGCCTGACACACGGAGAAAGGGGGCTCCGCCTAAAAGCACTATTTTTCCCCTTTTTGCGTACTAAAGCTATGTTTGTTTGTGACTTGAATGGGGGCCCATAATGGAACTGATGGCATCAGGATTGTCACCACAAATGGTCTGGGCGTTTTGCGGGGCTGTTTGACAGAGCCTATTATGTCATTGGTCACGTCCTTCCACTCCTTGCTCGGTCGGGTTTCAATGGGAGTGAATTAATCATATGGTTTGAGAGGGATCAGGCACCCTAATGCACTTTATGCCGAGATCTACAGTGATCCGAGATCCGAAATATCTTTGTCTGTACCTGCAGACTGAAAAGGTACTCATGGTCCTGAAGGGACAGCTCCAAATTACTATAAAAGATCAGATCCAGCTAAAAGATTTCAAACAGATTGTTGCGTGAAAAAATGTTATCTTTTCATTTGGCATCAACAAAAAGTCTCCACAACTCTCCTTTGATCGTCTTTGTGCTTCTTGTTTCAGGCATCTTGTAGGAAAAGAAAGGAACTTCTTAAAATTTGACGCAATTTATACAATTTGATTTCAACCTAAATTCGACCATTTTAAAAGAAATTTTAATTTCAAACTTACGAATCTTTAAATTTTTGCATTTGTAACAAAAACTACATGCAAAACTGAAATTTGGAAAGAGTTCAAATTACAACAGGTTTAAATCACCTATGTTGTACAATAATGTTTAAATTATAACATATTTACTCTATTTTTCAAAGAGCCCACACACTTGGGTAAACGTTGATGAAACAAACATAAAATAACATACAATAATGATGTGGTATTTTAATTGGGTAATCAGAAGAATTATGTTCATATAACAGCTAAACAACACATACAAGCAAGTTTTTAAAACTTTATCTGACTAAAGATTAATTTGCTCAACTGATTTTTCCCCCAATTTTTAAAAATGAATGTAAAAAAATATACTGAAACAATCAACTTTTCAAATCTGTTTGGTGACATAAAACTTGCTTAATAACATGCTAAGAAACAAAGTTAGCTGTTAAGTTGGACTTTTACAGTAGCAATGTGTTCAAATTGTGAAATCGGGATGCAAACAGAAATTATTATAAGTTCTTGAATTCGATAAGTTCATATAAGAATTTTGAAAACAACCAGTGTGAACAGCCTGGAAAAACGACATTAATGGTTGACTGAACCAACGTTACCGTTTAAGTGAGATTTATTATCAAACATGGGCAATGGTGAACATACTTTTATAATTCAGTAACTTCATTAAAAAAAATCTAAAAATTTTAATGGGTAATATTTAATACTTCCAAAATGTCAGTTTTATAGTGTAGGATCACAGAACTGCAAGATTTAAAGTCAAAAAGATGTAGATTTGAAGTTAAAAATGACATTTTCTCCCAAAAGAAATAATTTAACGAGTAAGTAATGTTTTACCAGTGTTAAAGATGTTCTTTGTGTTTAACTGTAAAGGTTCTCAAGCTTCCTGAAGAAAAAAATCCAATGGGCTTTTGGAGATAGATCTGTAGCTGAAGGAGATTTAAATTTAAAGTACCTGTAGTGTTGGATGCTGAACTTAACCTTTACTGAACATTACATTTCCAGACTTATTGTGCTTAAGTATAAATTGCTAATGTTTAATTACCTTCAAAATGTCTTATTGTACTCTGGACTGAATATTTTCAAACCTACAGTTGTTTACGAACTGTTGAGGGTGCAGTTCTTCTACACTTTTATTTGTTTAATAATCCATAAATTGGCACGTAATACCTCTTGTGTTCAGGTAAAAATAAAACCTGTTTATGTGTTGAAGTTCTAAAAAGTGATAGAATTTTGGGAAATGTGTGGATTTTCACTTAGCTGTTAAACTTAGATCATTTCTACTGGAAAATATTAATTCACAGATATTTATTCATGCTTGAAGAAGCAAAAGGCCATCTGGAGATCACCACAACATGTAAGGCTTTAAAACAAATCCATTAGCTTTATCAATTATATGAGTAGCCTATATGTATATCTTAAATTTAAGACACCGCCACTGTTGGTTTGCCAGGAGGATAACGTTATTGCTTTATCAACCACAATCTAAATGTGAATTAATCAAGGCTCTCTGTGTTGGAGCACCTATGCCTGAGCATTGTTTGGCTGTAATGGATGGCTTTAAATTTTGACGTTATTATTTCCCGTCATTTCTGGAAACAAATTGAACATTTATTGCATATATATTAAAAATTATACAGTCGTCGGGAGAGGCTGATGTCTCTTTTATTGAGGCGCACTGAGAGGTGAGGTCTCACCGGATCAATTTCCCTGTCTTGTTACTCCCGCAAGAGGATGTTTGGAAAATGCCTGCACCGCTAAATTGATTCAGAAACGAATTCATAACTTGAGGCGTTTAAGCAATTCCACAGCGCCCAGTTTTTAATCCTCACTCCTTCTTTTATTTCAGGTTGTGATTGCTCCGAGCATCCAAAGTTTTTGCAGCATCCTGTTGTTTATTCTCACTTCTGCGGCCGTCTGTATGTGTTTGCCTATTTTTCATTCTTTGTTTAAAAAAAATGCATTTAATACACTGGGTTTTGGGTGGCTTCACAAACATAGCCATTAAGGAGTCACAATGCTTTTATTGTGCACTTGATCTGAAAATAGAGGCTGGTCTGACTGCGGGATCCAGACGAACCTATGGAAAAGGCCTTGTCTTTGTCTGCCTGTACCAAGACGAATGGCCCGTGTCAACCAGATGATTAGTTTGCTCTATTAAATTGTCAAAAAGGAAGGATTTTCCCCTAATAATGCCTTTTGGTGAAGAATTATGGAATTCAGAGTTGTTTGCAACTGCTGGGAGACTTGCAGGGTTTCACGGGGGCGAGGGCGAAGGTCAGCCAGAGTTCTCAGCGCTGCGGCCAGTGTGGTGCAGCAGTCAGAGGGGATGTGCAGACAAATGCGGGTCTATTTGCTGCACCATGGGAAGATTAATTTCCACATTGTCCAAGACGAAGGACATCAATGCAATGACACTCCGATTCTGGACTCTGTGTGTGTTCAGCAGTTACACAAACTGATCAAAATTTGTGCGCACAAAAGTTCATGTGCTATTAAACTTGCTGTTTGGGTGCTACTAAAGTCACCCAAAGAGCATCCAAAGGGACAATCCAATTCAGTGGTGACATTTGCCATCACTACTATGGCTCATTTGTACCTGACTTTGAGTGAAAACAGTGTCATCATCCACAGGGTGTTTTGTGTTGAACATGCAGCTGATTCAGAAAAAAAAAGGCTTTGGTTTGATCAGACGTCCTAATCTCTCATCTCATCAAAAAGGGTTTAGAACCAAAAAACATTTAAAAAGCGAGTAAAACAAA
Source organism: Poecilia formosa (assembly GCF_000485575.1). Classification (NCBI taxonomy): domain Eukaryota; kingdom Metazoa; phylum Chordata; class Actinopteri; order Cyprinodontiformes; family Poeciliidae; genus Poecilia; species Poecilia formosa. The sequence goes on along the minus strand of NW_006799978.1, from coordinate 949,155 downwards.
AGTTTTTAGGTAAAAATGTAGCTGTAAACTAAATTATATATGAGATTTAAATTTATAATTGATTGCCCCAAAAGTATTGAATCAGTACATAAGTATAAAATTGTTTGCCTTCAGGTATAAAATAGAGGAAGTAGTAGATAAAATGGGAATATATGGATTGTAGACTGAATTGGAGTCATTTCAAAATCAATAATTTTTAAGAGGGGCCCAAAAAAGGTCTTAAGTAGGCATTAGGTTTTAAATAGGCATTTGATATGTATTAGAAAAACTTGCATTTATTCAATTATCATTCTATAGTTTTTTACATTTGTGAAACAAACTAATGTGGGCACCAAACGGACTCTAGCCGAGGGGCCCACATCCAACTAAGTCAACAGATTTTTTAAGTAGTTGAAAATTTAAGTAAGAAAATGAACTGAAACTGAACCTTTGATTTCATTTTTAAAAGTGTGACTCCCACTTAGCTGCAAAGCTGCATGCAGTGGCGCCAGACGTGTCGCCACACATGAGCCGTCTATCTGTGTGCCTTGTCAGCCCGTCTTCATCCAGGAAACCCCCTTCAGTCCCACCCAACCTCTATTCTAGTGCCAACGTTTTGTGTTAAATGTTAACAACTTGGCCTGATCTATTTAATCGGCAACAACAAAACTGTGTTGACTCTAACACTCGCCTCCATTGTGCCCATTATGTGCCTGCCCTCACTTGAAGATTTATGTATTTTTGATATTAAATTCCTTCTGTCATCAAGACTGCTCTCTTGTTGACTTTTCTTGACCCATTGACCCTGTTCCCCAAACTTTCCCATATTTAAGGCGGGAGCTGCGGCTTCCCTCCCGCAGGCTCCTTCTGCTGCTCAATGCTCTGTGGCTCCTTCTGTTGGCATGTGCTGTTTGCACTGTTCTTGAACTTCAGTGAGCTGCCCTGTCCTCGTCCTGTACTCTGAACCCTGCACAATAATCTTCCTTGAAAATAACAACTCAGTGTTCATGAACTTCTGAAGTCATTTGAAGAAAACCAGATGACTTTGAGGTTTTTAAGGAGTCAGCAGCTGATCCTTGAGGCGATAAGTACTTCAGTCGTGTTCTACAACCCTCCCCTCTGCAGACAGAGAGTGACAGATGCACATACACCTTTGCTATATATGATGTCCATGTTGCCTATACAAGCCTCCCTCTGGCTGCCCAGCTTGCTAATTAGTTAAACAAACGCTAATACTAATGATCCCACTGGCCTGGTGAGCTCTGGGTTTTTGTTCGCCTACTTTGCACCAGCTTCTCCTGCTGGAGACTTGGCCCCACTGACCTGAGCTATCATGGCACTGCGAAGAGTCGTGGACCGCCCTGGCCGGAGTCCATCCCCCCCAGGGGCCAAAGGGCAACGTCCAAGGCCCGGGAATGCCACCACCAGCTGCTTGCAGTGACACCATTTACAAAAGAAGCTTGGTGAGCCATCCTTCTAAGGGCTGTCAGTGTTGTGAGAGAGCTGGACTGACATGTATTTGCTCACTGGACCAAAAAGTGGAGCTCTGGACTACGGAAAGAGTTAAAACTCATATGTTGTTATATATACAAATTAAATAAAGCATAAAAAGTCTGTGCCATTTGAAAAAATCTCTGCATTGGTAGATGTTTAAAAGTCAGTTTAAAATTTTTCCAAGCAAAAACAAGATCACATGTAGACAAAATCCATTTCTGATCAATCAAGCACAGGAATATTGAGGTCATTGAACCAGACATTGTCACTTTTAGAATATAAAATCAGAATTTCCATAAATCTTTTCAGCCAAGTTAAGCATGAAATGCTCTAAAATTTCTTACTAGAACATTATGATGAGATATTTAATTTTATTTTATTTATACTTTATTGATCCCTTTATTTGGATCTATAAAGTTTTTTTTTTTTTTTAATTGGATTGAATCACTTTAGATTTGGAAAAAAAAGATTCTGTAGACTAACATCAGCAGATGACACAGTTCTCCAAATCATAGCTGATTGGAGAAACTTCACACTGGACATCAAGCAAATTGGATTTTGCGCCTCTCCACTCCTCTTGACTCTGGGTTCTTGATTTCCAAGTGAAATACAAAATTTACAAAGAAAACTTTGTAAATTTTCTCAGTCCTTGTTCTCCTTAGTTTAGTATATTAGTTTAATGCTAAATTAATATATTGATCCTAAATTAGTTTAGCATTAATGCAGAGAAAGCAACAGTTGGAGTCCACATCCTGACTGCGACATGTGTGTGTGGTGGGACTTGAATGCACTGACTTCAGTTGCAGTCCACAACCATGTTCATCTTCTCAAAACTTCTAATCAGACGACTTTTCCTCACAATCCTAAGGCTACATTTTTGCTTGTGCAGCTTGTTCTATCTTACTTTTCCCTTCCATCTGACTTTCCAATATGCTTATATAAAAAAGCACCGATTATTTATGACCTGTTGTGGCTTACCCCATATGTGGGTGTTAGTGACTGATGATAGTCTAAGCTGGCTATATTATGCATTTATTTAATATTTGGTCTTATCAAAATTTCCTGAATCTGAAATTTGGACTTAAGTCATAGTCATTAAAACTCGTAGAAATAGACACGTTAAAATATAGAATATGAGTTTCACTTAAAATACTTAACTTTTCCGTTTGTTCTCATTTATTGTGATTGGCCTGCTGATTAAATATCAGTCATCTTTATTTCAGACAAAATGAGTCCATATTACTGGGAAAAAAGAAAAAAAGAAAAAACGTAAACGCCAATATTTGGTTAAAATGAAGTCAGGCACTGGGTTTTGTATCATAAAGCTAAATGTTGGTAGAAGTCCTCATATTCAGTGAACAAGGTGAGATAAGTTGCAGGGTTTGGATCGTCCTTTGCCTTTCCTCCTCCTCCTCCTCCTCAGCGCGCAGTGCGGTTAACACCGGCCCCATTACACGGTGTCATCCGCGGCTCTCGGTTGTTATTCGGACAATGTCTGGCCATTTACCCTAGCTGTGTCTGCGCGCTCTGCGGAGGTCCCGACAGAAATTGATACTAATTGCGGGGACTGTACACTGCTGGCTGCCGGAGCGCCTGCAGGCAGCTGAAGGACCTGCTTGTCACCGCCTAATTGACAAGGGCTTGTCTGTCCTGGGAGCAGCTGGTCCTAAGCACTGGTGCACAATCGCAATCTTGACACGGTCTCCACTCGCCTGGAGGAGTTTTGAGGGGAAACGCCGTTAAAGGGAGATTTATTGAATCTCCCTTTGGGTGACGGTGTATTAAGTACGCAATATAGGCTTATTTCCACGGGTGCAAAGGGGAGCCACGCTCCTGGTATTAATAACAGAAGGTCGCAATTAGGCCAGACAGGTGACATTTCTTGTGACATTATAAATCACCGCAAACAAGACAGGAGTGAGTAAATAAAAGCGCAGGGAAATCGGTTTTAGGGCAGCGTTATTTTACTTTGCGCAGCTACATGGTGCACAATGAGCTTATGTGCACAAATTGCATAAATGCAGGAGGGGTGTGTGTGTTCACCAGTCATTCTGACTCAGACACAAATAACATCGACTCTCACAGTAAAATGATCGATTCATTATTCTGGTCTGTTTCTATTAGAGCATGCCATTATAGCTGAATGCACCAAGAGGAAAAAGCAAAGCAAGTATTGTTTTGGTCTGCGAGTGAAAAAGGGTTTTCCTCAACTTTCCCACTGTCTGTAAAGAAACGCTGCTTTTCTGGCCCCCTTTGAACTGAAAATCGTGATTTTTCCCCTGGTGATCTCCGGACGCGCTCCTTTCTTTCTCAGGAACAATGACAACACTGGAGCACCCCGCCGGTGCGCCGCGGTTGGGGATCTCTCGGATTGTTTTGGACATCTTTGGATTTCATCAATCAAAATGACTGCGGTTTTCCATAAAAATGCTGAAATTTGGTGCTGGAACCGAGTGAGCAAGGTAGAAAATACGAAGCTGTCCTTCTCGATGATAAATGGCCATCCTTTGATTGCGCAAATAGAGAAATTCGTGCCGCAGCACTGAGAAACAGGCTAAGGTTGTTGAAAGAGGGGAAGTGTTGTCTTGCGTCAGATCATGACAGAAATAAAAAGCAGGCCGACATTAGGTTCTAAAAGCAAGTGCATTTTCCCAAACCAAGGAAATCTGGGAACTTCATAGCAAACGATCTGGACATACACAGGGAAATGAAACCAAGTGGCCATTTAGCAGAGTTACCACTTTATATTCTATACTGAAAACACAACATTCAAAAGGTTTTCTCTTCCGTTTTTCACACTCTGATTGACAAACAAACTATCCTCTTACTGAGCTATGGCAGTAACAACCTGCATTACAACCCATAATAAACGCATGAAGCTGCTCCAGAGTCCTTGCTTCTACTCCAAACGCATAATCGCCTATTACTATGCAAAAGTTCACTTACCACACATTAATACCTAAATATCTATTAAAAAGCACTTATTTTCCTAAAAAGCAGGAATGATTTAATATGGACATGTCTCAAGGTGTTTTTTTTCCAAATGGCCTTAATGTTACACCTAATTATCCAGCATTGACATTTTGTCCTGCCTGGGGTCAGCAGGTCAACAGTTGCAGATTAATGGCATCTAGGGGAGGAAACAAGGAAAGGTGACTGTAATACATTTACATTAGTTTATAATTTGGTTAATGATTTATTTGTAATTTGTTTTTGTCAGATTTTACTTTAAAAGTTCTCAACTGAAGGTCAGGACTTATGAATCCCTGACATCCACTATAATGGTGCCTTAATTTATTGTAAGAAAAGCAGCTTTGTAAAGTAATTGCAGACTGGCTAAGAGTTCTTACACACACACATGCAAACAAAAACAGCCATCTTATTGTGCTGAGCTACTCATAAGTGGACATGTTGATGTCCTGCATACCAAAGTGGACTTGGTCTTTAGGTCACAGGCTGATGGTCAGATATCCTCCTTCAGCATTTTCTTTGAAAGAAAGCAGAATTTATGTTAATCTAGGCAAGTTCTCCAAGTCGTGAAGCAACAAAACAGGCCCAGAGCATCACACTGCCGCTACCATGTTTGACTGTGCATACATTCTTTTTAAATTGTGAGTTTTAAATCAATGCAATGGGATGCAGACCTTGCAAAAACTTCTACTCTTGTCGTTTCATTCCGTAAAACATTTTCCCAAATGTTTTGTGGATCTTCAAGATATTTTTTGGAGGATATGCGACAGGCTTTATACTCTTTTGGGTCGGCAGTGATTATAACATGGAACTCAACTGTGGATGTCATTTTTGTCCAGGCTCCTTCTTACTGTTGAAACATGAATTTTGGTGGTAGCTAAAGCAAAGGAGGCCTACAGTGCCTTAGATGTTCTTCTGGGTTCCTCAGAAATGTCAAAGATGAGTCATTGATGTCCTCTTGGAGCCATCTTGGTAAGCATTGTGTCGCCGCTGTTCCATGCTCTCTGTATTTGTGAATAATGGTTCTCAGTTTGGTTTCCTTGAGTCTTAGAAATGGTTTAAAAATTGTTTCTACAACGATGGTCTTTGACTATATTTTTCATCTGTTCTTGAATTTCTTTAGATTGTGACATGATGCATTGTTGTTTGAGATCTATTAACCTACTTCATGTTGTCAGACATTTTCTATTCATGTGATTTCTTAATTGTGGCTGGGAAAATTGAACCAAATTGTTCGATCCTTAAACATCTAGCAAGTGGAAGAATGATGTTTTCCTGTAGAGTCATGTTGGTTTGAGAACTTTCTTGTAAAACTTTTGATAGTAACATTTTAGTTATGATCTGAAATATATAGGACTGACAAAATAAACAAAATCAGAAGCAATATGTAAGAGGGGAAAACTTACTCACAGCACCATATATCCAACATCCCAACATATTATTAAAAGAAAGAATCATTCTCTGTATTTGTTTCTAAACTGGAGAATGATTTTAGTCTTCACATTTTATCTATCTGGACAGAAATGTTCTTGTTTCCATATAGTTTATTTTCAGTATGGATTCCATCCCCTTCATCCTCTTCCAGCAGATATAACAGAACTGACTGGCTTGTCGAGCTTGAAGAATTGTTTAATTTCAGGGCCCTGGCGTTTCCTGAGGTGAGGTCTGCATTGGCTGCTAATAGAGATCTAATTGATGGGCCGAGTCCCGTTTCCGAGCTCTCTCTCCTTTTATTGCGCCCTGGCGTCTGCTGTAAAATAGGTCTGTAATCAGATTCCGCCTATTCCTCCTGGAGCAGGATGAGAGCTCAGGGCTGCAGAGAAAGACGGAGATGGGGGCCAAAAAGAAAGCGAAGAAGAGAGAAAGAAATCATTATTAAAAAAGTTAAGCCTTGAGAAGAAATGCAACATACTGGTGATACTTGATGAAAAAGAGGATAGCCTGCTGAGGAAACATATATTGTGCTCTCTTATGGGGTTTCTTTTCTTTAAATAAACCTGTTATTTATGCTGAATCTTAGTGTGGTTTAACACTCTTCAATGACTAGTTTTCTTTTTTAAATCTGTTTGTCTTTATTGGTTTGCAATGCTTTCATATCCTTTTCCATAAATGCAAACCTACAGGTTATTATAAATCATTCATAAATGCTTCCAGCAAAATTATGTCTTTCACACTTACAACTGCAGTAGCTGATGTGTTTTCCACTAAGTTTCTGCCAGTAGTTCTCAAAGTCATTTCAGCTACTAAACCTCAAAATAGTAATCCAGAGAAGTTCTATTCTTAGCATTGCTAGTTAAAGTCTAAAAATACTGGTGATGAGGCAACTTATAAAGGGCATAAAACACCAACAGCTTCCATCTTGATTCAAATGCTCTAATATCAGATCCTTAGCTAAACTGTTGCTCTTTGTTGGTGCGACTTTATATCTACAGAGTTAGTAAAGCTGTACAGATTGTCCAAAATATTTTTTTAACAAATCTGAGTTCCCCACAAATTAGTTCTTCCAAGGTTAGTAAGCAGCAGAACGGCCTTTACTGAAGGTTTCATTCACTCAATCACAAGAAAGAAAATCTCAGATGACTTGAACGACTCACTAATGAAAAAAATATCTTTGAGGAACAGTTATTTATTTCATACCTTCATTATATTCAGTGGTCACATTTTGCCCGGGTACAGTTTTTGTACTGGCACAACATCCAGTAATTCAAATTATGTGAAATGGTGAAGAATGAAGAATGATCAGCAGAAAGTAAGAGAAAATTAACCCAGAAAATCATTTGTTCGTGACTATGTCAAAGAATGGTGAAGCGAATACACACTACAGTAAGAGTTAGGTTACTATTACACCGTGACGTCTACAAAAGTTTCACAGACTGATAAATTTCTCATTCTTGAAATAACATTACCTGCAGAGGCAATCAATCTTCCCTATTAGAGCAACAAGCAGATGCAGTGTGCTAAATCATCCTCCACAATCTGAAGTACAGGTATAAAAAAAGCCAAATGAGACTGTGTAATTATGTTCCAGTGATGAAACAATTCAGAGGCTCCTATCATCTATATGACTGGATTTGAATTTTAATAGAACATACTAACTGAGTCCTGTTTGGATCAGTTTGTGGACTTTTACACATCCAGCTCAGAACTTCTGTGAGAAGCTTACTTCCTTTGAAATCGATTTGATGTCAAATAAATATATATATAAAAAATACTTTGAATTGAGTTTCTCTTTGGCAAAGACACAGAGTTTCAGGTTAATTCCTCTACATATCCAAGTTCTGACAGCAACAAACATCTTTTCTTGGTACTGCATAAATCACTTCTGAACAAAAGTTTTTAAGATCAAATTGATCAATAGAGCAAAACATCCTGGAAAGAGTTTGATCCGTCAAACAAAAATAAAAACAAAAATACAGTATTAATTATAGTCGTTGTAGTTTTAAAAATGGGCTTCAACAAAAAACAGAACACTGAGATATCTAATAATTCAAAATATGAACAAGTCACATTAAAACAGAGTCATAAACCCATAATCTAAGTAAACTGCAAGGGGTAATGCAGAATTGTGGAATGAGTGGAATGTAGTCCAAAGCAAAGGCAACATCTGTTCAGTGTCCAAGTGAACTCAGAGCAGAGACATCATCCTCCACTGTCCATGTAATTTGAAAAATACATTGATCAGCAGAATTTGTTCAGATTGTATACAATGCATTTGCTTGTATTTGAAGCAGTGAATGTATTTGGTAGACCCATATGAAAATCCTAAGGAAAATACCCCATAGGTGGAAGTTCTCAGTTGTAAGTCATGTCTCTTTGATTCTGCAGTCACAGCAACAAGCCTGCAGAATCAAAAGGTCGATGATGTTTCTGATCTTCTAGGATCTGACAGGATAAAGTGATCCATAATAGTAGGTTAGATCTTAACTGCAGAAATTTGACGGGAAAGTCTCCATGGTCAGAAGGGTTAAGGTATTCAAGACTGCAGTTGTCATATCATTGGAAAAAGATGGTTCTGCATCTTAAACTTCACTGAGAGTGTGACACCAAAGTCACAGCTGTCTGCTCAGCCTATCATCTCTCATCTGTACCCACCCACTGGGGTCCGTCAGGGCTCTCTGTGAATGGCCATGCACAGTCATGACTGAGTCTGCAAACATACAACAATAATATTCCAGTTCAGTGATCCAAACATGCAGTTTAAAAGAAAGTGTCAGATGACCATCAGAAAAAAAACAAAAACAATGATGTTTCCTTTTAAGAAACAAGTGGGGGAAAGTCTGTTCTTTCCATCTGGACAAGTTGTCTCTCAGAAACCACAAAGAAAAATATCTGCATTGATATTCTGGTGAGAAATATATTAATTCTTCTCAGATCCTTCTCCTTTTTCTCTTCTGTATAGACACTATAATTATTAGTGCAGTGTTTGTCCCACTAATAATTATAGATTATAGACCTAATCTATAATGAAAACTATAGATTAGGTCCAAATGAGCCAAATATAGTTCAAACCTGGACTAAATGTACTCTACTGCAATACTGCACTTCAGGTGAAGTGTTTGTGTAAAAACTGAGTTTACATGCATTTAGATGTTTTTGGCTATTACGAATTATTTGACAATACCATTAACAATCCTTTAAAATGAAAAATATTTCTGTTAATCCTTTTAGAACATTTCAGATGGTGCTACATGACCCACTGTGGGCTCCAGACCCAAACTTTGGGAACCACTAAGCAAATTGTGGTTTGCTGAGAATTCATATCCATGTCTGGTAGATATGAACAAAGGCTGCAAAGAAGCTTTATTTTTCTTTGCAGACCATGTCTAATGATAAACGTGAGAAACTGAAGCAACTCTAAGGCAGAGTTTAAAGGGGAAAGGGAAGGTTAAGGAATTCCACATTTAGAAGCTACAGAATAAGAAAATGGTGTAGGAGTAATTTAGGCATGGCTTTTTCACCTAAAATATAATTATTTCATAATTACATTTAATATTTTTACTCTGTGTATTTTACATATGGCTCTTCTGCTTATGTTGTTTTGAAGTAGTTCTCAACTTTTCTTCCTTCTTTTAATCCAATTTTAGTACCATCAGTATGTGCTTCATACACCGAAAAAACCTCATTTAAGCTGAAATAAGAAATAAATGTGTTTTCATGACTCAGTTTTCAACCTAATCAAATACCACACAGGCCAAACTACCATTGTTTTCATGTATCTATTCTGCAGAAAATGTCAGTCAAATCAGACTGACAGCAACAGACACAAACTGATCCTCTATTTTCTCTCTCTCTCCTCTATTTCGCTTCCCATCGCCTATAGCTTCCTGCAAGGCCGTGATTGGCCGGCTGTCTGGGTAGTGATAGCAGCCCTGGAGCCGAGGATGATTGATGACGGCGGGGGCAAGGCCGACACTGGCAGCATAAAGCTCCATAGACGCCTCAATAAAGAGCCTGGCCAGTGGAGAGCCTGGGCCCCTCCGCCTCCGAGGACCCACGGCTAGAGGAGTGCATGGAGAGAGGCAGAGGAAGAGAGGGAGAACGAGAGGTGCTCTGTTGTCGGATAATCTGTTTAGCTGTCGAGCCAGCAGCCGTCTGAGGCTGGATAAGTGCAGCGACGGATGTGTGTGGGGTGAAAATAGCAGGGGTTGGCTGGTGGAGAGCTGGAGGGGGAGAAAGAGGCAGAGACGGAGGGGTGGGGGATGGAGGGGGTGCATAATGGGAAAAAAAGGGAAGAAGATGAAGCAGAGGGGAAATGGAAGAAGCAGGCTGGCTGTTTACGCATGCTAAAAATGATCAACGAGCCAAAAAAAAAAGTTGACCACAAGAAAGTGAGCGATGTGACCCCTCACACATCAACTCTGGTGGTCATGACTCAGCCAGCCAATGGATAACTGCAGTGACCTTTGGTTCAGCAGATCAATGAGACCCTGCAACGTTGGATTCCTCGGGTATTGCATCCACTGATGTGCCTCCAGACCACATGCAGCCCTGTTGTAACCCCCATCTCACAGCAGCCCTGAAAAACACAATTAGGCACCAATCTGCTCCTACCAAGACAGCTTTCAGTGAGTCCAGCATGGCTACACGGAGTCCTGCAGACCCTCCTGGCTGGAGTTGGCAGGATGGAGGTCAGAAAGAGACGAGTGATGACAAGGACGACGTCTTCACTCTGCAGGAACTGGGAGGGTTTTTGTCTGACTGTTGACATTTTAATGTAAAGTTTAACATATTGGTGCAGTTTCTGATAATAAATCTAACATGGTTTTATAACATGTGTCTGTTTGTTGTGTTTTTATTCCTGCACTGATATGCTTGCATCATGCATCAGATCACAAGAAATAAACTGGTTTAGTGTTTGTAACAAAAGACCAGAGAAATAAAAAAACATTGTAATATTAAAATGAATTCATTCATTATTACTTTTCCTTACATTGAACTGACGTCCACTTTGAAGATAATATTAAATTGTGAATTACAGCAAAATCCAAATCCATTTAAATTGAGTTATTTAAATTGGAAAATGAATTAGATCAAATGGTTTAACATGCCATGGACTGGCGACCTGTCCAGGGTGACCCCACATCTCACCCGTTGACCACTGGAGATAAGCACCAGCTCCCCCCACCCAGTAGGGACAATGGATGGATGGTTTAACAAGCTGATTTTATTTCATTGCAGGTGTTGACTTCTATGCCAACAACAAAATGGTTATGAGAGGCTTAACAAAAATCTGAAAGACTTATTCTTTCATAATAACCAGAGCCAGATCCCTATGGAAGACTGGGACAATCCAAAGATTTGTTTAGCTCCCTTCACTGTCTTCTGCAGGGACTTCACATCTGCTTTGGAGCTGGAGTATCATGTTTCACTTGGTCAAACCTTTCTTCACCACAGCTCTAGATTCATGTAAGGATGATGGAGTTGGGGAGAACAGTTGGCTTCAGGCTCTTCTGAAAATGCAGTGTCTGCTTGGCCTGGCAGATTCAAGTGATGTTCAAGATGAGGTGAGGTAATCAGAGATGTTCGCTCTGAAGAATGTAATATCCAGCTCTAATGAACAGCTGCTGATGTAGTAGTGGGGTCTAATCTACCAAAATAACCTTGTCCACGCTTGGAGTTTGGAAACTGGAGTCGAAACAAAATGAAAAAGCTTCATGAAAAACGGAAAGACTGGAAATTAAGCTTTAGAAAATACAACATTGTTTGACAAAGGTGTTCAAGTGTTCAAGAATAAGCCAATATGTCAAAAAATAAGTTAAGGAATTTAATATAGCAATAAAAATACACAATACACTTAATGATAATAGAAGACTTTGAAGAAACAAGTTGCAGTAAACTATTTTAATATATTATTATTATTATTATTATTATTATTATTATTATTATTATTATTATTATTATTATTATCTTAGACTCAAAGCAAAGATGTTTATCTAAACAGACAGTTCCAGGTAGAATAAAAAAAATGAAATGCAGAAACAGATTTTATTAAAATGAGAAGGATAAACATAGATCTGTGTTTATAGCGCGATGGTAGTGACTGACATGCTTGTTCAGGATCAGCTAAAATCTGTGTGGCATTTAGCCTCATCGTCTCTTGTTAAGTTTTATAATCATTTCATGATAGAAATCAACGACTCATACTATTGACTAATGAACCTAAATCTGACTAACTAGCAACAAATTGCATCTTATTGCTTTACAGCCAATTAAAGACACCGAATCAGTGTGAGCAGTTTAAAAGCAACAGATTAATGAAAGCTCAACAGTCACGTTTGTCTTTATTGATTTGTGATTAGTGAGGGTGTTCATTCATGGGGTATCTATAACTTGATTTTGGACTTGATTTTAATTGCCTAATTGGACTAATTATTTAGCAATGGGAAACCACTGCACCTGTTCTCTTCGTCTGGAAGCTTCAGTGATGTTTGATGTTGACAAATGCAGTTACACCCGAATTGTTCAAATAAATTAATATAATATTCAAATCATTCTTAAGAGCTCATTTAAAGTGTTATTAGTTAAAAAAACACACTTGTTGAATTTTGATACTGATGACACCAGCTTTAACGGTCTGGTCTGAATTCTTATTGATCTGTTTGTCTGTAAATCCATTTACATTCAGTTTTCTATCCCAACATTCCTATTTTAACCAGATGAGTTTAAATACTCACTGACTTTTGTTTCTAATAACCAAACACACAAGTCATTTGTCCTTACAGCTGTCATGATTAGCCAGTCTGTTTGTAGATTACACTTTGAAGCTGCTCAGTTTGCAGCATCTATTGATTATTTTGTTTTTAAAAAGGAGATGTTTGCTATGCTTACACAGCAGGCAATTAAACCCAAATCCATTTATTTTTCATAGTCCAATTCTGATCTTTTCAGTCCCTCCGAAAAACTGATCTGTGCCACTCTCATTTATGATTCTAAATCAGGTACAAAGCATCTGCATTCAGAAAGTTCAGAAGTTAACTAACTTTCAGAAAAGTTAGTTAACTTTTACATTTTATGCACAAATTTATGCACAATTCTGTAGAAGATGCCAGTTGTGGTAAATCTGGATGAAAACAAAGCAAGCAAGCTATTACTTGTGCTTTTTTTCTTAGCTTCTTTTGTTTTGTTATGATCTTGTGATGATACTGTTGACTCCCATTGCTCAACAACTTTAAAATTGTTCCATAGATGGCGACATCCATTATTGGTTCTGTAATAGAAGGTCATAAATTGAATCCATTATTTTCTTGGGACAACAGTGTTAAGAACTTTGCCACTGAACTGCCACTAATGTTTTACCGCTTCAATCATAAATCTAGTTGTTTTGGTCAGAAGGTACACTGTTCTTCTAAACAGGCAAGAAATCATTTAACTTAGGGATTTTTTTAAAATAAATAAATGGATAAATAAAGAAAATTTATGATCATCCTTGTCACATTTTAATAAAAATCTTTGAATTTTCCTTTTGTTCAGTGCTCATTGGTTTATTAAATGGTTTTTTTTTGTTTTAAATTTCATGTTCATATTACATGTATTTGAAAGATAATGACTGCAGTCAGCCATGATCATTGATGGAATACATTAAAAGTCGTTATAAAACATTCAATATCTCCATCAACATTATATATGAACATATTGATGTTTTGTATATATAAATATAATTAGATGTTTTATTTTGATCAAAAGGCCAATTTTGTCTTTAATGTGTCAATTAAAAGAATGCATGTTCATATCTCCATATGCAGATTAATTTTGCATCCATAATATTGTCTCATTAAATGAGGTTGGAACATGGTTATCTGCAGTGTGAACACATCCATTACAGTGTATTCTCAGTTGGAGCTATTACTCCCTATTACAGTTGTGCATTGTTGGTGGGCAGAGGTTAACAAAAGGCCAAGACAAGCCCAAGCCACTGGCGTTGGCCACACGGGGAAATGTTGGCAAGCGAGCCAGAGAATAATCATAGGCTAATCTGATTTCCAGCTCTGATAATGGAGGCTGAGCTAAATAAGAAAAATTCCAGGCAAATTTGTGCAAATGAAAAAGGATTCCTCCTGACATAATGGTATGGTGCAAGACAGCGTCTAATGAGCAATAATCTGTCTAAGAGCTTCTCTCTCTCTGCTGTTCAGGTTCTCTCTCCATCTTTTTCATTCTATCTCCCTCTCCTCTTGCTACTCCTCCTTCACCCTTCCCACTCCGCTCTAGCTCTCATCAGCTTCTTATATGTTTCTGCAAAGCTGCATGTCACAGCCCTGTGACACAGATTAAATAGAGGAGAGAAAATGTCTGCAGAGCAAGTTGTAAGGATTAACATGGAGTTTTAGGCATCTTATATTCGCAATTAGCAAGGTTATCTTGGCTGGCATTAATGGTCGCCTTGTGTACATTCTTAAGAGTAGTAATTATTTTAAAATGACTCAGAAAATTTCCAAACCAAATATGTTCCATGACACAGGTTGGAAGGTCAAAAGGATAAAACAAATTTTCTTTAATACTAATTTGTATTAAAAATAATATACTGTTTATTCTACTGTTTGATAACTAGGATCCACTGGAGTTTATGTATGATTCTATTAAAATTATTTTAAACTCTTTCTGCAGCTTTATAAACTGGAACTGCAAAGAAAATATGTTAAATTATCAACAAGGTATATTAAAACAAAGAGAGCCAACACCAGCCTTATTCCTCAGTAAACGTTTGCCTGTGCAAAGATCCTCAGAAGAGAGTGATGCGTGCTCACTAAAAAGTTTTTGTAGCTGCAGCATCCTCAACATCCTTATTAGGGGAGTTTGGTAGAGTGAAGATGAAATTGAGTTTTATTTCAAATTTGAAGAGACTTTAACTTACTCTCAAATAAAATATGTGTTACTTGTTATTACAAAAAAAATGACCACTGTCATTTATGAAGACAAAACTTGTTCCAATTAATCTATTTTATTGATTGATTTTTAGGATTAAGCATTTGCATACTTTGTTAAACATGCAATTATAAAGATGATTCTCATTTTTCCTGATATTCATATAGAAATTAATCCATAATTTCTTAGTGTGTTAATGTATACCCATATGAAGATAATTTTTGTGTCACAGTTCTTTACGTTCACTTCATAATGTTTCTTAAAGTATCATATTTAACTTTAACATACCAGCAGTGCATTTTTGCAGAGGAAAACCTGGAGTGCAGCAGGGCCTCATGATGTCACAATTCAAAGACTCTATATCTGTTACAACAGCATTATTCACACTGCAGCAGCTGTGAAGAATTTTACTTCCGCAGAAAGGTAACACCCTTCCTTCCCCCCCTCTTCTCAACCTGAAGCAGCTGCAGCAGCTTGGTTTGCTGTTCCTGACAACTTCCATAAATTATTAGATATTTTCATATTTCAAATTTCATCTACATTCATGCGGATCAGCCGAGGGCCCTGGGAGAAGCAAGCTTTGGGGTGTCAGCTGAGGAGGCAGTGGCTCCCTCAGCTGCAGCACTGCCACTGGCTGCCTGGCTCTGTGGCCCCAGAGAACCTTGGCTAATTGAATTGCATCCCCTGATTAGATTATCCTTGCGGCAGCTTGCTGCCAATCTGAAGTATGGGTGCCTTCTATCCTACTTAACCCTTCGGCCCCCCACCCGCTGCTACAGGCTAGCACACACAACACACACACATAAACGCAGACAAGGCAGAGTGCCCAATATATTCAGGGGCCATCAAAGTTGGCCAGTTTAGTTATTTTTCTTTTGCATTGTCTTGCCTTGTAAAAGCGGCCATCTTTCACCGCCTGGCCCTCACCACCGCTCGTTTTTCACCAAACAGCAAAGTCTGGCAAATGCTCAGGGTCATTGCTTCAACTTTGTTTTTTTTGTTTGTTTTGCAATTTATTTCCATGTTTCAAACTCAACAACTGTGTGGTCGATTTACCGAGGGTCTGAAAGAACCAGAGTAAAGAGAAAATTCATAACAGAGCTCCTTACAAAAAATAACTCAGCACTTTATTAATCTGCTCCATATGAAGTTTACAACTCTAATAAAGTTGTAAAAATGCAAATTCGTTTTTTGTTTAATCAAGGGTTTCAAAACGTTATTTAAAAGTTTAACTTTTTTCCATGTTTGGGATCAATGAGCCACATAAATATGATAAATATGGTAAGCCTTTGGTACATTAGAGTTAGATGTACATTAGAGTTGGCTAGCAGAGTCATGTTAACCATTGAAGCAGTTAGACACTTTAGATGCAATAAGTAATAACCATACTTTTCAGTTTTTTATTTTGCAAAAAATGTTATGCCATGAGTAAACCTGAAGTGTGACGAATATTTATCATTTGCGTGAACAAACTGGAATCTGATCTGTGAAATTGGATTTAAGCCTTATGAGATGTTCCCTTGGTCCCTACAGCATGTTCAAGCCTTTCTTAGAAAATACTGTGACCAACTGTGTCAAAAGCAGCACTGAGGTTTAACAGGACAACTACAGACACACAGAAATAGTCTCCAAGGCAAAGGTCCATACGACTAGATGAACACATTTTAGATAAGTATGAAGAGGGTGTGTAAATAAATGTCTGCACAACATTTCATTAGAGTTTCACATTCCACTCCCCAGATAATCAACAGTGTGATGTGTACCACAGATTAACACATAAAAATGACAACATGTAAGGCAATCAGACTGATTGAGGTAAACATTTAAATACCATGGTGACACTCCTGCATGTTGCTGCTCGATGGAAGCACCGGCATCCATCTGATGGAAACCTTGCAAATGGGAGAATCAAGAAGAAACATGTTTTCAAGGATCACCTGACCCATGATGATTACTGTTTAATATCCCAATTTAGACTCCTAGAGTCTTGCTCTTGGATCTCCATGCAGAACTGGGTCCAGTATTGGAAAGACCAACCTGCTGGAACCATGCCATCCCTGTTCGACTACAGGTTTTAACTATGATGGGATCTCTGGCAACCAACTCTTGCAAGCATGAATTAGCCAACAGGTGTGTGCTGAACGTAATAAAAAAATAATTAATTATCTTTCTGATGGGCTGCACAGTGGCGCAGTTGGTAGAGTTGTTGCCTTGCAGCAATAAGGTTCTGGGTTCGATTCCCGGCCCTGGTCTTTCTGCATGGAGTTTGCATGTTCTCCCTGTGCATGTGTGGGTTTTCTCTGGGTACTCTGGTTTCCTCCTACAGTCCAAAAACATGACTATCAGGTTAATTGGCCTCTCCAAATTGTCCCTAGGTATGAATGTGTGTGTGCATGGTTGTTTGTCTCTGGGTTCCCCTGCGACAGACTGGCAACCTGTCCAGGGTGTACCCTGCCTCTCACCTGGAATGATAGCTGGAGAGGCAGCAGCACCCCTCCCAACCCCACTGAGGGACAAGGGTAAAGAAAATGGATGGATGGATCTTTCTGATGCCACTTTTAGGAACCACATAGGTCCTGTGTCTCGCAAGCCGCATGTTAGCCATTTAGTTGTGTCAATCATTTAGTTGTGGCTGCCTGTATCTTACAGGATGCACTACAAAATCCTGGTACTGACTTTTAGAGCTCTTCATGGACAAGCGCCAGACTATATTAAGAACCTCATCCAGCCTTATGTTTCGACTAGGACCTCAGGTCGTCCAATCTGAACTTGCTGATGGTTCCTCGGACCCTTTTTAAGACTCGAGGAGACAGATCTTTTAAAGCTGTGGCGCCTCGCCTCTGGAATGAGCTACCTTGTACCATTCGATCTCTGGATTGTATAGACACTTTTAGGAAACAACTTAAGACCCACTTTTTTAAAACTTGCTTTTTAGCGTAATACTGTGTTTTATTGTTTTGTATGTTGCTTTTAATTTATTTATTTATTACACTTTGTGCAGCACTTTGTGACCCTGGTCTGTGAAAAGCGCTATAGAAATAAAGTTTACTTACTTACTTACTTACTTAAAACTCTGACATCAGGTGACCTGGATGTTAATTCTTCAGATATTTCCCTACAGTTTTTTAGGATATACTTTAGTTGAAATTTACATTTTGATTCCTAATGAAAGTGCACATATACTGAGTTTAACCTACAAACATAATCAGTACAACACTCCTAAGAATGGCTGTAAACTGCATAATGACAGAGCGTTGTTGTGATGACGTGCTGAAGGAGGAGTGTCAGAATACAGACCTCTACAAGAAATCCTTCTTGCCAACAGCCATCACCATTTTCAATAACTCTTTGAAGAATCTGAATTAATGAGCTACGACATGTAATTTCCCTTTGGGATTAAAAAAGTATTTCTGAATTTAAATTTGGTATGAAGTACATTCATACAAATTTGCAGCATTACAAAGGGTTTTGTAGTACTGCGATTTATTCCTATATAAATGGTGCAACCCTAATACATGACGCCATATTGTTTCATGAGAGAAGAGTCTTACTTGTCAAACTCCTCCTAAGAAGCTATAATTGTATAGACATTTTCCATGAAACGGTCATGAATTTGAAATTTTATTAATTGTGAGACTGAGATGGAGCATCTGGGTTTCCTGCAATTTCTCTGAACATGCTTGGAGATTGGGGTGAGTCTGCTGCAACGTCAACTCCTGGGGAGATTCTCATGATAAAACCGTTCAATTAGTTCAATAATGGACACCAAACCAGTCTGGCCTTACAGTATTTCCCAAATCTAAGTGCCACATCACTTACTTCTCCAACATAATTGCTGATATAATTTATTCCTGTCATTGAGTTAACAGCAATCTTGATGGCACAGGAGCAGATATTTTGACAAATTTCTGTGGAGCTAGTTACCTTTGCTGCTAGTGAGCTAACCCAAGCATTTAATTGCCAACATATAGTTGCTTCACACACTACTAATTTCTGTATTTGCATTATGGTTGGATAAATATGTGATATTCTGTTTGCTTGAGGTTGTGTGTGTCTAATTATACATACAGAACAGGCGAGAAACAGATTTTATTGTTTGTGTATCACCCTTATGTACAACAAACCAACAAAAAGTCAGTTTTGGAAAAAAAATAAAGGTAAAAAGACAGTAAGCTTAGAAAGGAAGAGTTGAGGACTTAGATTTTATAGTTTATGTTAGGGCTGAGTGGATTTCTATGTTAGAGTCGGACCATTTTAGAGACAGAAGTCTTTCAAACATCAGAGATGGTCCCATGACCGCGCGCTGACTTCACACACCTCCCTTCTTGACGACAGCATCTGGGGCATGTCATCTCGTGCATTGCCACATTTCAGTTTTGGGCCAATGCATAACCCAGATGAATATAAGTGTTCGCCGAGGAAAAGTCATGTTCTGATGTAATTATCATCTATTGCTTCCTGTAATCGCATCAGATCTCTTTTGAACAATAATCTCATGTTGAGCGTCTGGAAGTGGAGCCCTCCTCCCTGTTTATTGTTCTCCACTCCGGTAAAGCACAATTCAATTGAGGAGTCTGCTATTAGATTTTTAGCTCTGTAGAATAACCCGAAATCGTATTTTTGCTGGAAATTATCAATACATCTTGGAGAACAAAAGGAAGAAGACACAGAGCAAAAGTAGACCCTGGGTAGAGAGAGGAGGGATGTAATACAGCAGATGAAAGATGAGCAGGAGTAGAATAAAAGACTTTCACCAACTGGAGAAGGGCTTTATTGACATGCCAGGGTCAGATGTATATGCTACAGTTTGCAAATCACATCAAAACTGTAAAACACTGCTCTTCCACAGTAGACACTTTATTGTGTGTCTGGTAAATGTGGTAAGTAAGTGGGTACATACTGAAATGAGGAAAGGAGGAAGTGTACAGTTGAAGAAAACATCAACAGAAGCCCTGCAAACAATAAAAATCGAAAACATTTGTTTTTGTGCTTTGGAATATTACATTAACACTTTCCTAAATTTAGAAAAGCACTATAGACATGCCAGACAAGGAAATCTTTCAACATCTAATGAGACACAAAAGTAATGCAGAATCAGCAACAGTTCATAGTGGCCAATGAGCAAAAACATACAGAAAGAGGCAAGAAAACTAGAACTAGAAAAACTGAAGGAAATATTGTCATTGAGATTTAACATTATGTTTGTAAATGTTACCAGAATGTGAACTTTGACAATTTGAACTCCAAAGTTCCTGCAGTTTGCATTGAGATCATGTTCCAAGTTGGGAGAGAATCTAGTTTCAGAATAGTTACAAATCTAAATAAAACTACAAATATTGACAAGAAATGTTTGACCAAAACATTAAAAAAAAAAAAAAAGGGATGCAAATACTTTTGCTTTGCAAAAGTATTTGCATCCCTTGAATCTTTTTCATATTTGTTCACACTGCAGCCACAAACTTCTGTGTTTTACTGAGATTCTGATTGACTTCAATTAAGTTTATTTATTTATAATCAACTTACAGTAAATGTTGTCCCACTCCACTTTTAATTTAATTTAATACAAACAGATCTAATTTATAGCCATAAATAAACAGAAAAAAATGCAATTGCATAGAGCAAATGAAAGTCAATACATTCCAGTTCAATACTAGTTATTAAACAGTGAAGTGTTGTTTATTAATCTAACTGGCAAAACATTTTCTCTTCAAGTAAATGCATACAATTAAATCTTTGGTTTGTCTGCAACTCCTCACGCAGTCTGCAACTCTTTCTACAGTAGAAAGATGATTGCTAACCTTGTAGCAGTCATTCACATGTGGGAACAGTGGAAAGGAAAATGCCATTTTATCCAAAAGAAACATTTTCAATAATGGCTTTCCTCTGGTCCTTCTTTCCAGAATGACCAGACTTGAGAGGTGGATGAAAAATAGATTCCCCTCTCTGAGATACAGATCTCTGCAGATTCTCCAGAGTTGCAACTCCCCTCTTGGCTGATTCTCTCATCAACACTTTACTTACACCGACCCATATGAACAAGCATTCCACCAGTCCTTAAATGCAGCATGTATTTGTGGATCTATGAGAACCTGGCAGATGGTAAAAAGTTTGCTGTCTGTCTCAAAAACTTACATGCAAATGCAATTTGGTCCAGGTATGTAAGGTCGATTGAGTGTATATGTTTTACATTTTTCAAGCACATTGGATGAAATGTCTTAGTTCAAATGTTGAAGTCTGAAGAAAATTATTCCTCTAATAAATTTGTAATGCATTTTGTTGTAGAGCTGTTTTGAACATGTTAAGCTTTGTCTAAGTTTAAGGATATTAAGCTATATTTGTAGCTACCCAAAGTTTTACAAAATGTTTTTATTTCACTCATATTTGTAGCTACTCCAGGGTTGGTTTCACTAGATAATCAAGAGTTTACTTTTACAAAAACAGCTAAGGCCATCAGATGTGGAGTGACAACAGGATGCTGAAGGCCTGGATGCTCCAACATGTGTTATAAACAAACCACAGCTCCCTTCTCTGGCTAACTTTCTGAAAAATACCAGATGATTTAACATCTTCACTGGCTAATGGGCTCAGTTTGAAAAAAAAAGAGCCTTGCATATGTCTTCAGCATCTAATGTAAACTGCACTCAAAATCAGCAATTACAAAGTGCTTTACTAAGTGCAGGCAGGAGGCACTAAAAGAACTGAAGTGAAAACATTACAAGCCAACATCAGCTGATCTTACATCTTATTATAGCCAGAGTGGTTTTCTCTCAAGTACCTCCAACCAAAAATGTTATCTGAGATGGTGCAGATCTATGGATCTCTCTCTTCAGATGAGGATAACTCACCTGACAACGGAAGAATGTGTGGCTGAGCAGAGTAAGCCAGCAGAAATAAAACTGAAAGAACCACTGAATCATCTTCAAACTCCTGGATGGTTTTATCTCATCCTTTGATGAGTCATGAACTCCACTATAATTTGGTGTTTCACATCAGCTGTCCTCCTGTAAGTAACAGTAAATTAATTAATTCAATTAGAAGGTGCATTACAGTGAAGAAAAGTAGTACTACAGTACCTGGTCATAAATTAAATCTTAAAATGTACATGATGCTTTTACAACTTTTTAAAATTGATTATTGGTGGTTAGCACAAAGTGAAAAACACACTGTTTATTTGTATTACTATGCTTTTTCTAAACATATTAAAAATACCAATCTGTTGACAATTATTACAATTTTCATTTATATAACAGTTAATAAACCATGAATATAAAATTCTGATTTGTATGGCTCTTTTATGCAGCTTAGTGTTTTCTTGTAAGAAAATTAATTTACTACATTTAAAATAAAATAAAAATATTAGTTTTATTCTGATATATGCTATACACATATCAGAATATATGTATTCTGATACATCACTTATAATAATCTAATTATAATTAATAACAGTTAGAGTAACTTTAATAAAGGTTTTTTTAAAGATATCCCAAATAGGACAGGAATTGCATTTTGATACTCTGTGAGATTAAAAATCAAATCCATAAACATTTTCTTGTGATATTTACACCTTTGAGTAAAGATTTATTTTCTTTTTTTTTTTTGCAAGGAACTTTTACGGCCTGTATTGTATTAGCGATACAAGAAAGTAAGTATACTTACTTTCTTGTATCGCTGATGTTAACACGTCATATAGTTTAATCTAAATGTTTGGCATCTATGTTAATTATTTATCATTGTTTATCATCACCCAATTAAATGAGTGATGTTATTTTGATTAAGAAAATAAATTAACTGTTTTTTATATTTTAGGTAAATTATGTCAGGGAAGTCCAACACTACAAAATAAAAATGATATTTTGATAATAATGCAGATCACACACTGTGTGTATTTGACTATTCTTTACAAGTAAAGACTGATTGGGAGCGAGAAATTTGCTCACCTGCTTCTGTCGCTTCAGGATGTTGAGGACGTTCAGGCAGGAAGACTGGACGAGCTCCCCGCCTCCCTCAGCAGCCATCCATCCATCCAGCCAGCTCTCCTGAGTCACTTTTCATAATTATTGAATTACATTCCTGGCAACCCATTAAGCAGGACATTCTCTTCTTAACCACCTGCTCTTCCCCCCTCCTCCACCCCATTTTACGCCATCAATCTTTCAGCGTTACCGGAGCCCCTAAAAGCTTTCTGACTGCTCTATAATGGGGGACAGCGCGGGGTCAGGGGGTGCTGCTGGACTGTGTGCTCAGGAGCAGTGATGCCTCAGCATTCTGGAGGGGAGCGAGGCAAAGGGACGGGTCGCCGCGGTGGTGTGAGGGGGCACGGGGGTCACTCTGCTATGTGGCTCGAATAGGTCACTGACTGGACCTTTGGCTGGAAACAAAAGGAAGAAAAGAAATATAGTTTATATGACTTTGTGCATATGTGCTGTTGTTCTCTTTAAACAAAACTAACACTCAGTAGATTTCTTTTTTGCGATAATGGGCTGTAATTTATTCTTCCAGGTGAGGAAAGCTTTCCTCCGTCTACCTCAGCTGGTGATTCACTACATTTCCCAGAATTCCTGCTGTCTTTGAGAAAGAAATGTGGATGAAGATTGAATCTGCTGCAGTAGTTGGAGGATTTATGACCACTCTCTCATGTTAGGTTAAAAATGACGGAGATAAATCTTTATGAAATGATATTCTTTTTTCCTTGTGTACTTTCAGCCTGTAGCTTTATGCATGTGTGCTGACTCTCACCACTTCTAGAGGGACTCCTAAAGGGCACTCCCACTACAATGCAGTATTGATTCAAGGTAGATCATATTTTCCCTGGTAAATAAAGTATGTTAAACCAGCACAAAAAAAAACAATATTTTATTGAATATGTTCTGTTTTCTATTATTGTCTTATCTTCTCTCTTATCTAATCCTCCAATGCAAACTGCAGATAACCTCTGTACAGACTGCCAGTTTAAAAACCTAAATGATAATTTTCAGTTTGTGATTTCAGCTGAAATTTTTACCAAATGTTTTTGATACAAAATGTGGTCTCCTGAACCGCTGGCAGGAAAATATGAATCATTTTACAAGGTGTCAGTTTGCAAAGCTTTTACAGATTTCTCCTATTAACATAAAACATAACAGCTGGTGGGTTTTACACTTTATGCTACAGCATTGTTAATAATAATACTCTTTTTTTCATCATACATAATAAACAGCAAGTTGATTTATACTGTCCTGAAAAGTAAAGTGAGATTTTAGAAAATAAAAATAATTGTCTTCAGTTGAACTATATCAGAAATTTTACTCAATGAACTTGAGTTGAACCATTTTCTAACCTCAAATATCTTTTTATGAAATGGATTTTTTCTGAATGCACCAAACATTCCTCATGCTTCAGCAAACTTTTCTTTATTTGGTTGACCTCATGCCCTCTGGAACAGGGCGGCCGGACAGTTGGCCCAAAATCCATTTATTTTCCTTTAGTAACATGTTCAACAAAGGACCTGATAAATTGAGCTGTGATTAATTAAGATGAATAATACCAGTTGACTGATTAACTTTTTACCAATCAGCCACGAATGAAGCCATTTCAGAAAATTTATTCTTATGTATTTAATTTAAAAAAACATCTAATTCAAGATAAAGAGAAAAATATGGAGTTTTATGATAATTATTCAAAAAATTATAGTCTTTATATGTCTTGAACTTTTCTCAATTCGTCACATTATCACATACTTTTGCGTTTTCCTTTGGATATAATCTGATAAATCAACACAAATAAGTGTGAAGGGGAAAGAAAATTATTTTTGGTTTTCGTTTTTTTTAAATAAGAGCAGTTTTCAGTAGTTTGAGGGTTTTTTTCAGATCTCTGAGTTTAAACCTTGAAGATCCATCTATCACTGAAATTACAATTCCATGTCTTATGTTGCTTCTAGCTTTTTACATCTGTAGCACAACATTTCTTTGCCAATTCTTCTTTCCATAGCAGTTCAATGTCAATCAGGTTGGATAAAGAGCATCTATGAGGTTAATTTTCAAGTCTTACCACAGATTCTAATGGGATTTAGATTTTGTTTGGTTGTTATTAAAGGAGAGTCTGCTTTAAGCTAAACCACTGCATTGTATTTGTGGCTGCATGTTTAATGTTATTGTTTTTGCTTCAAGGTGAATTTCCTCCCCTATTTAAACTCTTCAACAGCTTCCAACCCCAACCCCAGTAGGGACAAAGAAAATGGATGGATGGATGGATGGATGGATGGATGGATGGATGGATGGATGGATGGATGGATGGATGGATGGATGGATGGATGGATGGATGGATGGAT
>NW_006799978.1:802671-924029 GCF_000485575.1 Poecilia formosa | reverse complement strand
CCATGTATATTCAGCTCCTTCCATCTACCTTTCAACTCTATTCAACTTCCCTGTTCCTGCTGAAGAAACCCAAAATGATTTTTTTCTCATCTTTCTTCCTTTCTCCTTGGCTCTGCATGATGTCTTCCATAAATACCAAACTTGTAGAGCAAAAAATTAAAACCATTACTTCCATTCCACTGTAGAACCATGTGCCACATGCAGTGTGTTGGGCTACAATTCAAAAACTAAGTAAAATACATTGGAGTTTGTGGCTGTGATGTAAACAAATCTCTCACTGCTCAACCAAATAATCCCAAAGGTCAACAGCTCAGCAGGAGACACAAACCTTTAATTTATGCTTAAACTGGGTGGATACACTACTATGAGTCCACATCTTCAAATAAACACAACAAACATATAACCGTATGATGTTTTTATCTTTAAATTGCCATTGCACACAATTCTCAGTTCTCCAGAATTTATGTTCTATTGCAGTTTGGCATTATTTAATAAAAGTGTTTATATAAATTAAAGAATAAGTAATAAAAAAAATCTAAAGAAAACTTTAGCCCACATGACTTTGAGATAAATTACGTATTTTATGGGTGTATTGAATGAGTTTACAGAAAGACTGCACCACATTATTTTCCACTGTTCTTCCTACTACTGGATTATACCTCAGCTGGAGATCAATGGTAAATCATTTATTTACCTTTACTGGAGCACATTTAGGTTCTGTACAGGTTATAAAATACTAAAGAGACTTCTAGATAAAATGCTAGAAAGTAAACATAGGGCACACAGAACTGATTCTTTTGAAATTAAATCTACCAACTCAGTTTATAATGTACCCCCTGGTGTTAAAGTGGCTCTGTGACTCATGTTGCAACAGTTCTTCCTTCATCAGTCATCACATGAACACCGGGAGCATCATGCAGGGCCTTCTGGTATTTTGCCTTGCATTGCTTTTTTCACTGTGATCTCCAGAAGACTCCAGTCAAGTCGATATTAAGTGAATAGTAAGGTTAGCTTTGTCTTTACCCTGCTGGCTTATTGACTCACCTGTCAATACCACTGCAGGCAAAATCTATAAGACCTCCGAATGTTAGCTCAACATTTTTTTGTATGTTCCATGTCTGTACATGGCTTTAAATGTCTTTCAAAATAGTTAAATGAGATGTAATGCTTCACCTCACAGCATGATGTTCATTACCTAATGCTCAGATCCCAACACATATTATTCATCTTTGACAGCTTGAACACTTTGCATAAAGCACACACTCTTAAACACACAGATGGAGCCCCCTCTCTCTGAGGACACACACTGATGTAATGCATTACCTGAGTAGAAACAGCTAACCTTGTTCAAGCTGAGTATACACCAAAACTTCACTGCATCTAAACTAAATCCCTTTCCTGGACCCTCTGTAGAGATATTTCAGTTTCAGTTTTGGCTCCATGTTGGTTTAGTAAATAATGAGAGTATGTAGTGTAAATCTGACCTGTAAATGACTGAAAACCATTGCTCAACTATTTTTTTACATTACAATACAATAAACTAACATTCTGGGAACAAACTGTTCCGCTGCTCAAATGCGTAGAAGCTGCATACAAAAGTCACCTTGCAAGCTACACTTTATCATAAGCCACACATAAGCATGCACATTCAGGGCGTATGAGTAATGAACAACCTTAATAACACCTCCAAGTTTTCCTCTTGTTCTCTCTGCTGGCTGTTTAAATTCACATCCCCCTTTAACGTCTCTCTAATCTGATTACTGCTGGGCTAATGGCTCTCCTTCTGCTCCTCCCAGACGCTCTGCCCAGACCTCAGAAAACACACACAGAGGCAAACAAACCAACACTGGCTGTTCGGGGCGAATGCTGGTG
Organism: Poecilia formosa; assembly: GCF_000485575.1. NCBI lineage: Eukaryota > Metazoa > Chordata > Actinopteri > Cyprinodontiformes > Poeciliidae > Poecilia > Poecilia formosa. The sequence continues at coordinate 922,157 of NW_006799978.1, read as the reverse complement.
CAGAGACGGTACATCTGCAAAGTAAGGCCGAGGGAAAAGAGCTGAGGGATAGAGAAAATAAAAGAAGTTGGTGTTTATATGCATATGGGTGAGTGTTTCTAGGGGTGAGGAGGGAGACGGGGAGTAGACCAGGAGCATCTCACTCCGAAAGCCTCTCCCTTCACTCTCCCTTTCTCTGCCTCCCCCCTCCCTTTAGCAAATCTATAGGGAGGGAAGGCAGAGACAGGTGCATTTCTCCACAAATTGAGTTAGCCAAGACATGCCACATCCAATTGGACTAAATTGATGTGAGAGTTTGTGATGTCTGCCGTGGGTATTACAGCAAAGGTCAGTGTGCCGAGACAATGACATCAATCTGGTCCACGTGGCCGAGTGCTGGGCCCCCACCAGCCCCGTGATTCAGATGCAAACCTGCAAACACAAGCAGAGGGATGGAGAGGGGCGGGATGAATGCTGATTGCAAACTGGTGGGCATTTTGTGATTGCATTTAAACGGACAATGAACGAGATTTCCACGCCGTCTGAATGACAGGACACATGCCCACCAGATATGAAATTATGACAAAAAAGGTGTCTTCCACAAAAATGTATGATTTAGCTGTGGCTACAACGTAGCTTACCACCATTAGCAGGTTAATGCATCGGTGAATGTAGCGCCCCTGGGCTACATAAAACATTATACAATTTATATATAAAAACAAACTGACATAATGTTTTGCTATAAGAAGTGAAAGCAAAAAATACGGTGAGGTGACGGTCCTCTGTTTTTTGCCATTACTCTTAACTGTATCACTTTTTTAACATTTCTTTTGCAGTTATGTTTAGACTTTTAATAATCTTTTTTGTTTAGAAGTTGTAAAAACATATTAAAAACTGATGACATTATATTAGAATGCCAAACTTGGACATTAACGGATAACACAACAGTTTACCCACAACACAAAAAATGGGTGTTATTGCTGATTGCAGTTCAAATGTTTGTTAATAAAATATTTTCTTTATGACCAGGTATAGAAAGTGAAGAGAAATGTCTAAGAGCAATACCAAACAAACTGGCACTCATGAAGGCCTTTAAAAGCTCTGTGAAGAGCCCAGTTTGTGACAAAAAAGTTCATCAAAACAGCAGGGTTCTGGCTGTGTTCAGGGAGACATCATTTTCTGCTTTGGTTCTGACTTGCATAAATAAGTTTGGCTTATACCCTGGACAACTAAACGCACACATGAATGGTCCCTGTTTCCTAATTTTGATCCATCAGGCAGCGATCCAACAAAAAGTCCTTCTCCAAATTCTTACCATATTCAAGTTTTCTTAAGTTTCTAGCTCAGTGCCTGTCTACTGCTTTAGGAGTTCCCAGACAGTTTGCACCTTTAGCTTCATGGCTTCATCACAGCTGGAGTCCACCAGTTGCCATTAGTGCAACAACAATCTTCAGGCCACTGTTACTGAAAGCCATATCTACTTTAATATTGTATGTGTTTAATTTCACCCGAAAGATGAAAAACTCTCCATGTACTCAAATGAATACCTAAAAAAGTATCTTTTCTTGTTCATTATGTTGCAGGTGCTTCATATGGTTTTATTTTGTCTTATGCTTCTCTTTAACATACATACTTACCTACTAGCTGCATCCAACTATTATCCAATTCTTGTCATGTCTTCTTGTTTCTTTAACTTTGGGATGTTACTCATATACAGGCCGACATCATTGCCAGTTCCTCCAGTGTTATTCAGCTTATGAACACATTCTGCCGATCAATTTCATATCTAACACAAGAGTAGTGGTATTTTAAGGTTACTTTGATTTAACTCTCAGAAAATCCAATATAAACTTCATCAGACTGTCACCTCTGCAGAGCCCTGCACACCCAGATTTCAGGGGCATGGCTTTCATCACACCTTTATTCAGAAAGCCATTTTCTCTATCGCATTAGCTTTATTGCTCCTTTTATGGTTCCCTCTGCCTTCTCGCTGGTGCTCTATATGAGCCCAGGGCTATTGGTTTTCATTGGGACGCTTCTCAGTCTGGACCAGGACCAGGCCGGGCCGATCAGCTTCCCCTGATGACAGTTCCTATGAAATTTATATGAACAGCTGAGTCCAACTCTTGACTTCACAAACTCACTCTCAGTGGAAACTGACACCTGAAACACTAATGTAACAGGAAGATAAACAGTTTTTGTAATTTGTTTATGCATTTTTCCAAATGTCCCAAGTTAAAGATGGCAATTAGACATTTCAGCCAAGCTCAACTTAATAACATGTCCTGTTGAGTGACACAAAAGTTTGCAGATACACATCCGGAGTTTTTGAAAACAAACTAAGCCTGGTTTTCAAGAAATTCACTAATTTCAAAGTAAACAACAATCCAATCTGAACTGATTAGGGATATCATCTGGCTTCTTCAACAAAGTTTCCTGGAACACACGGGATCCAGGAAGGAGGTGCAATTCATCGCCTGGAATCCCAGACCAGAGATTTGTCTGAGAGGCAATTTACTGCCATTTTCTAGGGGGGCTGTGGCCTGATGCATAAACATTGTTCCTAATATGCCAATTCATCATCAAGCAGCTGGGGGATTCTGGGTGTGTTCTGATCAAATTTGCACCCAGCGATGATGAGGGGCGTGTTAGTTTTGCTGCAGAAAAGTGCAGATCCAGCTATTTGTCACGTCAAGCTTCCACAGGGGAGGCAGAGGAGGGATGATGCACGGCATAGAAACGATATAGAACAGAAGCTCAGAGAGGCGCCATCTATTTTCAGGCAGCTAAGACTACTGGCATCATATTTTAACCACTTGACTTCTCTTTCTCCCAGAGCGAGCAATATATGGTCTCATACAAACATTCAGTATTAGAGGACAAAGTCCTACAAGGAATTAAAAAGCTGGGTGTAATTTTACAGTCACTTCTGATATTGAGGTTATTGTCAGTTGTACTTCTGTTGATAAATCAATGATTTTTTTCTTAAGAATCAGTGACTGTCATGATCTGTAACATTTTGGGTTTTTATGTATTCCTACGTTTGCTTTTCTTTTAGCATTTTTCTGTTTTGTTAGTGATAGTTTTATGTGTTCCTGATTTAATCCATACCTTACCTCAGTGCCTTAGCTCCCTGCACTTTGCAACAGTATCTCTCTCATGGGCTCATTAATACACCTGTCATAAGAATCTGACATGGTTCACGTGTGCAAAAACTGCTACATTTGGGTCACCTTTGAATGCAGTGTGAATGTAGTCTAAATGATGCCGGACACCTGGGTTGCATGCGGAGGAAAACAATATTTCGCAGGGACCTTACACACAAATGGAGAAATGTAGCACAGCATAGCATATCATCCACGAAAAACTTCTTACTACAAATAGGTCTTCAAAACTTGACTAGTCACAATCTTAGAATTTTGTAGTTTGATGGGAGATGATGTCATATTGAATTGCTAATAAAAAAAATCCCAAAACATCAGATTAATTTTTGAAAAGCAGATTTAGAAAAAAACTTCTCGAAGTAGCAAAAAAAATAATAAAAGCTTTGACACAGGCATTCAGACAAACCTTTTTGAGCAAACCAATTGATGAGATCATATGCTATTCATGAAATCTCAGGACACCACCTGTGCAGAATAAGAGCTTATCTGAACATCCTGAAAGGACATTTAAAAGGAACATAAATGAAAACAGTTCAGAAAGGTCAAATCTCAGCTGTTTATGTGCACTACATCATATTGGTGGTATAACTCTGACAATATTAATTTGATTTTAGCCACTTGAGTGAAAAAAGACAGCTGTAACTAGTGATACAATATTTCTGGCTTAAAAATTCACTACCAGAAAGCAAGTAATTAAAAACCAATTAATCAGTAAAAAACATAAATAAATTAATAATTGTAAGAAAAATTTTTATTTAATATTTACTTTCTGTGTTAGCCCCTGTTGCCCCCCAGTTGTGTGTCATCACAGTCAAAGGTTGCTACCCATATCAGACACATACAGATCAATTTATATTAAAGATGATAAAGTTTTATTTGCTCAACAAGTCAATGATCCCAAACACAGTGTATCAAAAAAGCAAAGACAAGTTAGTGATTTGATTCTGGGGACACAGAGAAATCTCACACAGGATTAGAGTCGTCATCAAAGTTCACTGATTAATTGAAAATCTGAAAAATACAAAAATGATTGCATCAGGTGCAGGCCTCAGTCAAAATCCCCTGGGAAAACAGTTGCAAATGGTAAATAAAGAAATGGTGGCTTTGTGTTTAGTTACTGTTCACATGTATTGATTTGATCCAGAACACGGAATCTGTCTCATCCGGCTCTGTGGGTCACCATCATCCTTCAGAGCCCAGACAACGCCTTCTGGGAACAGGAAGTGAATCAGTGGACAGACCCACTCTGATAGCTCCCATCTGGCTGTTCTTTAAGACTTCCATCCAATCAAATTAGGTTTGATTGATCAACAAGCTCTGCCATTGGGTGGTGGTCATGGCAATATAATTCACCCTCCGCTGTCAATATAGATAGCTGTTCTTTGGAAGACCAATGACAAAAGGATGAACATAAAATTCAAGAGTTTGCATTCCTTGTCTAGTATGCATCTCAGAATGTTCAGGTTGTTTCTGCTGAGGAGGAAAATCCCAAATTAAAGATGAAAGATTCTGTTGGTTGTTTTCATCTGGAATGGAGCTGGAGCAGAACAAATGTGTCAATGCATGATCCAAAAGAATGACAAAATTTAATTTTTAACATCAGAAAACAACCTAAGACAACATACTGACCAACTAGTGCATGCATCGCATGTTTTATCTGTTCATTCATCCCACAAGTGTAAGAAGAAAAATCCCAAAGTCTAAGTTAATTCTGTGTTATTATGGTTTCCAAACTATGACTGGTGGTTCTAGAATTAAGTAATAAAAGTCATGTTGGAAGTAAATTCTCCAGACAAAGTATAAAAATAAAATAGAAGTTTGTGGAAAGGAGATTAAATAAACATCATAAAAACATTAACTAAAGGAAAATAAAATTTGACATTAGCAATAAAAAACAGCAAATGGATTAGATTTGGAATTGTTTATTAACTTGTTTGCTTTACTTACTGCAGATCAGCCTCACCGAATCCTGCAAATCAAACATTTAAAAAGTAAAACTATTAGGAAACCAGTAATCTATAAAAGACAGACTGAAAGTTTTCTGGTATGTCCATAAACTCCCAGGTGAACCTGAGGAGGAGGCTTGACTCCCAACACCTGTGTGGGCAGGTGAATGATGTTGAAATGCTTCACAAAATATTTGTCATAACTATTTTTTTGTAGGTATTTTCCCTCCAGATATAAATTCAACTTTTCTAATACTATTAAATTAGCATTGTTACATCACCCTCTATTCCCAGTTAACCCCGTGTGTCACTGATAAGTTAATTAACGGCTCTGACATCTCATTTGTATAAGAAACAATATATTTGAGAAGCCCTGTTGTTGGCTCTCATTGGGTCCCCCTCCCCTTTTTGACTATATGGAAATCATAATTCATATGAGCTGCCTGATGGTGTATGCAGATGGAGGCTGCAGGCAAAACAGTTTAATGCGCGGCCACGTGTTCAGTCATAACACAAGTGAGGAATATGAAACTGGGAGAGAAAGGAGGAACCACGAGGCGAGGCAAATTAGCAGCTTTAGAAATTGATAGCAGGTGTTTACATGCGGCATTTTTGCATATTATTATATGGAAGCAGGAGGGGTGTAATAAACATCACAAAGCCTTGTATCATAATCGATATAATACACAATGACCTTGACGTTGCATGATGGATTGGGGGACACGGACTACTGTAATTGCATCCCATCTCCTTCCTTCCTTTACTTCTTCTCTTTGTCCAACCCTTTTTCACGTTTTTTGTCGTAAAACAGCGCTGCGTCGTGCTCTGTGCGCTGCCTCGTCGCCTGCTGCTGAGATCACCATTAATCGCTTAATTCCAGTAAACCTACGTGCGCACAAAGGGCCGCTGTCTTCCCCTTAATGCATGTGTGATTAAGCTTCTGGGCAGGCCACACGGCATTATTAGCCAGCAGGTCCTTGTATAGAGGGCCAAATGCCTTCAGGGGGCCCGAGGGTGGTGTGTGTGTGTGGGGTGGCAGTGGAGGCAAGTTAATGACACTGACCCTCACTTCCCCAACAGCTATTCAATTCAACAATAATAACGGGTCACGCATCTGATTTATGGGGTTGGGGATAATAATTGTCAACTGCTAATGTCGGGGTGGGTGCGGAGAGGGGGGTAGGGGAGTAATGCCAGTGGACTATGCTAAATAAAATATGCTTTGACCCCACTGGGGGTGAAATGCAGAAAAAAAAATGACAGATGATGTTTCAGTCACCCCTTCCTCTCAAAGCTTGTTGCAGCCAAACGGAGTCCAAACCCACAATGCTTCGCTGTTTGTGTGATCTGAAACCTTCAGAGAGAACCCGCAGCCAGGCTCTCAGCCGGCAGCCTCATGGCCTGCATCGCTCCACCCCACCGCCCTGCTCCGCTGCAATAAATTAATAACAACCAAACAATGTGTCGCGGAGAGGCGGATTCGATTACTAAGTTTATTTACAGGGAAAATCTCATGAAGGCCATTGACCACCGTTAAACAGCGCGGGATGAAACGATGACAAGAGCCCCGATAAGAATTTAATTCCATCTCATTTCAGACGATTTTATGAATCAAATTCTTGAACACTGGCAAGAGATTTAATGATCGCATCTTAGCGAAATCTTATTTCAGAAGCGGTCGATGGCATTTCTCTGCGTTAATGTCGACTTAGAGGTTGGAGTAATTTAGTAATTGATTCCTTGCCTGGCTCTCGCTCGTGCCAAGGCCGCGTTAGAGGGTAATATGTTTCCTAATCTTATCCCCCGGAATAAGATTTTTATGTTAATCCGCTGGCTGGTCTCTTGGTCACTCGGGAAGCGCAGATAAAGGCTCGGAGGGGCCGATGAGGCCAGGAGAGACGAGCCGGGCTCTCCAGGAACTGGCTGCAACATCTGGAAGACAGTGGCACGCATTACTGCAGAATAAAAGAACATTATTACACACGATAGACATCTAAAGGCAGGGTAACTTTAATTGACAAGCAAGTGTTTTGCAGGGGAAAAGGAACAGATGCACAGACTTGCACATAGACAATAAATAAATAAAGTAAATGTGATGTTTAGGAATCAGATAAAAAGACAGAAACAGTGAAGACAAAACTAAAACATATAGCCTACATATATAATTCACTAAGATTAAAAATTATTTTAATCAACCAATAAATTTGTTTTTGATCGGAAATGAAACAGGTATTTTTCAAAGGACAGCGAAGTGACGTATTTGCTGACATTACAGCAGTCATCTAAGCAGTATTTTACATGTTTTCATTGATATTTAATTATTTAACTTTGGTGATGAGCTTCAGGCCTTGGAGGTTGGGAGTCCTAATCTTTAGCTTCCTCCACAGAGTTTCTGTTTGATTCAACTCAGAAATCTGGATGAGCTGCTCCAGAAAAATTGCATATTACCGAAGAAACATGATTGTCAAATTAAAAGATTACTTTAAATCTAAATCCACCATGCATATTATTAATTTTAGTTATAACTGGAGCTAAAACATGATAAATATGAATGAGCAAAAAAATAAAATTTGGCCCTAATGGAAAAAAAAAAAAAACTATGAATGACCATGGATATGATTTTAAATCTGGCGGAATAGGATCTGAAGTCCTGGTGTTGGTCAGAACTCTTTCAGAACTGCAGCTGCCTGATTCATTTCATTTAAAGAGAACAAAAAACACCTTTACTGTAATCTGTGAACATTACCAAAATAAATTGCATTCTAACTATGACAGATAAATAGGTTATGGTAGTTTTTAATATGGAGTAGGGTGATTTAGAAATAGGCTTTTTGTGAATATTGGTTTGAGTCCAAAGTTTCTGTTATGTTAAATGTAGATCCTCAAACTTGCATCTTTGGGGCTAAAAACAATTATGTTTGTCTTTTTTGCTTTAGGTTTGATAACATTCTGATAAATCTGCTGACCGTGTGAACATCACTTAGTGACTTCATGGGATTTGTGTAAATCTGTGTCATCAGCATGTAAGGTAGAAAACGCAGTCCTCCATGAGCTGAACTAGAATTGCAACTTTTGCTCAGGATTATCAACATTCCTGTAAAGGTAATATCTTGATGGGATCGGGTGAACTCCCTTAGATATATGAAGTTTATATTAATTTGTTTTATAAACTTAATTTGACTGTATCGTTGTAACACTCGAAATTTCAATCATTGCATTGAGTGGTGCTGATTTTAAAATATAATATGTCTGTCTGGAAAAATGACTTGATATAACATTTGCTATATATATATATACATGTTTAATTTAAATATATAAAGAGAATTCAAATGAATTGAAAAAGAGTGATCTGGGAATGGAGCCTTGAGGAACCCCGCACTTGATTGCCATTTACTCAAAATTATAACTGCAGAATGACACAGTCTGAATAGTTTAAGCACAGTAACAGTCAAGCCCACCCATCTTTCCAGTCTGACAACCAGCATGTTATGATCTTTGTCAAGCGCATGGAGATTCAATAATATCGAAATCGAAGATTTTCATCCATCACTGCTGAGACGCGTCATTAAAACACTTAAAATTAAACTGTGAGTTGAAACCACAAATTTAAATGTTCTCAGAGAGAAGAGAAAAACATTTCTTTGCAGAACAGGTGAATAGTATCTCTGCATTTCTATTTGACGCAATCAGCGCAACAATTTAAGTCAGAAAGAATATGCAACAGATAAAAATGCGCGAAAAATACAGAACAAATGTGACAGAGGCTGCACCATGCAAAGCAAACCCCTCTCTTTCTTTGTGCTGCACATTTTCTTTTTTCCTCTGCAGACACTGGTGGAAGACACCAGTTCCTAATTTAATTTCGTCTCTTCTCCAGATGTCACTTTCCATCTGTGCGGTTGGAAACGCGAAGCGCCTTTTACGCACCAGCCTGGAACACGCTAGTGTCTTCTATTCTTATCAGAAAATGCGTCAATCGACAAAAATTTAATCCGAAAAATATATAACTGCGGTGAAGGAATGCTTTAACTTTTCCGGATGGAACTTATTGAAATGGAATAATCTGCGAGGATCTTATGGCACCTCTGATTTTTCTTTTATGCCGGATACTTTTTCTGCTCCGTCGAATTGAGACATCAGACTAAATCGCCATGAGAGTGTCCCCAAAATGAATTTTTTATTTGCCCCAGAGCCCCTCCCCTGCAACACGCGGCCTTATTAATAACTGCTTTGATAAGCCCGGCATTTCCTCGGGCGACGGAGTGAGACGTTGTAGGTGAAATGTGACAGCAGGACCCTCCCATCTTTCTCCCTCTCTTTATCCTCTTCTGTTCCTTTGCCTTTTCAGGGGAGTGGATCCATCCAATCCATCCGCAGACAATGGCATTTTGTTCCTCTTTTTGTTCCTCCTGTCGACCAGCATTCCTATATTGCTGAGCAACGATAGTGCGCACTAAATGGAGAGGAGTTCCTCCTGCATCCCGGCTATTGTTCGGCACTTGCCAAGGGAACTTAGGGTCTTGCACACATCCCATTTTCTTGATTTATTTAGGTAAAGCTATATAGTTAAATCCAGATAATTACACTTTAATTACCGCTTTACTTGACTTAAAGTGCTATTATGTTACTGTAAATCACTACAAGCAACGCTCCAATGCGCATCTGGATAAAACCACCTATGGCATTTTGCAAAACGACTTGAAATCATGTAAAGAAACTCAGACTCCAGCGTGCCAGATTTCGAATTCAATATTCCAACATCAGAATGGAGTCTGCGGCCTTTCGTCTCACCAGAACCAGTTGATAGAATTAAAAGATGTTGAAACTATAAAAGAAGGGGCGTTTCAATAGCGGGTGGACTCTGGTGGAGGGGACCGGGCTATAGAGCGCAGGAATAAAGAGCGGCCTCAGTGAAAGAAACCGATGGCTAAAAGCTATAATTGTATTTGCCTCGGCGAAATATCAGAAAAGACTTCTCGTTTCTTTGAGCGTTATTAGATTAATTCCCAGAGATGGTTTCTTTTCTCGCTGCCAGACGCGTGGAGGGAGGACGGTGAACCATTTGGCTCTTTGGTTTCAATAATCAAATTAACCATTTGGTACAACTTTTGGGTCCCAGCTCGTGTGCAGAGCGAATAAAGAAGATAAAAAAAGGCATTTACATAATAGGGACGGGGTTGTGTCAGTAAAGAATAAATAGAGACAGAAACACACTGCAAGGTGTCAGCAGTTGGAGAGACACAAATAACTGATGGAAAATGCATGTATTATGGAAGCAAAATAAGTGTTTATATGGAAGCAAGTCCGATCTAATTATATTCTAATAAAAGTTTAACATTCCAGGAAACTAAAATTCTAAAATTTGTAATATGTGTGTCATTTTTTAGATGCTAAAATGTAGAATTTAACCACAGACTCGTTCAAATTTTAATTTTACCTGCAAACCATCAACGTTTTTAATAACAGCAACACATTTCTTTTGGTGACAAAACACAATCAATACTGCGATAAAGTCGGGTAAAATAAAGACTGAGGCGCTTCAGAAAGAAAAATAATCTATAATAATCCTGTAAAACTGAACAGGCAGTGAGACAAACGCGTTTAATATCCACTGTCCAGACTGACACCAAACTCACCTGCTGTAAAATGCATGCTCTCAATCCCCCTAGGATTATTATAACAATATTATAGTCATATTCCAATCAACACACACCAACAGATGAACGCGTTTAGGCACCAAATAACCATTTGCAAAATTAGATTGATGTGCCATAATTACTGTTGCGCCTTTTTTTTGTGTGTACAGATGATTTGGAGGGAAAACATGGAGCCTCGACAAGAAGGACTTGAACTCGATCCAATGAATAAAAATAGGAGGAAAAAGAAGAAGAAGAAACACAGTGTGTGTAAGCGCCATACAAAGCGGTTCACCTTATTACACAAACCGAATTAACCACTCAGCCAATATTGGGAGCCTGAGAGGTCCGATGACTGCCGCGCCAGTTCGTTACTTTCATTACAAAGATGTTATTTGCCAAATAAACGGAATAATGAAAGTAATAAAGAGAATTATAAAGTCATTTGAAACATAGAAAACACACCCGGCACGATTTGATGCTGCAGCAGAGACGGGAGGAGGCCTACGTTTGCAAAAATGGCAAGTTATTAAATAGAATGTAAATGTGTTCATTTTTCATGTTTTATGCCTTTAAATTTACTTCATGAAATTTACGCGATTTAAACAGATAAAAATGGGTTGGAAATCTTTTGTTTTCTATTTTCGTCATAATTTTTTTTTTTTTTATTTATTTGAAGAATTTGACAAGGTACGAGTCACTTAACTGCACCTTCAGAGTTAAAGCCAGATTCTCAAGCAGAGCAAAATAAAAGAAAAATGTCAATATGAAAAAAAATCACTAGTGCATATTTGCTTGTTACATCCTCTTCTTTTGCGCAATGATTGCATTATTATCAAGTGCACTTGAAACGGATCCTTGTGCGTAAAAATAGGTCATTTTACTGGATAAAAATTGACATGTTTTATCGCTTCAGTGCAGAAGATCAGAGGCAGAAACAGCAGGGAAAAAAATGTCGGAGCATACGGACAGAAAGAAGAGGCAGAGTGGGAATACTCTGTGAAATCCTGCCCAAGGTATACGGTCGCTTAAAAGGCTTAAAAGCTTGGAGAAAATTGGATCAGGGAGAATCGTCACCCAACTTTCATTATTTCCAAGTGGTGTGATTGAATTAAAGGGCAAGATGTTGGTTGGAGAGGAGTGGGGTGGATGGGTGGAGGAGGTGGGCGGCGGCGGCGGTGGTGGAGGGCTGCGTAATGGCGTGGTATTAAATTCTAATTAGAGATGCAGGGGATCAATGATAGGGAGGTTGGACAGCCCGGGCCCCCAGTGCCAGCCCAATAGACTGATGAGTTATTGTCATGTAAAAAAGCGCTAGCAATAAGACCAAACGCTTTGCTATTGTCCAAGCGGAAAGAGCCAAGTTTATTATGAGGACTATATGCTCTAGAGACCTCGGGCTAGGCGGCTCTTAGGGGGCTTTTCATAAAACAGGGCTAGGTTCGTATAAAGGAGGCCAGTTTTGGAGCAGGCGCTGAGCAGTGAACATCTACTCACCGTCCAGCCTTCTTCTAAGCAGTCCAAACCAAACAAGTCATCAAACTCAGACCGCGCGTCTTCCTCATTTTGATTTTTTTATTTGTTTTTTTCATTTCAGACCCATTTTTGGGTGCTTCTGTTTGACTTTTTTTTCCCAGGGAAGTGCAGCTTTCAATCTCAACCGAGCCTTCTCAAATGTATAAAATGGAGTATTCTTACCTAAATTCCTCTGCCTACGAGTCATGTATGGCCGGGATGGACACGTCGAGCTTGGCATCGGCCTACGCGGACTTCAGTTCGTGCAGTCAGACGAGCGGCTTCCAGTACAATCCCATCAGGACCACTTTCGGGGCTACCTCCGGCTGTCCTTCCCTAACGCCGGGGTCCTGCAGTCTGGGGACCCTGCGGGATCACCAGAGCAGCCCGTATGCCGCAGGTAAGCAGCAGCGAGCTCCGCAGCCTCAACCTGGTGTATTATAGGACGCCTTGATTGCATTTGAAAATGGAAATGTGTTTAGTATTTACCAAACGAAATTTGCTTACACAAATGAAAGAATTTATCACGTTAGAAGCGATTGCAGGCAAGAGGTAATTCGGTTATGGGGTTATACTATCCCAGTCACACCCAAAACCGCCAACAGAATTATCTTAAGCTGCCAAAATGATAGGCATAATTTATTTACTTTGCGATGAGACATAAAGCTTCGAAAATAATTAGATAACCAAAGACTAAAGCTCATTATTGACACCAAATTGGAGTTACAGTAGCAACAAGCTAGGCGGACGGCAACATTATGACAAGTTTTCAAACAGGAGCCTCAATCTGAGGAGCAACAATTAATTTTACAATTAGCCGCTTCACAGGTCAGCAGTGTTATCAATTCTGATCTAATTCAAAGGTAATCAAATACACGATTTAACTGGAAGCTCCAACTCAGCGTGCGTAACCGGATTTTACACAAAATAACCAAATTTCAATTTACTTCCATTTGACAGCATCACACTTAAACAATCACATTCCCTTTTTACTGAGCGGATAAAACACGTCAACCTTGATATTTCCTTTTGGTTTACAGTTCCCTACAAACTATTCACCGATCATGGTGGGCTGAACGAAAAGAGGAAGCAGAGGCGCATCCGGACTACGTTCACCAGCGCGCAGCTAAAGGAGCTGGAGCGGGTTTTTGCAGAGACTCACTACCCGGACATCTACACCAGAGAGGAGCTGGCACTCAAGATCGATCTGACTGAAGCCAGAGTGCAGGTACAAAACCCCCGCAGTTCAACGGGCGCCCACCGCTGGCGGCTGCCTTTACGTACGATTCATCTAATCATTTTCAAGTAAATAATTAGATAAAAAGCTCGCATCTTTTATTTTACTAATATTGACGCAAACAGCCGCAAGATTATCCAACTCAAATTTTCATATTGCTTGTATCACAACTATTGATAAATTAAATATAAATATAATTTAAATGTTGTGTATGTGGTATAAACTTTTTGAACGTTTTTCCAGGTGTGGTTCCAAAATCGTCGCGCGAAATTCCGCAAGCAGGAGCGCGCAGCTGCAGCTGCCGCAGCGGCTGCCAAGTCCAGTTCCGGGAAGAAGTCCGACTCCAGAGACGAAGACAGTAAAGACACCAAAACCACCGACCCAGACAGCACGGGAGGACCGGGGCCGAACCCGGTTCCCACTTCCAACTGCGGCGGACCGAGCCCCACCGCAGGCCAGGTCAATACCACCGGGAACGGACAGGTGGACCAAGTGAAGACCTCCGTATCCACTGGCATGGGAGTGACGGCACCGAGCCAAGGCTGGGCCGCCGCACCCGGGACCATCACATCCATCCCGGACTCGTTGGGCGGGCCCTTCGCCAGCGTACTGTCGTCTTTGCAAAGACAGAACGGAGCTAAAGCGACACTAGTAAAGACCAGCATGTTCTAATGAAGCTTAGAAAACCCGAGCAGAGTTCTCTGGAGACTGAAAAGCAATCGCCCAACACAGACTGGAGGACAATAAAAAGCAGATAGAAAAAAACAACAAAACAAAACAGATGAATATGGTTATTTTATTTTTACCTCGCGCTTTTCCTTGTGGTCAACATTTTTCCTGTAAAATATCCATCTTGACAAGTCACACTTTCACATTGAGACTAAAGCAAGTTGGGTGAACTGCTACCACCTTCTAGTCAAGTCTCAGAGCTATTTACATACGAAACAGCGAAATGGGCAATTTACTCTCACTTAAAATATAGAACGGCGTCATACCTCACTTTAATTTAGTTTTAGAAAAAAGAAGATGTTGGAGTAAATGACTTGATCAGATGTTTATTTTTGTTCTCACTGTGGGGAAAAAACGAAGGTTGGCACACTGGAAACGCGCAGTGCCATCAGAAAACAAAGGAGCCTCGTTAAATCCCATTCAGTCAGAGTTCAACAGCTGCTTTTGTTGGGTACAGAGGCGCCTGATATGACTGAGGACAACCATCCACCGACGCGCTTTTTTCCTTCCCTCTATACACAGCCAGCTGTGTGGAAACTGCGGTATTTTTTTTTCTTAGGGCTGCAGAGAGTTTAGTTTCTTTAAATTGTCGCTACAAACACACTTATTTCCTCGATATTAAAAAAGGCACAAACTACTGCAATGTTCACCTCAGACAGGAAATCTGTATGTTTTGTGTGTCTTTCTACGGCAGTGTTTTGTGGCTCAAACTGTATAGTGTTATTACGTATTCTTGTCTCTTATAGTTGAACCATAGGCCATATTCCCTCGTAGATCGACCATACAAGTCTTTTTGATGTTTTACTAAAATTCCCTCGGAAGAATTTATTTTGGGTATTAAAAAGGGGGGATGGATGCAGACATTGTATTTATTTCTATATAATTTGCATGTTGTCTTTTTGTCTGGTTTCAAATGATTTTTCTCCCATTTTGTGAGCATTATGTAACATGTTTTTGTCCAGGATCTGAAAGTTATTTATATGTAGGTAATGAATGCTTATATTTAAGAAGGAAATATTTCTACATGTGCACATAGTTTTCAAGGTGTACCATTGAAATGATTGTTGATGATAAAAAAATAATAGTTCAAACTTGCTTTTGTCATTTTTTAAAGAAGTTCAAGAAGCAACCATTATTCTTCACGTCCATACAGATTAACTGGGATTGTAAATCTCATCGCGGTGGTTTAAAAAGGCCGCCGATTTCAGCACCACGGACAGTTCCGGCGCGGTTTATAACTCATTTAGGCCCCATAGATTCTTTAATAATAACCAAACAACCACATCTTTACTCCCCCAAAACAAACAAAACAGCATATGGTTTTCACTTGACAAAACATTGCAGCGGTTCTGTTTCATCAGCTTTGAAGTTTTAACACATCAAAGAGTAGATCAATTTAAAAAACATAAATAAAACAAAGCATACTGGCAATGTTCTTTTTTTAGACGAATTATTATTAGTAATTGTTAAGAAAAATAACAGAAGCAAGACAAAGACAAAGAAAACATAAAACAAATAGTTTATGAAAATCAAAATACGACCAAATAACCAGATAAATAAAAATAGGCAAAATAAAATAATGTAACCTTAAAAAAAACAAACAAGATTTATTTAGTTGGATAAAAATGATATTGTTTACCAAAATCTTTTAACACAGTAAATAATAAGTGAATAAATTACCAAAAGCCACACGCTCCCCATCATTTTTTTCTAGATAGAATTTTTAAGGGAATTGATACAAAATAATAAAAAATTATGTTATTTTAAAATCATCTATATTAAATTGAGAACAAATATTATTGTTGAATCATCCCCAAGCATTAACCACATTTTCTGCAGAATCATTCTACATTTACCTCATAACTAACTGCATGCATTTTGTTTAGATGGTCATTAGGTTTTTGCACAATTTAGAATAACGTAAAATATATATGGAAAGAGGTGATGTGGAAGGATTTGTAGTTTCAACACTGATGCTGCAAAAAGCAAAAAAAAAAAAAAAGAAAAATATTAGACTTTAATTTTCCAGCAAATATGAGGAACGACTTATTCCTACATTTCCAGGACTTTCCAAATGTATATCAGCCACTTGTTTTACAATAAAAAGGAAAGAAAAATATATTTGATTTATAATATTTATTTATAAACATACAGTAATGAAATAATAAATGCCATTGCATTTAAACATCAAATGAAACTATATTCCGAATAGTGTTCAAGGTGAATATTAGACAATAAATACAGTACAGATGCAAAAAGGTTTCCATTCCCCTACTGTTCTGTTAAAACCCTCTGGGAGAGGAGCTCCGACTCAGAGATCCTGCTATAAAAGACTCGTCTTTGATTTACTCATCAGCTAAATGAGGATTAAAAAATAAAAATACAACAGTTGGAAAATAATCCTAAAATACTGCAGATCAGAAAAAGTGAGAGATGACCCCGGAGGTGAAGCCTGTTCAGCACAAGGAAGTTTAGGCTGCTTTACTTTCATACAGCAAATCATTTGGTTTTACGCTTAAACATGCATTTTTTTCCAACACACCCACAACATATAACCAAGCTCTTAGCAAGAGTCCTAAATGTGCAGCTGGCAGGACAGGTCTTTAGTTTTAAACCAACCAAACATTGCACAGGTGCAGCTGCTGCTGGTATGTCTTCATATTACCTCTGCTGATGATGGATGTTTCAGATACAACAGATGTTTATGTTTATGCTTTTTCAGGCGCAAAAATGAACTATACAGCTGAGAAATGACCAAAATAAGCCTGATTCTTACACATCAAATATCACAAACATTCAAAATGAAACCCATATTTGCCCTGCGGTACGGAGAACACACAGCATATTGTGTAACAAAGGTTTTTTCCTTTGTCATTCGCCATTACAGCTTAAAGGGCAATCAGAGGGAGATGATGAAATTGAATATGTTTGTATGAAAATAAACAGCAGTGATTAAGCGGCTAACGGAGGGATGGAGTTTGCTTTTCTGCACTTTCCCACTTTAAATTTGACCAAATCACTTGTCACGAAATGAAAATAGTGCAGAAATAAGACACCATACATCTGGTGCTTTGCTTCCTGCATCATTTCCCGTTCCTAAGGCACATTAAACTGTTGGCTTTACAACCAGACAGACTGCATAAGGAACAATCTGCTGCAACCAAATAGCTCACAACTCGCACTATTGCCTTTAAAATGAGCCCAAATTGCTCTATAGCTTTATATTAGAACTTAATCACATTCTTTACGGAAACAACAGCTTTTATATGACAGTCAAGGGTGAAAAAATATTTACTTTTGTATATTTTATGTTTCTAAATGGTTTCTAAAGGTTTGTTCATAGCTTCATTGTAATTTTGAAATTTACCATGTAAATTCAAATATTATTTACCTGAAGGGAAAAATAGTGTTTATACCTTGAGAAGGATACAGAATGAACCTGATCTCATTTTCTGCCCTCCGACTTAGATTCTTATCCTTTGGAACAACATCAATCTTTAATCTGAAACAGATTGCATCATATTTTTGTGATTTTTTTCCAGTATGAAAAGCGGTCACATTTTTCTCAGTGTGTTCAATGTGGGTTCTTTCCAATATGGCTGCCGCCTTAAAACAAACTCGCTGCATGATGAAGCATGTTTTACGGAAAGACGAGGACAAATTGAATCCAGAATTCACTCATGTACCAGATGACATGAACACAGAGAATATATGTTCTTGTTTTAAACATTCAACAGTTGCCAGATGTCTATTTGGCCCATATGATGCATCTTCGGTGGTCACAGAGCTGCAGAGGAAGCATACATCCCAACAGGCCGCGCAGGACGTGATTGGAGGATAATCAGGTTAAAATGAGAATGAGGCTTTCTTCTGTAAACCTTGTGCTTTTCACTCGAGCGTCACAACGTGGTCGGCTGTCCGGCCGCTTCAGAGAAAAGACAAAAGAAAAGAAACCAACTATTTTAACGAGCAGAAGTTTTTATAAAAGGAATAAAAATGTTAATTTTCCAACAAAAGGTTTTGATTTAATTTTGTCATCTCCTTTCAGGCTTTCTTCTGATGCTTCACCGAGTCTGACTTGCGTTTATTAAAGGGATACTGAGGAGATTTTTTTAATAAAACACTCGTGTCTCACCAGGTTCACAGCATTTAAGTTTTAGAGAATGTCCTGATTTAAAAGTTTTAGAGAGAAACAGAATCAGTTTCCTTTAAAACACTAAATCTATGAACCAGAATTAACATATACACACCAGTTCACAGTGTGTATCCTTTTATTAAGCTTTAACAGAACTTTTAATTTGGGAACCCATATCAGGGCCATAGGCCATGAAGACGGTTAATTTGAATAATATTTTAGGTGGATAAGTAGAAACTGCAGAGTTAAAGGAAAAAAAAAAAAAAACAATAGAAGGAGATAGAAAGAATGTTTGGAAACTTACAGCGGGAACGAATGTAACATTGGTTGCAGTTGAGGAGTCCGTTTCTGATCCGGACGTCTGTCCCCGTGGTTGTGTCACCGAGCTGTCCTTTACACACCCCACACTAACAAAGAGACAGGCGAGGAGAAGACAACAAATATAGTTTATTCATTTATTAATACATTAAGATAAAAACAGTCCATCTCAGTTCTGGAAAACATTAAACTTTCATCTACTGTAGCTCTGGCTGCACCTTGTCCTGCTGGAAGGTGAACCTCCAACACAGTTTCAAGTCTTTTCCAGCTTCTGACAGGTTTTCCTAAAACAACTCTTTACCGTTCAACCCAGATATTTACATTTCTTCACAAAATGGCTGCACTTATACTGAGATTCAAGTCAAATCTGTTTACTACTAAAATGACTCAATTTCATTGACTGTAAAAGCTCGCCACACTATTAGGAAGGTACTGGTTGTCTCACTAAAAGTACACTAATGTTTGAAGTAGAAATGTGACAAAATGTGAAAAAGTTTAGAGTATATGAATAATGTTGTAAGACACTGTGCAGAAACCTTATCTAAATCAACTTCTTTAACTCTATTCATTTGATATTCAGGCTTTTGCTAGTAGAAAACAGAGACGTCTGAATCTGTTACAGTGAATAAACCTTGTGGAGACGAAGAGCAGCTTGTGGACCAACCAACCTTAAAGCAGTGGATGTGGAAGTAGAGGCTGAGAGTCTCTATGATCATGGCTGCTCCCTTCCCCAGAGGCTGACTACAGCTGGAGCACAGCTTCTTCCCACTGACAGACCTACAAAAGGCAGAAGAGACGCAGTTAAGATTTTCTTCAAACCAGCATCCAGAAAAAGAGTCAGTTTGTTCTATTCACTGCCCAAATCCTTTACCTGTGATTAAATTACCACCATTATCCTTCCTTTTCCTAATCTGTGTGCATTTTTTCAATTGAAACCTCATTAAAGCCTAGAAATTCAAACAGATTTGAAAGCTAGAATTTCTCCTGCTATGTTTATGAATCTCCTCAAAATAAACAAAATATTACAGTCATTTTCTTGACATTATTGTTTCAAGTGGGGGAAGAAAAAAAAAAAGAAACTTCTCCTGGACTCAACTGTTCACTGTCTATTTAAAATTCCAGGCAGACTGCAGGGTTGCTGCTGCAGTGCTACATGGCATGAGATGGGTGGAGGAAAGTAAAGGTGGGGTGGGGAGGAAAGCAGAAAATGACAATGCAGAATTGAGCAGCGCCCATCCTCCTGGTCTTGGTGGGCTTTCTGTGCTGCAGTACCTGTTGGGCGGTGGGGGAAATGTGTCTGGTGCTGATGAACATGCTGCCAGGGGCTTTGATGAGCTTCTTACATTATTATCAGTGGGGCTGCACCTGGAAATGGACAGCAACATGCAACATGATGATGGCTCCCAGAAACAGCAACATGATTGGACGACACAGACGGACCACAACCAATCCAAACCACAGACACAAAAAACAGCTTTGGAAGATTCAACGGCACATTTTCGTTTAAATACAACATTTTTTATGTTTTTATAAAACTTGACTTGTCTAAAAATGTTTTCTAAACACTTTCATGACATGCAATGAGTTATTTGTGTGAAGGAGATTCATGGAGTGAAATACAGGCAACAGATGCCACCTGCTGGCCGTTTTTGGTTGCAACACTGGCTCCTTTAAATCAAAAAGGAGGCAATTTCTTAAAACGGAAACAATGTTTATGAAAAATGGAAATGAATGATTAATAAAACTGAATCAAGCTCTTTATTTCTTCTCTCTCTCAAACATTTACACACCTTCGTTCTCCTGCAGGCCGGCTGGTTCTGGTGCTGTCAGGTCCTGTTTGCTTCTTGGGTGGAGTTGAACATTTGGGGGATGTAGGAGGAAGCTTTTGGCCGTTGTGAACACTGTGAGCAAGTCTCTCTGTCTGACTGCTGTTCTGGCTCACCAAGCTGACAGAGGAAGAAAAAAAACAGAAACTTTGATCAAAGAGCCTCATCTCTATTTATGTTCCTCGTCCAAAATAATGTCAAAATCTGGACTTTATGACACAAATAGAATGAATTGGCTCCTAATATTTAGGAAAAAATCTTGAATGTTTTGACTTAAACATGTTTTGAATACAAAGAAAATTCAGATTAAAACGCATTAATCTTCTTGCTAATAAAAATAAAAGCATCTCCATATAAACAAATTCATGGAAAACTTTTAAGACTTAGGAGTGCATGAGTGAAGTAAATAACGACAAATTAACATCAAAGGTCAATTGGAGCAACTCGCTGAGCAAAACCATCAAATTATGACCAGACAGCCGTCTGAGCCACACTGTTGGCTACTTTGAGTCTCGGCTCACCAACCTTCTGCCGGTCTTCATGCTGTCGTCAGCAGTGCTGATGTCACTGGTTCTGTCATTTTCTTTCCTTTTCCACTCTGCACTCTCTGTGCTTCCTCTCTGAATCATAAAACAGCGGATATTTGACCAGGTAAAGTAACTTCTGAGAGTTTATTTCCATACATTTCAATCACTAAACTAGAATAGTTTTAATAGTTTTAGCTCTGGTGCTTAATGTACCATTTTAACTATCTGCAGCATAATCTTGCATTCTTTATCACAAACCAAGACAAAGAAATACATAATTATATAATAGAAGGAAAATGATACATGGTTCTCAAATCTCAAAAGTGTGGCATGCATTTTTATTCAGCGCCTTTGAGTCAATCTGTTGTAGAACCACTTTGTCCTACAATGACATCTGCAAGTCCACTGAGGTAAATCACCTCTTCCTTTTATTTCAGTCATGTGCTACTTTGTGTTAGTCTGTAACAAATTCATAATAAAATACTTTAAGTTTTGCAGTTTTAACTGAAAGAAATAAAAAGTATGTGTACAGATCACATCACAACATGGGACAAACAAAACAGAAAATCCATAAAACATAATGAATAAGTCCCTCACAGACTGCCTCTCCAGTAGCTCCTGTTTTCGTTCCCAATCTGCCAGCGAACGCACAATCGTGTCCTGTGGCTCGGAGGTGGAGGAGAGCCCCCCTCGGCTGGGGGAGGGCAGGGCTGAGGAGCGGGGCGTCAGAGGCATCACAGTCTCCTCCAGTATCCGACGCTCCTGTTGGGAAGGAGAAAATCCCAAACCAAACACTAACATAAACACAGTAGGTTGGTTTATAGATCTGAAATGGCCACACAAACATACAGTTTGTATGCTGTAACATGTGTAACAGCTAATGCATGTGTAAGCACACAAACACACACATGTATGCACACACACCTCCTCATGATACTTCCTCTCCTCCTCTGCCACCTCCCTCTGTGCTTTTTCCC
Organism: Poecilia formosa; assembly: GCF_000485575.1. Taxonomy (NCBI): domain Eukaryota; kingdom Metazoa; phylum Chordata; class Actinopteri; order Cyprinodontiformes; family Poeciliidae; genus Poecilia; species Poecilia formosa. The sequence goes on along the minus strand of NW_006799978.1, from coordinate 900,168 downwards.
ACTCCTCCTTCAGTTTCTCCTGCTCACGCTGGTACTTCTCCTGTCACCATGGCAACAGACACATGACATACAGCAGAGAGCCAAGGTATAGTGAAAAACTGAACTTTGCGCAGGTGGATGTTTGGGCCGAAAAACAGAAAAGATGTGCACAGCTGGCTGGCACAGCCTTCACTTTTAAAAATGTTTCATTTTTAGTTTTCTAAAACTACTGATTGTCTAACCATAAAATAAGGAAATGAATACGACAAAAAAAAAAAAGCTTTAAGCCTGCATTTTTATTTTCTTCACGTAGACATGTGCCTGTTAAGCATCAAATGAAAGATCAAAAAGCAGCAAAAGCCCAGCAGAAAACAGACAATACCAAAGCATGCAGAAGCTGATAAGCACAAAGTTCCTTCACAATTGTCTTTTGAAAACTTGCTTTCTATTTTTCATAATTTTAGACAAAATTGCCAGAAAAGACAAATCATTTTCCTGTTATGCAAATGTGTGCAGGAACCCCAGAGAGTTAGAGGAATTATCGACATTTATAATGGAGTAAGACTGGAGCACAAAGACGAAACAGTGAGGAGGTGGGGAGCACACTGATGTGTCCTCACAAACAACCAGAAAGGAGTGTAATCTGTTTTTAAGACACCGGTGAACACTGTCAGTAACAGACCTCACTCCTTTAAATGTCTAAACATGTGCAGACTACAGATGCCCATTGGCTGAGGAGGGAGAGAGGGACCGGGGCAGCAACAACAGCAGCCACGTTGGACAAACACTCCGCCTTTGTGTTTGCATGAGATGGAGACGGTGATGGAAGAGACCAAAGCACTTCTTCCACTGTGCAAGCTCGCCATCTAGTGGTTCAAGTGAGCATAGGAGCGTTGAGATTTGCTTAATAAAAATATGTCAGGGAGGAAAAAGCAATGAAGTGCAGTTAGTCCTTCTGTGACTGTGCATTAGATGAGTACTGTGATAAATAAACCATCCCAGACAAAAAGATGCTCTAAACAACTGGTTAAATGACTTCTGAGTGGATTCTGTGGGTTTGCCCAAACAAAGTCTGATGAAACTAAACTCACTCTGTTGGTCTGATTCCAGTTATCTAAATTTAATAACTGGGAGAGTTAGATCTAATATTCTCTCATTTACTTTGTATTTGCTTATTTTTCTTCTTTTTTTACTCAAACTGTAAGATACTGAAACTCTACACATTTCCAGACGGGACAGAAAACCTGAGATAAACACTTCCTGCATCTCAGACTCACTGTTGGTGCTATGCTCTGTCTACCAAACTCCATGACAAACAAAGTCTGGCCTTGCACACTCATGCGCCATGCTTTTCCCTGCGTGGTTGCCATGTACCTGCAGCATGCGCTCCTGCTCTTGCTGCCACCTTTCCTGACGCTTTCGCTCCTCATCCGGGTCCCAAGACCAGCGGTCTCCCCGCCTGGCCTTGGCCAACACCGGGACTGACACCTGATAGGCCCACATACGTATACACACAGGTCAACATGCACAGACACACGACAGATACATGCACACATCGATGTCACACATAACCCATTCACAGACCCCGATGTACACACACACATCCACCACAGAAAAAAAGAAAGGAGAAGGGAGGAGACAGAAATATTTGGTCTACCACAACAGCACTACTCCATTGCTAGCCAAAGGACGCCTACTAAGGAGAGAGAAGACAGAGAAAGAGAGCTGGAGGTGAATAAAAAAGGAAAAAGCAGACTCGGCCATCAACTGCAGCATCCTCATCTGGCATGCTACATCAACAGCTCTGAGTGAGCTTCAGTAATTAGCTCAGTACCATTCAGTGCGACAACAACCAAAGGCTAAGCTAAAAATGAGCAAAAAATGGGCATGATCTAAAAAAAAGAAAAGAAAAAAAAAGAAAATGTTGACATTTGCATCACTGTATAGTATGATGGGGCTGCTTTGTTTATGGAAAATTAAGTAAAAGTTTTACGTAGGTTTAGATTTTTGGAGAAGGTTTATCATCTGCTTGACTGTTTATAACTGTTTGTAGTTTGAATCAAAGGTAGAACCAAAATGTTTGATGAAACCACACAAGTTCAACACAGAGGCTGCAGAAACAAACAGCGCAAACATGGGAATAAAAATACCTGATAACATTTAACCATTCACTTCATATACACATGAAGTATTTATAAACAACTTTTTTACCAAAAAAATGTGACGCAGCCAATTTCAAATGTTAAAGATGGTCTTTTCTACATAAAGAAGCCTAATCAAAAGACTAATAATCTTCCAAATCTCTGCACTAGTGTAGCTGCATTAGTCAAATCACTGTTTCTACTAAAACTGCAGCGTTCGGATATCTAGCACAAAGTATCAGGCCTGAAGAGAAGCAATGTGAGAGCTCAGCAAACCAGTTACTCACATTTTCATGTCGATCTTTCTCTGCAGCTTCTGGAAACAAAAGGAACAAATAAAGAAAGTCAATATTCTCGATACAAAGTGATGAGACAGATGTTTACAAAACATCATATTGGGGTGAAAAACAAAAAGATTATGAAAGCAATACATGACTTTTATTAGACTATACATTATGTAATATTGTTTATGTTATGCTTGTTCGTAACCCCAAAATATTTGGATCAGAGCCTAAAAATAAATTCATTTTTAAACCAAAGGAATGCGCCTACACAAAATATAGTTATTATTATTATTCAAAACATCAGATGCCATCCAGGAATTTTATGGGACATGGCTATGGAAAGCAAGAGGGTTATGGAAGATGGCAGATATTTTTTTCTTGCTGAAGGACCCAGTAATTACCACTTAATCTAATTATTCTATGAAAATGAAAGACGTTTCTAAATTTTGCAGTTTGAGAATATTCTTCTGCAATTAAAAATTACATGAATTCAATGTTTTCTTGTCAGGATGAGGTTTGCACGAATTCAGCACTCAGACTTGAACCTGTATGTAGTTCAATGTAGGTGTGATCATACTGTTAAAGCTTATTTAATACAAGTCAGATGCTGCTGGTTTTTGTGGAGAACCCAGTAATAAACACTGGTTTATTACTGTTTTGCTGTCAAAAGCTGGTTATCAGCTGATCAGTCTGATCAACTAGAAGGACACTCAGTAATATGCAAAAGCAGTTCAAACAGAAAGCTTCAAAATGCCTCACTAAGTAAAAGGATGAGGGAAAAGTGTACAGCAGAATGTCAGCGCGGTAAGGAGACCTCCACCAACACAGAGGTTTACCTGGCGGGGCGAAGAACTCCCAGCGTGACTTAGGGTTGCTGGAGGACTGCGGGGACCTGACACTGATTTCAAACTCTACAGCAAAATGATAAAAATACGTGGATGGAAGAAAAACAGGGAATGTGGGAGAGAAGGAAAACAGGGAAGGAAATAATGAGGGATAGGATAGATGTGAAAATCAGGAGCTGAAGCAGACAACCTGAGACTTTAAGTCAAACCGGGGAAAAGTTCTGTATTTTTACTTATATGGTAGATTTAGTAGAACTTTAGTTAGTAATAAATATACTCTTGGTATTAGGATGTATGTTTATTTTTTTTATATATATTTTAGTTGGCTAAAAACAGTTATCTGAATGTTTTGTTTTTAAAAGGCTTTAAAGTGTCCTATTGCTATGGATTAAAATCTGTATACAATTAAGAAGTGACTACAATAGCTTATGATCAGTCATTTTATCTCATGTAAGCAGAAAAAGGGAAGTGGTGAAAAGCTAAAAGAAAAGCAGCGAACAAAACTGACATGATAATCAAACTTAGAATATAAGGAGGGATGGAAAAGAAGCTGCTGACTATGTTTGGACTTCAGGACATGAATTCACCTGATGACGTTTCCCTCAGAGGGTTATGTCCGAGCGATCCGGGTGCAGCCGGACTCGGTGCCGTCTCCACTCCCTGAAAAGACTCCTGACAAGAGGAAACTCTTACCTACAAGCTGGTTTACAATGGTTGGATGACTTCTGGTATAATGGCTGCTGAATTTCTCTTACCGTTGATGTCGGGTCGTTTGGTGTGTTTACCTCACTTGGGAGAATCTGCAGTACGTTCCCTGTGAACTGTTCAGTCTTCTCCAATTTAGCTTCTGGAGGACAATACAAACTAAATTCTAGAAATCATAGTTTTACACACAAAGAAAAATGGCCTATAAACAGGAAGCATGCTAATTATGGCCTCAGTATTTCAGTGTGTTGCTAAGACCTGCAGGTGGCGCTTTGTGAGCTGCAGTAGTTGACTTTTCTTCCTGTTGAGCAGCAGCTTTCTGGCCTCCTGTCTCCACAAAGCTGTCCTCTGGCTGCTTTAGCTCCTGTAATGGTCACAGATGGTTTACTGTCTGGATGAAAGACTGAGTCAGCAGACTGACATTCCTGTAGTGAAGAAGGAAATTGTTGCTGTCTAGAGTTCCAACCAAAACAGTCAGACGCCAGGAATTATTGGGCAAAGTTCCAGGGATGGAACAAGAAAATTAAAGAAATGTAATAGTTATAATAATAACCTCTGGTCTCAAATTAAAAGCATGTCTTTGCAGGAATGTTGTGAGATTTAAAGTGTTTTGTACCAACAGGGCCTGTTTCCATAGAAACTGAACTGATGCAGCACATTTGAGGTTACAAAGGCTCACTGGATTCAACAAGTCAAACTTTCCACCACAGCAAGTTGTTTGACATAACTTAGCTGCCTGCCAATGCTTTCAAAGTAACCTTATTATTTGGTGTATAAATCATAAACATCCTGAATCTGACCTCCGGAAGAGAAGTGGGCCGAGTGGGAGTGGGTGAACCCTCAGAGACTGAGGCTGCCTCCATGCTGCTCTGTCTGCCACTGGTTTTTGTTGACACAGGTCTTCCTCTTTCGGGGGAGGCGGGTGGACTGCGAGCGGGTGAGGCGTCTGATGGGGGGGCATCTGGAGACGCCTGGAACAGAGGAGGGGAGTCCCTTTCTTTGCTCTCCGACTTCATGGAACTGGGATCGTTTCTGATGTCGCCGTTTACTCGTAGCAAACTGTCCGCCTGCATTGCAACAGCACAGAGTTAGCAATAATTCCTACTTATTATGACCATAAACTGTATTGGCTGTGAGGAATCAGATTTGATTTTACTTACTAGTACCTTGCAAATATTTTCCTACTCTTTGGTCTTTTTGTTAGATTTTGTCACATGACAACCACAAACAACCATGTATTTTATTGGGATTTTATGCACCAAAATTAAGTGGAAGGAAAATCATACATTGTTTTAAAAATTGTTTACAAATAAAAATCTGAAAAGTGAGATGCGTTTTTATTTCAGTCACTACTTCACACAGTCACCCTTCGCAGGATGAAGACATGAATAAACTTTGATGTTAACTGTTTTTACAGCCTCTAAATGTTTTTCTTCCATGATTGGCCTTTATTTACCTCCACCAGGGTTACCATGGGGCTCCTGGCTGCTTCTCAGGTAGAGAACCATGTCTCTGAAGAATTCATAGATTGCATCTACTAAGATTAAATCACACGCAGGTGGAATCCATTTGCAAATAGCCGTCTTCTCATCATAGTGGGTCAAACTGGATTTGAATTAGAGTCGACAGAGTAAAGAGGGTTTTACTCACTTTTAAGATTTCTACTTGTGAAAAGTTTTTACAGCTTTCCTTCTATTTCACAATTAACAGTCACAGAATGTTTTTAAGTCACATAAAATCCCAATTAAACAGGTTTAAGTTTGTGATTTTAAAAAAGGCAGAATCTGAAAAAGTTAAAGGACTGATGCATTTTTAGCACTGTATTTTTCTGTTGGCTGAATTTTCACAGCTAAAAATCATCAATTTATGACAAATAAAAAATGTAAATAATTAAAGTCTAAAATCCCTCATTCCTTCTCATTATGAACCTCGCTTCTGTTAGTCATTAGCTGTTCATCTGCTGAAAACACCCTGCTGGCCTCTGCTACAAAGAAGCACTAATATATGTGTGAGGAGCTCCCAGTGAGCGGTAACTTAAGACACGGTGCCGGAGCCGGCTGAATGCAGCCTCTCAGTTGGCCCCCTCTTCCTCCACCTCCTCATCCCTGTCCTTACAGCCTGTGTGGGCACTCATTGTCCGCCGGGAGCCCACTTCACATTGAGAGGGGTCCTACTTGTCAACTTCTTAAGTCAACAGGGAACAGAGGGCTCCATTCAAGATGGGACTCCCGACAAGAAATTCCAGAAAAAGTGCCCTGCTGCATTTGGATCTGGTAATACCTTGCATCTCCCTTTACACCACTCCACAACGCAAGAGCTCATTTTAAATATTCCTTTTGCTCATTTTTTGCCAGAAGAAAGGGAAATGGATCCCTTTAAGGGTGAAATTGGAACATTACATGCTTCTAAACTCAGGGGAGGTTTTTGGTTTTCATACACACCAGTCACTCATCACAATGACAGTTCTGTGACATTATGATGTAAATGTTAAGAGATCTCCAAAGGGAAGAAAAGCAACAACACTTCCAGAATACAGTGGATCATCTAAAGTTTACCCACTAATGAGAAAATGGCAGATTTTTTTTATGATGCAAAATAATCATCAACTAATATAGCAGTTGATTAAACGTTAACAAAAAGGCTTAAACAACAACACACTCAGAAGTAATTTAGCCAAGACTTTACAAAAAATACACACATTTTACATTTATGATAAAAACAAAAACACAGTTCTGTGTAAAGATGCTCTGCCCAGAACTCCACAAGTGGTAGTTTGAGCTTCACCTGGTTCAAATTTAGCAAAACACATCAAATTAACTGAGCTATCCAATTATTAATCAGTTATTCCAAACAATAATCACCAGATCAGCCTTACACTGTGTTGATGCTTGAACACTCGATCACATGTTGAATAAATATGTATTTATTCACATATTTATTCAACATGTGAATAAATACTTCATATGTTGTAGAAGTATTTATTTATTTTTGCTGCAGATGCATCTTCTGCTACACATAATCAGCCTTTTATTAAAGGAAGGTTGTTATTGCATTTTTGCCATAAAGTGTTTGTTTTTTTTTATTAAAAAAAGGAATGGAAATATTTTTACTTGCATAAAGTAATTCTAATATACAGAAAAGACTAATCGGATAAAAAAAAAGTTGGCACATTCTGCAGCCTTAACATTTAACCACTTAATTTTCAGAATAATTGATAGAATAGTCAATTATCATTCATTGCAGTCTTATTATGAAACATTTGTTCTGTACAATTCAGCTGGAATACAAACAAACCTGTTAACACTTTCAGGACTTTTTTTTCATTCCAAAAAATATTTAGCTGAAGTGAGCAGGAGCTATTACACATTAGTTGTGAACAAAAATTTGAAATTATAAATCATAGCCTCAGTTTTTACCTCACAAACACCTATTAATATAGTGTGTAGACTTTTAAAGCCAAATTCACCCTGATCATAGTTCTCCTAATTGAATATTTTTTCAGAGCTTTATCATCATCATTATAAAAATAATTTAGACAAGTTTAAGAGAGGGCAAGATGAATAGTCTGAAAGCAGTAGTTAATTTTTTTTAAAGGTTCATTTAAATGTAACCTTAAACATGTATGCAACTCACATATCCTGTCTCACCTTGCTATTCCATTTTTCATCAGCCGACAGTCGGGGCTGGAAATAAGGCTTTGGTGTCAGCAAAGGCACCGGTTTGGGTGACAGGGCCCGGGTGGACGGTGGTTCAGAAGAGCGGGAGCGGATCTGAGGCCGCTGGTGTGAGCTCGAGTCTTTGGGAAACTCTTCAATCTGCGCCTCCAGCGTGGACGTAAACCGTGGCGCCGGCGCAGATTGCTGCCGCAGGTACCTCAGTGGCCCTTCGGACGGCTCGTCGAAAGGGTCCGGAGTTGTGGGGGAGGAGGAGAGCGAGAGGGAGAAGGGCGAGGTGGGAAAGGAGGGGTCGGCCGACACGCTGCGGTCCAGAAGCTTGGGCAGCTGCAGGCGCTCCAGGATGGCCTCGCTGATGGAGAAACGCTGGGCGTAGCGCTGGAGGATGGCCGACGCCTCCTCTGAAGTTCTGGCTTTCCGGTACGCCTCCCGCAGCTCCTCCTCACGCCGCTCCCTGACAACAGGCAGACATTTTCAAGCTGATTGAAATAAATTTGTCAAAAAACAAACGTCTTTCATTTTACTATCTTCATTTTCTTTACTTGCTATGACCAGCATTAAAGCTGCAGTATGTAACTTTTAAACAAATACTATATTATTTTACATATTTATTAAAACTGTCATTATGTTGTAACAGTTCGGTATGTGACAAATGTTCAATGTAAAAAAAAAAAGTTCATCTGCCTTCTCCCAGTGCCAACTAGAAAGAAACAGGAGACGGGTCTTAGCGCTGTCAATCACCCTCCGTGTAGTGGAGGCTGCAGTTTCTTCCTGATAACAGAATCTGTCGTGAATGCTAAGGCAAGTCAGCATGGTCACTGATGACGGCGGTTTTCCTATAAAGGTAGGCTGTTCCTCAGCCATTAGCACACTGAGCAGTGAGTACATGAGAATGATTGACAACGCCAAGACCCTCCTCTTAGCTCCGATTGGTTGTTTTGTTTGGGAGCAGTGCATTTCTTCAGACAACAATTCAGGGAGGAGGTGATAGATTTATTTTCACAGATTATCTGTCTCATATTATACTTTAACTACATAGTGATGGTTTTAACAAATATGTGACTTTTTTTTAAGTAAAGTTATAAACTGCAGCTTTAAGCCCTTTGACAGTTAATATCTTCATTTATGTTGGTTTTTAGGTGATGGCCTTAAGTCAGATTCACCTGAATGTGTGAAGCCCATATTTCAGTACATGAAAGGTTTTTTCCATATGGATGTGTTGATCACTTTGGTAACTGATTTTGCCAGATAAAGTGTTCAATGTGTTGTGGACGTCACCTACTTGTCCTCCACAATTTCTCTGTAGGTTTTGATGCTTTTTCTTCTTTGAGAGATGCAGCTGTCTCCTGACATCAGTTGCTCCATCATTTTCCTCTCCTCCTCCTTTTTGATCAGATCCTGAGAGACACTCCTCCTCCTACTTTTCCATCGGGCCAGGTCCTGACAGGCACAAAAATAAAAAAGAAATACAGATCAGATGCAACATGCCCAGCAGCTTGAAGGAACAAATATTTCTGCAAACTTGCAGACAAAATAGTGAATAGAGAGGAGACTAATGCATTTACTTCCTGCCAGTGATTCTCGTCTTCTTTTATTCTGTTGTACTGGTTGTGCATCAGTTCATGACGAATGTGACTGTGTGGCTGCAGGATGGCCTCGTTTTCACCACGCATGTCGATCATACTCAAACTCCTAAGTGAGAAGGTAAAACAGAGATGATGCATAATGGAGGAACATGGCTTCAGTATTGTGTAATGTTATGGTTTTATTCAGAAACCAATGAACAGTTGCAGAATTCAGTTTTTTTTAGCTTCATCTGGAAATTTTGAAGTGTTTTTTCACATTATTTTCTATTCAAATCTACAATGTTACCTCATATCTGCCTTTGCGACCCCCAAAACAGGAGCAGCCAAAGTAAAGCAAAGCCAGCCTTCTTTTATAGAACCAAACATTTGTGCTCATTCTTTAACTCATAGCAAAAAGTTGTAGTTTTATAAACTTTCATCTTAAAATAACTTTTCTGAAACCAGCAGCAGAAGGCAAGACATGCAATTGGCTGAAGCACAAGGGATGAGCCAAGTCTGTTCCAAAGCAAAACATGGATCCCAGGCCACAACAGAATGCATATGGTCATTTTTAATCACAGCAAAGCATTTTTACTCTCCAGACTGATTTAGTCCAAAGAGTAAACTTACAGTTTGAAGTTACGATTTGTGATTGAAGTGAAACAATCTGAAGGAACCTAAACTTTACTGACTCTACAAGTTTAGTTCTACTTCAATCAAACAAGCTAAATTATTGTCACCATAATGGTACAGGTTTTTGTCTTTTTGTCTCCATTTTTAAACAGTTAAACTCTGTTTAACAGTAACTCTTTTCTCAGACACAATGTTGCATTTTAACTAGTTTATACAACCCCTTAACCCTCACCCCCGGAAAATGCAATGGAAAAACGGCACATAGGCGTCCAGCTGCATGTTAAGGGGATAATAAACATTAAGAGCTGTTGATTATAGGAAAACAATTTTTGTAATGCTGCATCACAATTCTGCTTAATATACCTCTAAATATCATGATTAATTTTTTCAGTCCAGGTAAGGGTACAAACTTTTGCACAGTCTAGTAATCTAGACCTTTTTATGATAGAATGACAGTCGGGAAAATTTAATTACAATGAATAAATATGTACAAAAATAAGAATCTGTGTTTGATGAGGGATCCAGAGTTATTTTCCCAATAACATCTGGAAGAATGTGTGGAAAGAGTTAAAGTACAATCTGTAAGACTCCAAATGCATGAAGAAAAGGAAGAAAAAAGAAAAAAACACCTCACACAAAACAAAAATCCAATTCTGGCAATAAATGAGAAATGGAATGAGCCACAAACTGGAAACTTTCGAATGTTGAAAATGCAACTTACTGTGGATCATCTGACAAATTATCAGAGTGACTGAAAACACAGTGAGCATGAAAAGACAACACAATGACCAATGAACACAACACTGAAGAAATAAATATTTTCTCATGCAAATATACGGAAAATTAAATGTCTGAGTGTTAAATGACAACAGATGGTAATATTTCAGTTTAAGAAAAAGGAGGATTATATAATGGTTTGTTTGATAAATTATCTTATATTAAAAATATAAACCAAACACAAGAGGGCAGTGTTATTCAACATACAAATAGAATTGCAGCACTGCAAAGCAAAACAAAAAGAGCAAGAAGAAAAGGTGCATTTCGCAAAGAGAAGCTAACTAAGGAAAGCTCATGCGTCTTTAATCATCACGAGCAGCTGAAAAGTTCCTCTCAGTGACCACTTATGAACTCGAGTATAACCATAAAGTTTCTCTCTTCTCTTTCTTCAATGCAGCTGCTGCTGATATGTTGGAGTGGTGTGAAAGAAAGCGTGGCTTGTGGTCAGGGGAAACTAAATTTAGAGCGTAATCTCAAAACCAAACCCAGATTGTTTTCTGCAGCGTCTGTTTACCACATGGTGCAATCCAGAAAAACATCAATCTACCAAAAGATTTTGGTAGGATATCTACCTGGAATATGTCTCAAAATAGTTCCATGCTTATCAATGTGCAAGAAATAAATCAAACAATTTCTTCCCCAATTGGATGCCCTCAAAAAAATAAAAAGGCAGCATCTTTGTTCGCTCCTTTAAGCAAAAAAAATCAAGAAAATTTTAATTTATTTTCATGCATTGCTCGAACATTTAATCATTTAGAACAGCATTTCTAATCCTGGTTTATGTAGATAATATCATGCACTATTTAGGTCATCATCCAGTCAAAGCAGTGCACACCGAGGTCAACATCATGCTGATAGAGATTGCACTCCAGGATCATCGTTCTGACAGATCCCTCAGGTAAAAGGCAAATCAAGGAGTTGGAGCCAAAAGCATCAAAGTTTGATAAAATGACTCGGCTCACGTTGCTGGAAGACTATGGCCCAAACAAGATTTCTCTTCCTTTGCTTCTTCCCCGTCACTCTTTCCCTTCAATCCGCCTGCATCGGTTGCTCCTGCAGCAGCTAAAGTGGTTGCCATGGCAGTGGGCACAGGAAGGAACTCAGAGGAAGCATATTTGGATGAGGTCAGCATTCGACAGGCCCGTTTATCATCTCCATCTGCACCTGCACATCCCGGATCCTCCTGGTCTGTTGCGGTCGGATGTTTCCCAGCACGGCTGGTAGCGCTGGGTGACAGGGCCGCCAAGTACTGGAAGAGTTCCTCTGAGCACGAGCGAGCTGGAATACTGCAGAAAGCAAAGCAAACTGAACCGCTTGGCTGCCTTGTATCTCCCTATATAATCAGACAACATTCCTCTGGAGCAGCCTGAATGTGGAACGGTTGTGAGGTCATAAATCAGAGGAGACGCGGCATGCTAACAGATCTGTTTAGAGCAGCTGGGTGCAAAAACAGCCAAACCCAAAAACGCTTCAAGTCTTTTTATTGTTTTGCCACTGCTTCGTGATCAGCTGCTTTGCTGGTAGATTTTACTGGACTGTAAACTACAGCGTGCAGAGAGAAAGTGGCCAGCTGCTGACAGGGAGAAGAATGGCCTTCAGTCCCAATATGCTCGGGGTCAGGGACGGAAGAGGACCTCATTTCCTCACATCCTGAGGCCAGGTCCACATGTGCAGACTGTTTTTGAGTATGTTTTGATACGTGTACACATGCAGGACAGTTTTGCATGTATGGCCCGTTGTTTAAAACGTGCACACGCGTTTCTTTGATGGTAGTTTTAATGAAGTGATTAAAATTAATCTCCTGGAATGTACACGGAAAATATTTTCTCTTGATTCTTGAAAATGTTATTACCAACACTTGCCCTAAAAACACATTTACATCCACTCCAAACCTTTTCACACTTTGCAACATTGCAGCCCCTCCTGAGTCAATACGGTAAGAACACTGTTGGCTACTGTTACATATATTTTGGGATTTGTCTCTACCACCTTATAGGATATCTACAACCTGAAATTTCAGCTCAGTCTTCCTCTTAAAATAACTCTAGCACCAAAAGATTGGATGGAAAACATCCGTGAACTTCAATTGTCAAGTCTTGCTACTGATTCTGAACGGGATAAATGTATAGACTTTGACTAGGCCATTCCAATGTAGATCTGGCTACATGTTTTAAGTGGAAGGAAATCCCGTGCCTTGAATGTCCTGTGTTTAACTCTATTTGTCTTCCCAATGATCGTGAACAGCTGAATTGTTACTGATAAAGATTTCTTACAGGATGATGCTGCCACCATGTGTCCGCTGCATTTGTACTGAAATGAAATCACAATTCCTAAAGCAATATTGCTATGGATGATATTTATGGATGTCAGAGTTCATATGAATAGCTCACTTTTCTGATTTGTGTTTTTTAAAAGAAAAAAGAAAAATAAATTATGCAAAATTATCCTTACTTTTGACAATTATGCACTACTTTGTGTTGGTCAAATATGTAAAATACCTAAAAAAATGCATTAAAAATTGTGATTGTAAAAAGGCAAAGTGTGAAAAAGTTCAAGTAATATGAAACCATTTTCAATTCATCTACTTTTGGCAAAACTATGAGTGACAAGAAAAGAAAGCAACAAAAATTAAATGAAGGCTTTAAATCTGCTGTGAAACTAAACATGTGATGTTCAAATGTAAATATCTATGCTAAGAGCCTCATGTAGGAGCTTTGTATAAAATCCTTAAAACCTGCAGGGCCTTTGGAAAACACACATTCTTAAAATATTGAGAATCAACCAAAGCCATAACATCTGTGCCAAACTGACGAAAACAAAAGGGAAAATGGGGGATGTGACTCACAATAACAAACCAACAGGACTGAATGAAATGTTGAACTTTCTAGAAAAAAAATACAAAAACACAGGATAAGGCTGGATTATAATATAACCTAAGGCTTAAAATTTAATTTTCAAGAAATAAATACTGCCAATCCTAGAACAAGCAAGAAATGATGAGAACTGAACTAAAAACCACATTGAGCCTTGAATTGATAAGGCTCCTCTTGTTCCTTAAAACTTGAAGTATAATTTACGGCCTCTGGGTGGCCAGCTAGGTGCACACTTAATCTGGTTCAATAAAGGAAAGGCAGTTCAGGACGGTGTGTCCTAACCAGCTTTAAAAGTGCTCAGAGCCTTGTTAGCTTACAGTTAAGCTGTAGAAAAGGAGCGATGGTGTAAAATCTGATCTGATAATTACAGTGCCAAAGTGTAAAAAGGTCGGATTAAAGCACCAGCTGTAAAGTTGGAAGTGTTTTCTAAGGATGAGAACCACTCATTGTTATGTTTATGAATAATGTTGAACATCATTTCAGAAAATGTGGCATCTGCTGACAATTAAAATGAATGGAGGAGAGATATTCAGATGGAAAGAAACTGAGACGGTTAAGACGATACTCAGCTGAAATAAACAGTTGCTTGAACCAAAATCTTTCACATGGTGGAATGGATAATTCTCCGAACAGAACCAAATTTTCGGAGAGAACTGAGAGACTGTATAAGACTATTTATTTCTCAGAAAATATTAGAAACAACAACTCAATAAGAGATTTATAGGGAACACTTATTTGAATCCTGTTTAGTAAAGGGAAGTTGGACATGGAATTTGACCTTTGCTCAGAGTTGACCTTCAGCTGAGTGATGGTGTCTCTGGGAGGCTCGCTGCTTCTCCTTATTCCCACAGCATGGATATTAAAGCAAGGTGAGAAGACCTTCAGCTTTTCCTCCTTCTCCTCCTCTTCACCTTTACTCTCGCTCTTCTGAATCTGTGACTCGATGATTGGGGAGGGAGAAGGGCTGAGGGACTCTCCAAGTGGGAGTACTAAAACAGGGACTCCATTTGTACTGTTACACCATTAACCCCACACAGAGGAAAAACCAGGAGCACATAATCAGGTTGGAGGAAAATTGGTGACATGGGGAGGATTATGGTATGATGATCACAACATGTGAAAGCACACATGAAAAATTAAAGGCAGCAAAAGACAAGAGGAGGTAAAACATGAAAGGAAAAATTATTTAATGCACAGTTTTGAGACCACACAATTTGATTAAAAAGAACAAAACAAAAAAAAACATTTTAGCAGCAAACAATGAGTGATGATGGAAACCAGAACAACGTGGAAGACTAATTATAAAACCGAGAGGCTTTGAATTAATTATCTGTAATTCACATCTTAATAAAACTAAAGTGATAGATGTAAGTTCAGTCAACCTCTGAAGTGGTAGCACATACAGACATTATAGTTAGTAAAGAGAAAAATGTGAAAGAATTTAGTGAGCAAGCAGAAATGTAAAACTTGTGATGAAAAGTATGAACATTGCTCTCGCTGGCGTTAACATGCCATACCAATATATATCCAATAAGCCCTTCAGAGGTGAGCAGCATGGTTCAATGAGGGCCAATGAAAACACACATCTGGCCTCCATCAGCCACTCCCGTCAGAACAATATGAGACGGAGAAAAATAATCAGCGGCTAAAAAGTTTCATACCAGAAATGTGCACATTGACACACGGTGTCCGATCCAAATCTAAGACCAAAGTTTTACTCCTGTTTATTTTAGCTCCAACTACTCCAACTCATATTTTGATGATTTATATTTATAAGTGCACCACATTAAATTAAAATAATTAAACTAAACAAACAAGAGTATCAATGAAAGTGATATTTTTCATCTGTTTATTTTAACCTTTTCTTTTCATCATTTTGTGACTCACCTGCAGGGCCTGCCTCCCCCTACAGGTGATGTAGCGGTACTCCAGCTCTTGTGACCTCCCTCCTCCTTTTCGTTCTTCTTCTTGCGAAGTGGTGCCGGCACGTATCCACTCTGGTTGCTCCTGTTGGGGAGGTACTGGTTGAAAGGCATGGCGGTGCGCAGCTCAGTGACTGATGTCCGCCGCGCCAACATGTCGTCCTTGTGGAGGTCCGGCATCTTCCTGTTAGGGGTGCCGTCGGACTCTGAGTCACTGCCGCGGCCTAAGGTGAGCCAAAGAGGTGCAAAAATATTTTTATTAGTGTTATATAATGATAATCTCTCTTATTGTGAAAAATACTGGTCATTCTACTTCATTTATCTTCACTCAGAAAGTAGCTGTTCACTGCTGAATCAGGATTTAATCTAATTTTCGGAGACTAGCAAATGAAAAGATTTTTATTTTCACGGAACGGAAGAGAAGTAAAGGTGAGGGACATATTTCTTTCAGTTTGGAGAACTTTTTTTCATGCCTCAGCAGACATCAGACTGAAAGGCTGATGATTCAGCAGAGTTACAAAACGCCTGAAGGCTGATTCCCATTATCCTTATGCAATGAAGAGCTGGAAACTATAATTACAAGGAAATTAATGGAAAAAATGCATTACTGAATCAGATATTTAAATTAATAACAGATTGCCTTCATCATCATTGTTATTTTGCAGTATAATTTTAACAGTTAACCTGTTTAAAGCACCTTGTAAAAGACTTCATATCCTATGAACTTGTTCACATTTTGTCGTGTTACATTAAAACATTTACTAGTCAGCTTGTCAGAACTAATGTTAATAAAAATCTTTGAAGGGTGGAAGGTCACGTCCCAGCAGACCAAACTTTACAGCCAGAGCTGCGATGAAACGGTTCAAATGAAATAATATGTGTTGGAATGGACCAGTCCAAGTCCATACCCAAATTCAGATGAGAATCTAAAGCAAGACTTGATTTTTTCTTTTTTCTGACCTAATCTTTTTAGCCTGGTAAAAAAGGCAAGTATTTCTAACCATTTCTATTCTGTAGATAAGAGTAGATACTAGACCCCCAAAATCATCTTAGCTATAGATTCCAAGGGGTTTTTAATTAGTGCAACTAAATAAAATAATTCATTTTTTTTTCTGATTTTTTTTTTTACAAAACCAAACAAAAAATAATCAACCAATGCTACTTTATGTTAGTCTATCACAAAAAATAGACTAACTGTAATATGATTAAAACATCATATTCAGACTTTTCTTGATACATACTTTTTATCTATATAATTTAATTCAGATAGAGTAATGCATTTCTAGGTCTTGTTTAATTTAGGTATCTTGTAAACGGTCATTGATGAGGATAACTGGGAGCAGAGCGAAGGGGGGAAAAACAAAGGTATGAAATTATTTTAAGACACTTGTAATTGATGAGCCTCATGGCAGATGTCTGAAAACCATTTCTTTAAATCTACAGATTATAGTCTTCAGTTCCTAAACGTCATGAGCCTTACAGCAATCTTACCGTGTTATAAAATACAATGCATTCCATCCACTGAGCATCAATCAAACCCAAACAGGCTGATGGGTTGCGTTTATGAAACAAAGACAGTAACATAAATCATTACTAAATTAACATTGTACAGCTTACGACATTTTAGCCTAGAGTATGCAAGATTTTACTCTGGATGCCAATTTGTCTCCATTTCACAGTTTAAACCCACTTCAGGGTCTTTAATGTTGTTCTCAACACCTGGCTCTGCAGAAGTGCACTGCTCACGGACTTTCCCTAATGTGTGGGGTAAATTCCTCCACAATATGTCCTAATTCAATCCTCTAATAATACACAGAGGAGAGGAATGAAAATCACGTTCTTTGAAACAGTCACATGTCTAATTCCAGTAATTTACTCCTGGCATACCAGTAGGTTCCTCTTTGATTTGTTCATTTATTTTGAAAACCTCTCCAGTAAATTAGTAGTGTAAAATGGATACCGGTGGATCAGCTGAGACAAACTTGTGCCACTGTCTCTTCACTTGTAGCGCTCCTGTGCTCAGACTGTGAGCTGTGACTCGGTGTAAACATTTCCTAACTATAAACACAAAACTTTCAATCAGATTTGAATCATAAAACAGTCCTTCATTTCTGATCAGAAACATATGGAAGCAGCCATGTCTGTTAGCGGAAATAAACGTCACATTACAGTTGTGAAAAGTTCTGGTCTGAAACAGATGAAGCTCCAACCAAAAAGCCCTGGAGATATCCACACTTCCAACTGTGAAGGATTTGGTTATGACTTTTAACCCATCAATAGGAAACATGAGTGTCCCTTTCATCCATGTAAATCCATCTTTAAGGAGCAACATATGTTTTCATGGGATGATGTGCTCTCTGCAGATGTGGTAACACTGAGGCTTGAGGGAAAATGTTTCATGTGTCAGTGCTATACTGTACCAGATTACAAACATCATCTACAAACTCCCACAAAAGAGTAGAGGGGTGCAGTGTGTTAAATACAGCAACTGAAATGATGGAAAGTCCACAAGTAAAGAGTTATAGAACTTTCCACAGCTAAGACCGATGATGTGGAATGAATTGATTCCAGTTATTCACTTTGAGCTGCTATTATATGGGTTATAATGGCAGCCGAAAATTGGTACTATCCGTTTCCTGTTATGTAACACGTAATAAACTGACCATTTTAGTAAGAGTGAAAAACTCTGTATTCAGAAATATGCACAAATATAAAATACAATGTAACCAGGGATCAAATCTTTTCTGAAATACCCGTTTTTCAGATTTTAAATATTTGTTCAGAGGATAAGGTTTAATTGCTTAACTGAATCGATTTTCTATGATCAATATGAGGGAATTAGCTAAAACTGTATTATGCGAGCTCCCCAAAGGCAGCCTCATGTATCAGAGTTGTATCAACATCCAAAGTTGGCAGAGACAAAACCATGTTGCCAATATTGAATTTCATTCAAAGGATGAATTAAACTCTTCCATCTGTCCCCTGGTTACTCAGGGTGAAGTCAATTTTCATTGATGAAAAAAGCAAGAACTTTGTCTGAAGGTCACGGCAGGAAAACCTGGCACGTTTGTATGGATGTTGGTAAATGGATGCATTTGTTCACAGTGTGAGTCAAGATTTCATGCATTTGGGTGATCACAGATATAAGCTTCTCTTTGTTGTTTTTTTTGTATTCAATCACATCTACATTTTTGAAGATTTGTGTTTTAATGAACATACATTTTTTGATAAAATACACCCAGCAATACCTATTACACAGCTCTAACTAGGTAAAGTAATGCCATATAGTTTTTCAGGGATAAATTCTGCTTCCCTGTACTTCATCACCTATTACAAAGTTTTTAAACTCTGGTGTTAAAGAATATGAATACAAGATGCTTGACAGAATAACAAATCACCTTGAGCTTCATGCTCAGAGAAATTGATTAGAAGAAACTGTTGCAGTAAGATCTGTTAGATAAATCTTCAGGGCAGTTTGGGTTTACTGCAGCAACCTAACAGGATGAAAACATGATCTCTCAGACTGATTAAGGATTTCTGTTTGTCATTTTTTTGCCTTTAAATTTGTGAGACTACAAACCTCCTATTTTTTTTTTTTATTTGATGGAGACCGTGTGTATTTTTATTTATTTTTTTAGTTAAACTTATCAACAAGTAAGGCAGATTTAGAGAACTACAGTCTGATAGCTCTTCCCAGAAGGAGAAACAAACAGGACGCTAAGTGTTGCTCTGAATTGTCTCTCATGCAATTTGGCAATAGAAATAACATCATGACGACTACTGCAGGCTTTTATAAGCTGCTGTTAAACTTTAAAAGGCACTACTTAAACAGTGTAGCAGTGAACAGCAGTTAGCTGCAGCAGATGGTTAAGTTTGGCATCATAAAAACCTGAAGAACTTTCCAACACATTTTGTAATTTCAGCAAAAACAATAAAAACTGCTTTGACGTTTGGGTTGCTACGTGCTACATATACAAGTATTTGCCCCCTTATATATTTTTGCTTTTTGCCCCAGAAGAGGAGATGAGGAAGACTTGGCTCCTGCAGTAGTGCCCAGACAGATTCCACTATGAATATTAAAACATTTTAGGGTATATTTTGAGTCTAAAAATGCTTAGAGAGATGCATTTTTATATCTCAAATACTGATATATTTTACCTTTTCACTACAATAGCTAGTAGCTAGTGGGGTTACGCTGTGGTCCATGGCCCGCCAGAGTACCAGTGGTTCATTGTATGCAAACATTCTGAACAAAGAGAGATGGATGATATCCTACCATCACTGCTGCCGCGTGGGACCAGGACATCCGGCGACGGAGTCTGTTGCGAGCGCGAGCCGAAGGAGTCCAGGCTGTCGAATGAATCTTCGCGTCCGTGGCGTGGCGGGGAGAGCGAGTCACTGCGTTCAGAGTCCCAGCAGTCGATGTAGCCACTGTCCCGAATGCTGCGTTGAGGACTTTCTGCCGCCTCTGCCTCCTACATTATGAGGAAATAGGAAAAACACAATCAGACTTTTTGGTTTCTAAAATGTGAACTAAAGAAAAGGGTGAAACAAATATAATTTAATCCAATTTATTAAAAGAAATCCAGCGTCTAAATGTTACACTTTAGACTTTGAAACCTCTCAGATAATTCCACAGTCCTCCCACATCTGTTTAGTCAACAACCTTTCCAAAATATCCTCATTATCTTCTGCCTACATCCTTTCTCATTACTCTCTCTTCGCCTTAGTGACCTTCCCCTTTTTCTGCTGACAGCTGAAATGTGTCTTTGGTACTAGTGGAAGGTGGAGAAAGACCTTTCCTGTCAACCAAATGACTTCCTTTTCCTGACCCCATAACACTTTGCTATAGCTTCTCCAGCCTTGCATAAATCTCTGTATTGAACGTTCCACAGTGGGTGGGAATTGTGTTTGACAGTGACATATTCGTTATTTGTTTTGGTCATATAAGAATGACCAGGGATATAAAGGCTTCCTTCCTTCTGGTGCAGTCAGATTCACCTGGTTCAGGCTTTTCACTCAGCTTTAATAAATAAAGGAAGCATTGAGTATAATGTGTTGCCAATCAGAAGTGAATAAATTTTGCAGTTTTATGGAACTCCCCTGTTATTCCAGTATTTTATTTATTGGAAAAAAAGGTTTTGTTTTGTCCATATGCCACATATGAACATCTGGTAAACTAATTCTCCTGACTTGGCAGTAATTCATCTGTTTAATAGACAGAGAAATGATGTGACAATGTGGAAGAAATTTCAGGCAGGGTGACATCATGGGTATGAATGATTGTCACAGGAAGATTTGCAAAACCAATTCTAATATCACTCCGTCCTTCTGGACAGCAACAGCAGGATTTCCAGAGGAATCTAGTTTATGAAGGTCATGACTGGACCTCAGGTGGTTGATGCTGTCATCTCTCTGAGATCACTTCTCAAATATTTCCTGACATCAAGAGGTCCAAAAACATTCCTTTACTGAATCCTGAACCAAGTGACACAGCAGAGACTGTTTGTGTCTCATTTCTGGCCATACTGGTTAGAAGTAAACTTCCTCATACTGAGATTATCAACATATTAATATAATAAAATACTAAAAACATTATGGTTCATTAAAATACGACTTTAAAGACCTTTCGCATTTGTGACAGCAAGCCCTCAAACTCTTTTAGGTCCAGCGTGGGCCCGTTGTAGGAGGTGCAGCTGTTGGCAGCGCGACCGAGCCAGTAGATGGTGATTAAAACCTGCAGGGGAGAAATGGATCAAATTATCACAAAACTCAAGTGACATCTGGTTTGTTGGGATAATGGTAAGCATGGAACAAACAGATTTATATGCCTGATCAAACCAACAAAGCTTTCAATGCTCTCCTCTTAGCAGATATCAAATGAATCAGATATATTTACGTCCAGTATACTATAAATGATTAAAAGAATATTATTTTGGTGTGCCAAAATAATACCTATGCCACCAACATAAGTAGTAGTTTATGCTTAATTCATACAAAGCATGTTATGAATTTCTCAAGAGTTTATAGTGAGTGCTATTTTAATTAATCAAAAATATTATTTTTATGATTTAACTTATTTTGTGCTTAAATTATCAAACTTATGGTCTTAGTTCTTGACCATAAGGAAATTCTAATTTCATTGGGAACATGGAGCATCATAGCTGAATCCAACATGTTTCAGGGTGGGTGGATAGAGCTTCTTGTCTCACAATTTGCTGCCAGTGAGTCTTTTCTGGCTTTTCAAACTTAAAGAATACCCTGTGGAAAAATATCATCACTCTCTCAAAGTTAGAAAAGTCTAAAATTATTAAAAAAAAAAAAAGATTAACAATCACTAAGCAGTGCAGGAAATTTGGGTGTAGGCGTGCCTTGAAAGACAATCCTTTATGATATGATTTTCATAGTGGGTGGGAGGTTTGCTGCCTACACAAGGAAGTGCAGAATGGTTTACAATCATCAACATTATATAACATGCAAGTTACATTTCAAAAAATTTAAGTGCAGCTTTTACAAATAAAAAAAAAAAGTACAGTACTTTGTAAAAAAAACATGTTTTAGATGTGGTCTCAAGTATACTAGATGAAAGATTTCTGTTTGTAGTCTTGGTCCCTAGCGCCAGCGAACAGGGATTCACTGTCGATTTGGTAAAATGATCAACAAACGCACTGTTTCAGCAGTTCAGGTAAGTCACACACAGCTCTATGACTCGTATACTGACCTTTGAATTGGCCACTGTGATTTATTGAATAAATTATTGGGTCAGTTTTGCCTCTCTTTGACTACAGAAACATTACAGAACAAGTAGCTGGACTACTCTGCTGTTTAGTTGGACCATTTGCAACCCAATGATCCAGGGATCCACTGAGTGTGAAAGAGGAAACAAAGCAGAAGTCATTGGAAGTTTCTTTGCAGTCAGCTTAATGTGTAAAATGCAGAATGTACAGACTGAGGCTGACATCACACAGGGCTGCACCTTTAGCACTGTTGGCGGGGTGATTCCAGCTATATTTACAGTGTCCATGTCAACCTGTACTCCACAGGGACAGCTTTGATAAGAAGGCTCAGCCAGGCTTAATGTGGTAATTGCAGTGGCACCGTCAATGTAAACAGCTTCTGCCATTCAAATACACAGAGAGGACAAGCAAAGGGTTGGGCCTGCTGATCAGAGGGAAGCATGACGCCAAATGAGTCGCTTGCTGTGATCCTGAGTGAACTTTAAATGCAATGAGTTCTTTATTTTGAGTAACAGGTCAGAAGTACTTAGTGGAGAACATACCATTTGTAAATTAACTAATTAAAAGCTTAAGAAGTGATATTTTTTTAAATCTTATTTTTTGTGATCATCTCCATGAAGTTCAATATTTCTCTAGGCTAATGACAGAACTTTTAAGTCTCTCTGTAGAGTGCCAGTCTGAAAGGTCTCAAATCTTCTGATTTAGGAACTCAAATTGGGGCAGGAGTCAATAATACCACTGAGTTCTATGGTGGATGTGTTTTGCACCAGTTCAACAGATTGGTTTCCCAAAACGTCTTTGATGACTTTTGACTGCTGTTCTGATTTATTTTCATTCACTTTATACATTTATCAATTTTGGTAGTGAATTTCATCATCTACCCCAGAGGTTCCCAAACTGTGGGGCGCGCCCCCTTGGGGAGGTGCGGTGCCATTGCACGGGGGGCGCAGAAAGCCGTCTGGATGAAAGAAAAACAAAACAAAAAAACAAAACATGAACGCTGTATATGCTGGATTTTTACCTTAGAATGGCCAACTCTGTTATTCCTATGTTAATTTGATACAGTAGCGGCTTCCACACTTCCCATATTTGTGTCCTCTGTCACTTTTATTAGTAGTTAAAACTGTTTAATCCGTTGTTAACATGTTGTAACCTGTTTTTCCGAGCCACATTTAACACAACATGAGCACTACGACACTCGCGCTGGGTTTACACCTGTGAAGGAGACCTGCTGCTGCTGTGCGGAGCTACGCAGGTGTGTTAGAATCACGGCAGCAAACCAGCAAAACGCAAAGAGCTTTTCACAGTTTTTCCCCCAAACTAACAGCCTGAGTTCAGTGATGCTGTTGGATGCAGGTGAAGTTAGCTAAAAGATGAATAGCTAATATCAATACATCACCTTAAGCTTAACAAGTAGCCTGTAGGCTACCGATGTTGGTGTCTATGTCCAGCTATGTACATTTATTTTGCCCCCCAAAAAAGTTAGACAGGGAGTCTCTAACTTTTTAAGTCTCTAAGAATCCCCCCCCACACACACACGCCGTTCAACCAGACAGCATAGGGCACGGGGGGGAGGGGCAGAAAATGTTTGGAAACCGCTGGGGGGGCCCAGGAGAAAAAGTTTGGGAACCACTGATCTACCCATCTACCATAAGCTAAAAGCCTGAAACCAACAGAAAAAGAAAACTTGTGAGAAGCGATGACCTTTAAACCTTATCACAAGCATCATGTAGCTCAGCAAAGTACAGCACTCCAGTGTCACCAGCATAATGGGCAAATCTCCAGTGAATGTAGGTCGCAACCAAATGTGTTCCACATGTTCACTATTGAGCTCTAAATAGATCCACATTGATCCCAAATACAAAACCATAGTGAAAAGCATCATATGTCTGTTCTAGCACCATTTACACAAGAAACACCAAACCAACGAGCTGACAACTGTCAAACCAAAACTCCAACATCAGCGCTGAGAAGCACCAGGTGAAAGGAAACATTTGTTTAAAACGAGTCAGTGGAGTTTTGAGTGGCAGCAAAATCAACAAGAGGCCTCAGAGAGAGAAGTGTGTCACACTTACTTTACCTCATCAGTTTCAGCAGCTGTCTGCTGTGACATATGGCCTGTCAACGAGGATCTAGTGGAAAGATACGGTCGCCAAGCACCAAAAAACAAAAATAAAATCAACTGGGATGTGAACAACTATTCACATGAGTACTTATGTTTTAACCCACACTAAGTGTGGTTTCCAATACAAAGAAACAAAAAACGCTCCACTGGCTGTTCACATCTTCTCCTGCTTAACAAGCACATAACCAATGCAGTGATATTCCACTCCTCCAGGCAGACTCTTTTCAACATAACATCAAATCTGTTTGCTAAACAGCTTTATGACCACATCAGCAGATTCTTCTCACAGCAGATTCTTCACCTCTTAATATTTGATGCGCTGCAGAGACAGCCCCTGTCCAATCCTAGTCCTCAGTCTTCAGTGTGCAAGGCAAATCCACAGTGGACGTCACACAAGCAGATCCGAGCTAAAGCATCATCGACTGGCAATTTGAGAATCATTTCCTCTGCAGCTGTAAATGCTGGCTAACACAGCAGAGACTCAATGTGTTTAGTCAGCTAAATGAGCCAGCAGGAGAGGTGAGCTCTGCAATGTCACACATATGAACTTGCTCAGTGCACACCAGCATCACAGAGAGAGTGAAGGGACGGAGAACGAGTGGAACTGCTCCGACTGCAGAGTGGGCAGGGCTAGCACAGCACCTTCTGCTTCTTAAAGAGCCATTAAAAAAAAAGAAGAGCGAGAGCTATGTTGGAGCAGATAATAAAGAAAGTAAGGTTACTAAAATCCCATTTCTGCAGGAGAGAAATGTTTTCTGACAACACAGATAGTAACTCCATGAAATTTAACAAACCTAATTAGACTCAACAGAAAAGGAAGATGGAAACAAAGTCACAGCAGTCCAAACAGACAGTGTGTCAAAATACTGGTTTCAAAACCAATCATGCATTTAGCTCACAAACAAATTACAACAATCTAATCCAATGGCAACACTTACATTCTTGAGCCTTCGGCTGCAGTCGCTTCCCCTGGAGAAAAAGACAGAGATGTGTGAGGAATTGGAATACAGGTTGCACAGATTTCAGGGAAGACTAATGTACTAGAACCGTTACTTCACCTTTTACTCAGCAGTTTCAGAGTATTTGTTTTTCAGTTTTAATCAGCAAGTGTGAAATAATAGACATACACTCAGATAAATTGCTAATGATCAGAATCAGATTGTTTTCAGCTTGATCAGCCCTGTAGTGAACAAGAATGCCTCACATTAGTCATTTACCTCCAGGAAATACTTTTCTCTAAGTCAGCCAAATGTCCTTGTTAGACTTTAGGTTAAGTGAAGAAAAAAAAAACTTCAAATGTGCAGAAAATCTCTTCTTTGTTGAATGTACAAAAATTTTCTACCTGTAAAAAGGTCAAACATTAATCTAGGTTGATTTTAATAGCTTGGTATACTGGCTAAATTTTAATTAATTAATGAACCTTACTTTAACTCCACTGAATGGCTGAAAAATCTTTTTTGATCAGTGAATTTATCGTACATAAGCTCTATGACGTGATACTGACAAATCTTTTCAGTTGGGACACCAGTGCTGAGGGAAGAAAACAACATTTACTTATTTCATTATTATGAGCAAGACATTCAGCAGATGACAGGAAAAAGAAATGCAACATTCAGCATCCTGAATGGCACTGGTGTTGCACTGATTAATTCAACTACATGTTAAAGCTTCCAACTTGCTTCCAAGTTTAAAATAATTTTTATGTATTATTTAATAAAAACTTTAACAAAGTATTGAACTGGAACTTGGTATCGGCTCATGTCTTAAATGAGTTTGATCAGTATTAGAGTTAAATATCATCTGTATCAGGACAGCCCTACTAAAAATACTAAAGACATTTTTCATATTTTACCAAACATTTCAGTTATCTTTATATCATGCCAAATGAAATGGATGCAATAAAAAAGAAACTATTGAAAATGATAAATTTTAAGGTTTTATTGTAATTTCTCCACAATTAACATTTTTCAAAATTTATGTTTTTGTTTGTTGTTGCAACACATGAATAACTGCAACACATAAAATAATAAATGTGCACAAGTTACAAAAGGTTAAGAAATTGCAGAAGACAGATTCATTTCATGCTTGAGGTTTAAGAAGTAAACCATAACTTTAAGGATGAATACTGGGTTGCAGTAATATAACCAAATTCCTACATTATGAGTATGTTTCTAAGGAGGCTCCAGGTCAAACTCACTCAGCAGGTAACTGACACCTAAATAGCAGGTATTCGAGTTTCCCAGAGACCAGAGAAACAAACAGTGAGATTGAAGGTGAGGAAGAAGAAGTAGCTGCAGGGGATGATCCATAAACACTTCTTCTTTTGTTCATCCTGGTTCTCTGTCAGTCTAACAGATGAAGACAAGCTGCTTTTTCTCTGCCATCACTCAGATGATGCACAAATAATTCACATTCCACAAGACATTAGCTCACATAGAGGCTACAGTTAAAGAATACATCCGTTACATTACGTCCCTTTTAACCCGTCAGTCAGGGATTTTATGGAGAAGTGTCAAAGTTGAACAAGGTTTCAGAGATGTGGAGTTTTTAATTTCCCTTTGTTTTTTGTTTTTATTAAAAAGGCAAACAAATCTTTATGTACATAATTTTTATCTTTAAGCACATTTTTACCATGCATCCAAATGTGTTTAAAAGACTTTTAAAATACATTTGGTGAATTACTTTTTTCAGTTAGGTGTTTGTAAATTAATAAGATGTGATCTATAAGAGAATTAATAAAAATATTCACACATAAGGGTAACATATTTTGTACATTTTACACACTTCATGTTCTGAGATGAGCTTGGACAACCAGTTCTTAGATCAAACGTCTTTTTACAGAAGAGTAAATTCCTCCTCAGTGAAGCAGTGCGTCTCCTGTCACTGAAGGACAAGAAAACAGCATCCTGAACAGCACAGGGTTACATAACCACTGGAAAAAGCACAGGGTCACTGGAACAATGACACCTCAGTTTCCTCTCAGATCCAACTTAATGCTGCAGACTTCCATTGTCTTTTTGGTTTTGTTTAAAGAAAGACAGAAAGAATAAATAAACCAGCCACAAACAACCATACTCACAGAAAGAAACACCCACCCAAGAAAGAGGGCGTGAAGGAACCTAACGAACAAATCTTACTTGGATTTTACTAGCTTTGCATACCCAGGTTGAGTGCCTTTCAGCTGCAGCTAACAAGAGGTACTTTACTCACAAATATGCAGACAACTCTCAAAAAGATAAATCTATCAATTCTAAACAAGACCCTATAAAAGTAAAAGAATGAGGTCTGATTTCAAATCAGAATTTACTATATATAATTCTATATGAAATAAGTTTGTTTAGAAAATGTGCAAAGTAATGTGTAAAGTAAAAATAAAGAGTTATTAATTTTTATGCTATTGATAAAATACAAACTGACAAATAATGGATTGTTACATCCATGTGGATGTAAATATCTCCAAATAATGAAAAAACAGACATTTACAAACATGTTTCATTGTAAAACCTATGTAAACATTAGTTTCTACACATACAGAGATCCCCTCGTCCTGACAGAATCCCTAAAGCAGCTGCTCCCGACTACAGCTAAGATTAGCACTTATCCTCTCATCTGACTTGCAGAAGCAGCTTCCTAAGTCCTTCTGTGAATGAAACCCTGTTAAACACATTTAGCATCAGAACAGAGCATGCCAAGCACACCGAGAGACACCTGCACATTCACACAAACACTTACACTGCATGTATAAACCATAACATGCACTTGGTTTTGTTACCAAGCAACAAAGCAGGAGTCATGGCTGAGTGAGTGATGCAAAGCCTTTTGTTGTACGTTGACAGAGACCAGTTGTGTCAAACAGACATGCCATTGTTTCTGCATCGACAGGCTTGTCCAAACTTCCTTTCACTGTCATTTACTAATTTATGTTGCTGTGAACTGCATGATTGTCTAATGGGGGCTGACTGACAGCACGAGACGGGGAAAAAAAAGCACAATCAGTGTTTAACAAAAGCTTTCTGTTGACATACAGCTGAAGTGCTCCGTGGCCTTCAGTCTGTATAAAGCTGAATAAAATAGATAACTCATTCCATATTTAATAGCCACAACAGAAACTATTCCTGTATCTATGACGCATTGATTTCTCAGCTTGTGACCTGAACTGGCTCATTTTCAATTTGACCAGCTGCGACTGCTTACTGCCATATTGGAAAATCAGATTTTGCTGCAATAAAGTGAGTGTGAGCACAAAATACAGTCAGCAGAGATCCAAAGTCAGAAAGTTCTAGTTGCTTTTTAAAAAAATATTCAAGATAAAACTGAATTATTGAATTTTTCCTCATAAATAATTCCACAGTTTGTGGTTATAAAGTTTGCCTCTGTGAGAAGCAACCCTGTCTGATAAATTCCAGTTTGTGTGAGTTTTACAACACACAAACTTTTAAAATGACACAAAGAAGAAAATATAAATTACTGGTTTGGAGAGAATCAACCAGGCTCCGCAAAGCATAATTTCATTAGATGCTGACCGTACGTTTGGCTGTAACAAACAAGATGGAGAGGTTGCAAACAAGCATGGATGACACATCTCACAAATCTGAGAGAGGCCACCCTTCCCAGCTGCAGGTTTAGACTTTCAGCAATTTCTGAGTTTTGTGCCTCAGTAGACTCACACAGATTCACCAATGGATGAGAAAGTATGATAGAGTGCTTCCATCTTTCCTTCAGCGCATTAACTCTTCTACGGAGAGCCAAAAAACTACTATATGCAAGCGTACTAATATTTTTTGCAACACTGAGGAACAATGGAAGTCTGTAGCTTTAAGTCACACATGAGAAGAAACTGAGGTGCCATTTCCACTGGTTTATAGTAAGACATAGAATTTCCAGGTGGAAATTTTATTTACACTTGTACAAAAGTAACTACTGTGCACATGCATCATCGTTTTTTTTTGTTTTTTTTTGCTAGATTAGAGACAGAAGTTTAAAATTGCAGTCAATATTTGACCCCAGAGTTCATACAGTCCTCTGGAGATTCTGTAAAAATTTTCAAACATAACCTGAAAGCATGGAAGAGTAACCACACATCTCAGAATCAGAGGACATTTGAGGTAAAGATCAAAGGTTCGGCCAATTAGGACATATCCAAACATTTATTCCATGATCTCAACTCATTTCCTGTTAAAGAAACAGACACATTTGTTGGCATCCCAGGTAAAGACGTGTGAAAATTTAAGATGAAATTGTTTTGTTGCATTTAAAAGTCGAAAGCTTAAAAGCATTTAAAAGTTCTGTTGCAATTAAAAGTTGAAACATCTTTTAATTTCTATTATATTAAACAGATTAATTATTATACAAAAAATAATTATGTTATGAAAATCACTGGTGGAAGAATTACTTGTATCTCTGCAGTTTAAGCTTTGCACAACACGTATTGTTGAACTGGCCATCTGTTTTGATCCTTATGCTGCTGGAAGATCCAGTGATGCCTCATTCGGAGTTTCCTGGCAGAGGCCACCAGATGTTTATTTAAAATCTTCCAGTATTGCAGAGATCCATGACGCCTTGCATTTTACCATTGCTCCCAGGCCTTTGAAAGACAAACGCCCTCGCAGCATCACAGATTCTTTTTCATACATTTATCCATTGTTGCACATATGATTTGATGTGAAACAAATATTGTTGCTGGAAAGCTCAATCATAGTCTAATTCAGAGGTTCCCAAACTGTGGGAGAGCCGGAAAGCCGACTGGATGAAAAAAACAAACAAACAAAAACAAAACATGAACACTGTATGCGCTGGGTTTTTACCTTAGAATGGCCAACTCTCTGTTATTCCTATGTCAATTTGATACAGTAGAGGCTTCCACACTTCCCATATCTGTGTCCTCTGTCACTTTTATCAGCAGTTAAAACCGTTTAATCCATTGTTAACGTGTCGTAACCTGTTTTTCCAAGCCGCCTTTAAACGCAACATGAGCGCTACAATGCTTGTGCTGGGTTTACACCGTGCGGCAGTGAAGGAGACCTGCTGCTGCTGGGCGGAGCTACGTAGGTTTGTTAGAATCACGGCAGCAAACCAGCAAAACGCAAAGACCTTTTCACAGTTTTCCCCCAAGCTAACCGACTGAGTTGAGTAAAGCTGTTGGATGCAGATAATGTTAGCTAAAGGATGACTAGCTAATATCAATACAGCACCTTAAGCTTAACAAGTACCTTGTAGGCTACCAATGTTGTTGTCTATGTCCAGCTTCGTAAATTCATTTTGCTCCCCCAAAAAGTTAGAGACAGGGATTCTCTAAGAATCCTCTTCTTTGAGTCTTACCTGGCAGCAGGACGTGTGGATGTGTCCTGCAGGTCTCCTGGGTCAAACAGCTGTGAGCCTTTAAGTCCCAACTCCTCACAGCCTCGAAGAAAAACACTCAGGTTGTCCTGTGCAGAAAGGAAACAAACGGCAGGTCAAAAATAAAAGGATGCAATTAACCAGTCTGTCTTAGTAATAACAATAAACTGCAATATTCAAGAGTAGCTCATGACTGTGATCGAGTCATTATTAGTATTTCCTGTACATAAATACATGAAAAAGCTTTTTGAGCTTTCAGGCCAGC
This sequence comes from Poecilia formosa, assembly GCF_000485575.1. NCBI lineage: Eukaryota > Metazoa > Chordata > Actinopteri > Cyprinodontiformes > Poeciliidae > Poecilia > Poecilia formosa. The sequence goes on along the minus strand of NW_006799978.1, from coordinate 869,307 downwards.
CAGACAAGTTTAACATCAAAGTTATGTTAAAAATCTGAAGTTTTCTGCATCCTTAAGCCAAACAAGCCACCCGTCTCTGGTTAGAATGAAAATATGAATACCTGTTGAATGAAAGGTTATATGCCCAAGTTGGGAACATCTTTTTTTAGATTCCACCAACTTTCATTCTTCAGCTTCTGATCTGAGAAAAATATTTTCACCCTTATAACCCGTCATCATGCCCCCCTTTCTCATTGGTCATTCCTTTCCTCCATTGCTTAGATTTCACTCTGCCCCGATCGCTGCAGTCCTTCGCTCTTCTCCTGTGTATGCTCTGACAATGTCTTTGTTGGATGCAACCTGAGTCAAGTTCTCTCATGTTCCCAGGTTCTCCCCCCCTCTCTTGCCAGCTCTCTTTGTGCTTCTTTCAGAGGGCTACAACTGAAGCCCTTCCCTCTCTTTCCCTCTAAGGGTGTCACCATTTCCTCTTCACCTCGGTTGTCCTAAGCCCCATTTCCCTCTTATATGATCATATTTATATCCAACATGAGGTTATTCATGTTATATATGAAAAAGTGGATCTAAGTGCACCCTTTGGGATTTGCAGCAAAACTTTGAGCAAATGGATATTTTAGTTTTCTACACTTGCATGGCTGCAAACATAAGCACAGCATGGAAAACACTTGTTCTCACGGTCCTTTTGCACTTGGAGCAAAACATTGCCTCCAAACCCACCCTGCAGCTTCCTGTGTTTTTGGGACGGGGCCATCTGTGCTCTCCTGGTGGGGGGACCCCACCCACAGATTGATACACACACATATCTCTCCACAAAAAGGCTCAGCAGTTTCTTCAACCAGTTTAACTTCAGAAAGGGAACACTAACGCTGGGATCAACTGCACCGCATACAAAATTATTTTTTTTTTTTAGAGTATCAGCACATCCATCATCCTTCTCTGTTGGTTTCAAGTCCTTTTAATCAGATGCCACAGAAATGTTGGAGTAACCAGTTTTCTCCTGCTGCATGTAGAGTTGTGCATGTGCCCTTCCCCCACCTGTTGCCACACACTGTCAATCAGCTGGTTGAATAAGGCTGTTAAACTTTTCCTTACCTTGCACGACAGACAAATGTAACCAAAATAAATAAATCCATTAAGTCATTATGAAAATATCCCTTTGCAATTTTTTTAACATATTGACATAAATCTTCAGTTTATTCCACTTTCAATAAGGAGTTTGGAGTTTTTAACATGAACAAATTCTCTGCCAGAAAGTAAGATCAACAATGATCTCTGATCTACATACCAGGGGTCACTGGGTGTAGAAATAACAAAATCAGACAGTATCAAGTGACAAAGCACCAAACTGCAAAAAATGATGGGCCCCTATGTGAGCTGGGTGTTCTGTAATACAGGAGGCAGGAAACTGGGCGTTTACCCACACAGATGAGTGACAGCTGAATATGTTTGTAGAAAGACTGTAATGTCAAAGGTCAACAAAAAGTTTTGGTTACTTCAGTCAAAAAAAATAATTAACCTTAAAAAAATCAGCAGAACTCAAACAATATGGTAACATAATGGAAACCAAGTCAGACTTCCTGTATAGCAAAATGACACACCACATAATTTAAGATTATTATTTATAGGCCTGGCAGAAAGCAAAATAATTTCAGATGAACCAAGAAGTTTGTTTCTGGCAGGCAATGAGACGGGCTTCTCTCAAAAGATAACAAACCAACGTAATTAAAGCATCAAATATAATTTATAAAGCAAACAAAGGAAATTGTTCCAAAACAAAAGATAAAATAAAGCAAGGCATCAAATGCTCAATTCCAATAGTGCTTGTCAGGAAAAAAAAAAGCATTGTTTCAAACACGTTAAACATTTTAAAACTAAATGAGCGAAAACTTCATCTTCACGCAGCAAACTCTGAAAAACAGATAATCTCAAGATACTAAAGGAGTGCACATTTTTTATAGGTATTTTTGGCCTTATTGACCTTTATTTCACAGTAGATTGATAGGAGGCCTGTGAACATGGGTCTCGCGCTCTACCCACTGCGCCCCAAGAAGCACACGTTTTTAATAAAAATCAAATTAGCTGGAATTTAAAACTGATCTTGCCATTTGAATCATTATTGTTAAAATACCAGCTTTAAATGATCTGCATAACTGGCAAGGAATGCTTTTTGAAAATGAGAAGGGGATCCCTCGCTGAAATGTCTATTTACACTGAAAAACACAAGAGAATTCATAGTAGGCTGGAAACAGCCACTGCAGTCACAGAGGTCAAACTGCCAAAGCTATGAGGTGGTTGTTCTAATTACAAAACTGTCTAAACCCCACAGAGACTCATTTTCCCATTAGTCTCCAAACAGGAAGAGGAAGGGGGGAGGGCTGTGTTTTATTATGATGGGGCAGATAACAGCAAACTCCTTGTTTATGCGTTTCTCACCTCTATAATCACAGCCAAGACAAAGGAGAAAAGTGTGCAAAAGCAACAGAATTATGAAACTCAGAGAGAATAAAGGGACCCATTGTTCAGACATAAAAAGCCCCTGAAGGTGTAGGGTTCTTATAACATTACTTTTTATGTCAAATTACTTATGTAAACATGTCTTTCCAGTAGATTGTTTATTGTCCCTTTGGGCCAATTAGTAATGGTTAATTCCTGTTTTTCTGGTCTTGTAATTGTGTAGTCAACTACTGTAAATGATTGGATGTTTTCTTTGTAATGTTGTTTTATGCTTCAGTGATTTGTGCTTCAGATACATTATATTTAAAAAAGATGCATTTAACAAAATACAATGATCAGAATAACTTTAAATGTTATTTAAGAGTTAATAAAAACGATGAAGCAAAACCGTGGGGAACCACAAAAGCTACCAACAAAAACGAAAACAAAATAAAAAAATAACATAAAAAACAAACCACAAAAACACACAAACACCCAAAACTCATAAACGAATAAGCGATTGTTCCTAATTTCAAACATTACTCACTTCAGAATAGAGTGCATCATAAAGTACTGCATGTGAAAATCCAGAAAAGACTCGCTGGCAGCAACTTAGACAAGAAGCTCCATCCACCCACCCTGGACATGTTGGATTCAGCCATGATTCTCCACGTTCTAAAATAAATTAAGGTTTAGCATAGAACTAATAGTTTCTAATTACGATACCTCACTTTAAATCCTGACAAATTCAACAACCCTTATATGTGAGTTGCAAAGGTTTTGATCAAACTTCATTGACAATATTTCATTTCTTACTCCATAATATTGAAAATCACATTGGACATTAGTGTTTGGAAGAATTAAAACAATATTGCAAGATATTGCTACAGTTCATTGATCTGCATTTGCCCAGAAAATTCAGCTTGATGTCAAACTGGGAACCCTCCATATCACGTACCTACATGGCAAACTCTAAAGGCCAGAGTTAGCATGCTAACTGTAAAATTTTATGACAGGATAATAAGAAAAAAGAAACACTGAACAAGTGTGGCCTGATTGAAAGAAGAAGCCTCATTTTCCTAAAAGAAAAGAATAGAACTAAAAAATAAAAATGCTTTATAGTAACACCTAGAAGCATACTTGAGGTTTGCAGCCAAAGGACAAGGCCTCCCTTGCAGTCATTGAGTCGAAAGAAAACTCCTCCATATACACGTGTCTTATAGGATAAAGACATATGTAAGATCCATCTGACTGCTACATCTTGGAACAATTGCACCATCTGTATGACAATGATCTTAAACACTCTAGCAAATTGAAAGTGAAGGGCTGAAAAAAGAAAGAACCAAAAGGTTCAATCAAACTCCAGGCCTCAGCCTGACTAAAATACTGAGGCAAAACCTGAAGAAATCTGTTTATACTAATGCAATAATGTAAAGAGTTGTGGTCCAAATTTGATCCATGTTGATTTGAAAGAGTAAAAATGTTTCATGGAAAAGAAAGAATTTATTTTCCACTTGATTCTGAAGACAATCATGATTACCATGGTTTAAAATCATGTTTTGGAGTCTTTTGATTCAGTGAAAGAAATTAAGGCTAGATATGAGATCCTCCATTCTGAACTGTGGTTAGAGGTCAGATTAGTAAAAACTAACTCTTACAATTTACTTGAAAGCAACCCTTGGTATCTCTTTAAAAGTAAAGGCAGGAATTTAAAAGTGAATAAAGAGTGAGTTGAGCTCCCATGCTATCAACTTTCTTAGTCTCGGTTTATTTGTGAGCGCCGGTCTTGAATGGCTGCTTCATTCAAATCAAGGTCATAGGTCGTAATGAAAGAACTCCACTGTATTTGACTAGACTCAGCTGAAAACTATCAGGGCTGAGATGTTCTTCAAGTCACAAGCTCTCATTCAAAGACTCAAACTGAGAATTCCTCAGAGAAACCAGAGCAACCACAGACAACAGCATGTAATATTCATATTTCTGAAAAAGAAACTTCTCTCAGATCTAGAATGAAAAAGGTATTCCGGTTACATAAAGACAGTGTAAAACTGGGAGACAGAGCTTGTTACAAACTGATGTATTGATCCAGGTTGTTAGCAGACAGGATGTTTATTGATAATCTGATTTAGTGAAGGACTTTCTGAATGAGGATTTGCTGTCACGCATGACTGGATGTATTTTCTGTCATCAGACGGAGCCTGACATCATTCACCTGCAGGTATTTGTAATTTGAAGCTTACTGCACTCCTGGTAGCTTAAGATGCAACTCCTTTTGAAGCCAGTGATTCACTTTGCAATGCTTCAAAAGTAGACAAACATGCATCATTTTTCAATCTCAGCCCTTCACGATACAGCATGAAACGACACAGAGAGCTTAAACTATGTTTGCATGTTACCTAGAGGTTTGAATTAGTTTCTCTTGAAAAATACTGATGTCTATTTGTATACTGTGAATACAGAGATATGTCCATCAGGTAACATCATTAACATTGTTTACAGAAAAATTGTTTTCAATTTGTGACATACTGTGCAGCTCTTGCATGTCTAATGCTGAGAATTTTCGTACGTTTTCAAATTTAATGAAAATACGTAAATAACGGATTTACATAAAAGGTTGAAAATTAAAACAATTTTATTTATGATTAATCAGATTATGCATAACTCTTGGCAGGTACAGCATGTTCTGAAAAAAACTGGAAGCTGAAAATAAACGAAATTTGTTTCAAAAAAGTATTAAAGGGTTTTCACGCATTTACAGTGTAAATGCATACATGCATTTACAGTTGAATAATGCAAAATATATGTGACACTGAAGTAGAAAGCACATTTTGAAATTATTCATTTTGGTTTCAGTTTTGTACACTACAAAAACCTCACATTTTGGCAGGGGTTTGTTGACTTTTATTCAATCCATTGTACCAAACAGCCATACAAATCCTAAAATCTCACCATTGTACCCAGTCACAAAATATATTTTGCACGTTCTTGACATGATATAATATGATGACAGGATACAGAAAATCTTACCTTTAGACAACCAACTATTGGAGATTATATTAAAGAAACAGAAGCAGAAAAGGAGGGCTTACATTAAAAAGATGACAAATAGCTACCAGAAGTATGGGAAACATGCAGGCATGCCCAGAGGTTGTTCTAAGTTCATGCTGACAGGCTGTAAATTTGAATATAAAAGAGAAGAACTTACCAGGCCAGCTATTGGTGTTGGCAGTCGGTTAATTTTCTTTACCAAGCCAGGTCTAATGGAGCTCAGTAACCTCATGAAAAGAACAAAAATACAAAGTAATCAATAAGGATCTTCAAGTGAGTTTAGAGAAAAGCAGAATCCCAACTTGAAACAGGAGCTGATAGCAAGTTGTGATTAAATGCTCAAATGTTGAGAACAAAGAGTCTGTGCAAACAACCTCAAGGCCTCATAGTGCCTTCTTGAAGGTTAATAAAGATAAAGGCCCTAAATCAGAGAACTGGGTCTGCGCTTCTCCTTTTAACCTTTGAACTTAGTGGATTAAGAAGGTCAAACTCATAAAACTGTTGTAAAATTTGAACTCTGACTGCCATACGTTTTAAAAAGGTACAGATGTTCCTAAGTGGGAACAGATCGTTTACCCCCTTTGGTTACCACGCCACGAAATAATTTCAAACTCCAACATGTTCACAATCAGACATAACTTAGACAAAAGTGTTTTGAGGAAATACAGTTATTTTCTTCCATAAAGGAGCTCAGGCTGCAGATAGTTACCAAATAAAAAAGGAATACTAGACATTACAATTTGTTAATTAAATCTATTCAAGGGTGTTTGATAATTACAAATACTGGCATACATCAAGATAGAGGATGTTGTTTTAAACCCAATGTGTCCAATGTTGCATTATAACAAGACTGTTGGGTTTTCTTGAGCTTTTCTAACAGAACAAATGTCAGACAGCAGAACAAAATGTACATGTACAGTTATAATGCTTTGCAAAAATATTCACTCTGCTTGAACTTTTTCCTGTAAATTTTAGCAGAATTTTATGTAAAAGGCCAACATACAGTGAAGAATAGTTATGAAGCAGAAGGGAAAGTATATATAGATTATGAGAATGTTTTACAAACGCAAATCTGAAAGGTGACTTTGTGAACCAACTTTCACTCCAGTCACAGTTACAGTCTTTCAGGTACATCTGACAGGTTTAGGTTTGAACATCTCTGAAATTAACATTTTCACCAAATCTTTGTCAAATAGCTCACTTCTCAAGTGTGAGATTTTAGGGTCAACTTTGACTGGGCCATTCTAACACAAGCATGCATTCATCTGAAGTATTCCATAGCAACTTTGGCTCCATGTTTAAATCATAGCTAGGCAGTTCTGTCTAAGTAGGTTTGCACTTGTGATACTGTTTCATTTCCTTTTCAAGCTGTGATTACACACCAACTTGTTTATGTCCATCATCCATCCCTCCATGGTCTATACCTGCTAATCCTTACAGCGTTCCTGATCTATATCCAGCTGTGATCGGGCGAGAGACGGGCTACACCCTGGACAGGTCACCAGTCCATCACAGGGCAACACAAACACACACGGGACAAACAGCCATGCACACACAGATTCATATCTAAGTGGGGATTTAGACCTAACAGTCATGCTTTTGCACTGTGGTAGGAAGTGCAATGGTGGATAGCATATATTTTGTACCACAGTGATGTAAATGCAGAAGGTAATATTTTTTATTTTTTTTTTGCAATCTCTCATCACACGAGAAGCAATCTTTTCTCTGGGGCAAACTACAGTACATTCCTAGTATCCATGAAGAAGCAGCTGTACAGTTCCGGCTCTCCCTCCCTGTCTTATATTTCAACTTTTGTGTCTGTTTTCATCAGAGGAAGCACTGTAATGACCCTTCCTTGTGAAGGGAAAACCCCTCTCCTGGTTACACAGTATTAGGTATCAGCGGACCTGAGATGCCGACCGCATTCCAGCAGTCAATATGAGAAACAGTACCATACAGTGCCTGTATAGCATCCTCTGGATGTTTTCCCCTTTTAATTTCTTTTACAAATCAATCATAAGCAATGAAATACAGGGGGGAAGGAGAGAGGTGGCTTAACCTAAAAATAAAATAAAATAAAAAAATTTTAATATCAAAATAACAAGTAAAAGTACTAAACATAAAACCTGGGCCATTCCAGATTCTGGTGTCTTTATGCTATAATCACTGCACTCAGCTGACCTCCATTCCACTCATTCTGAGACTATAAGCACCAATTGCCTGAACTTCTATTGAATTATGTCAGTGACTTTAAAATGGCATTAATATGCAACCATGTATTATTAATATTTTCATTTAATTGTAGCTACTTTCTTGAAATCAGTTTTACTTTGACATTAAAGGGGATTTTAGTACAGAAAACTTGATCAAGTAGGTCAAATCTCATTACAGATATATCTGAAAAGCAATAAAAGTGTAAAACATCTATGGGGTGAATACTTCTTATAGGAACTGTAATTTACTTCTCATTCTCTTAGCCTAAAACGTGTTCTTACTCCAGTTAGAGATTTCCTGCTGGTTTGTTCATTTCTAAAAATAATTTTGAAGTAACAGTAGAAGTAGGATGTTTCTGTACTCTATGAATGCTGTGTAGGTGTGTAGATAAGAAAACTGGCTGATAATAATTACAACAATATCTCTACTCCAAAAAAGATTGTTTGGGATAAAAATGTGCCTCATAAAAACCATTTAAAAAATGCATTTAAAAAAATACACAAATAAACCAATGCTGGCAGATTCCGTATTACATAAAGTATTGGGATCTACAAAAAGCATTTGGAAATCGTAGCAGTGTTTATTCACCTCAACATAAAATTACATTATCAATAAACACAGATAACCAACAGTTCAAACATCCAAAACTGTCACCCAAACAATACATCAAGCAAATGTGGAGTACAACATTATTGCACTGTTTAACATTTTTAAAAACAATATGGAAAATTGTGCATTTCTGCAACATTTATAAAACATCATAGCTTAATTAATTAGTTTTCAAAGACAAACATCAGATTAACTTTATGCAAAAAAGCAACTGTAATGTTTAATGTCCTTTTCATGGTGAACCAGTGTTGCTGACAGATGTGTAGTTGGGAGCTATTGTAAAAAGAACTGAAATGAGTTCAGTCATAACTTTCAAACTTAGCCGTTTCGGTAAATCTCCAGGAGGAAGTGAAACTTGAGGGTCCTTGAGCTGCAGCATCCAGATAACTGTGTACCAGTGTCTTAAACTCTAAAACCTCAGGTTACTTCTCTGTGAACTAGTGAGAAAAAAAAAAAACAGGAGGCTGGGGCCGACCTCTAGCACCACAAAAACAGAGATGTTTGCCATTGAAGAGCAAACATTTTCATGTGACTGGTTTTCAATATCTGTACTCCGATGCGACCAACCAAGTCAATTCAGAAACAACCTACACCTTCTTTTAGAACCCTACAACCATTTCTGTATATTTTGTAAGAACATGAATAATTGGAACCACAATAAAAAACAAACAAACAAACAAAACCCATTATAAGCTCAATAATCAATGAGTCATATAAAAAAAAAGTTGTGTGAAGGTAGCTTTACACAACTTGACACAGTGACCTGATGTCAATGGGCAGTGAAGAGTCATGCATTAGTGTTATTGTTTTCCCCATTGTCAGTTATCTTTGAAAGTTAATTAAGCTCCTCCTGCAATTCTGCAAAGTAATTCATAGTAACTAAACTAACAGTCATGTTTTTGAACTGTGGGGGGAAGCCGGAGTACCCAGAGTGGGCTCAGGCATGTACAGGGAGAAGACCCCAGCCTGTGATTCAAACTCAGGACTTTCTTGCTGGAAGGAAACAGAGGCAACAACTGTGACACTGTACATCTCCACTCAAAGTCAATTTAGCCTAATTTTTTGAAAACTGGATGCACATTTTTATAAAATGAGGAGAAAACAAAATATAGCAGAGATTTAAAAAATATATTGATAAGGTGGGGTCCACAAATGGCTAACAATTAAACTAGACGTTTCTCACTGACATATGTTGAAGACAGAAAAAGGACAAAAAGAAATAGTCATAATTAGCATATTTAGATACAGAGCTAAACAAATGCAGGAAAAACTTACTCGCACAGCAGAATCCCGTTCTCCAAACCTCCTCGGAAATCCTTGTCACCAAAGCACCGTCCAGTCGCAGCCTACAGATTGAACAACAGTGGTGAGTCACTCAATTATAACACCAAAAGGGCTGCAGATCATTCCAGGTTCACAGTGTGAACACTAGACACATGGCCTGTCAGAAAAAAACAAAACAAGAGCTGCAACTTTTCTCCTCACATCTTCATCCCTACCAGAAAATCTGAGAATGGCTTGGACATGAGCACAAACACAACAGTTGTATGTCACGTCCCCCTCCAGTGTAACAGCTCTAAACAGTAACAAGCTTGACATAAGCTGCATCATCCTCACCAAATGGCTGCGGCGGGCTAATGTTTTGTGACAGAGGATTTGTCGGTTAATAGAGGCTCAGACCATCCGAGACGAAGTCGGTCTATGAGCGTTTTCTGACAACTGATCATGAGGCATGGCTATGTGCAAAACACATGTTTATTTGTTAAAGAAAGTCTTTTAACGAACTGCTTTTCTTCAGTATCCAATTTAAACTGTTGGAGTCTTCCCCTTCTCCCCCCAGAACATAAAACGTTTCTCCGGTGTGATTGAACGTTTCATGAATGGTTCTTGCGTCTAACATGAACTCAAGCATCTTTAGAGGAAAAGTAAACAACATAATGAAAAGATGGGGCATGCGCCAAAAAATGTGCTGTCGAATGACTTCCATGGCCAGTCTCTTTTAAGATCCATTTATTCTGCATGAAAAGAAGAGACCCCTTTCGGTTTGCTGCTAAGGAAGCCAAAACAATTACAAGATTAAATTTCCTGAGTGCTTCTTTTACATTTATTTACACAGCTGTGGGAAGAGTGCAGACTTGTAGAGTATGGTCGAGTGCTTTTGTCAGGTTTTTGGGTCTCCGTGGATTCAGGAGGGGCCACAAACGAAACAGACGGCTGTGTGACACCGAGTAGGGCCAAAGGTAGGCCCTAAATCTATAACAGACGCCATATTTGGTGTTTATTTGTCCTTGTGTTAAACCACTCCTGAAACAGAGAAAATGTCTGAAGTATCTTATTTGGGTTCAGAGGAAAAATAATTAGACTGTAGCTCATTTGTTCCAGTTTGGGATATGAGTGTATCCAATATCTAAAAAATAGTGTGATAATGACTGAAGACTTATTCTAAATGAACACCAATGTACCCAAACATAAAATATGACTTAAATTTTAATACAAAAAATTATGTTATTAGATCCTGACAGGATAATACGAGACAATCTGAAAGAAATGAGCTCCTCCATGCGGTCCTACTGCCATCTGCAGAGATACACCGCTCCCAGTAAGGTTATACATTATACTGTCAGGACATAATGACAGTTTTAATAGATATGTAAAATAATTTGTATAAAAATGAGCTATTGCAGCTTTAAATCAAAATTAGCCTCAGGACTACTTCCTAAAAGAGGTGATAAAGAATTTGTCTGATATTTGTCTGATTCTAAAATAAAATCAAACATAAAGAAAGCAACACAATGGTACCAGCAATAATTTAAAAAATGTTTTTTTGTACATCAGATTCCTGAACGGAGGGACGAATCCAGAGCTGGAAAAGTCTGGATCTGAACGTGAAGCCGGGTCATACGAGGCTATTTAATTAAAAAGAGGAATGTGTTGCTTTTGTCGTTTTCAGTGGAATGTCGCTCACATTGTTTCACAAACAATCACATAAATCTCCCTGGCTTTGTTTTCCACCTATTCACTTCCTTCCCTTAGGGAAACCTTCATGTCTAGACCAAAGTCCTTCTTATAAAGCAGCGATTCCTTCCACTCTGGCATTCGCAAGGAAATGAAAGCTCTGCTGATTTAGGAAAACACAAACAATCTTTGCAGAACTTAGCTTTTGGCAAATCCAGTTTCCCTAGGAGGGTTTCTGATTCGGAACATCTTTTTATAAAATATAAATCACAAAACAGACACTTGAAAGGAATTTTTATGTGGAGAGTCTCCTCTACAGTTGGTTCGTATCTGTCAGAGATTCCCAATTGTCTTTGCTGGAAGGATGTCAAGAAAAAATAAAATGCAACACAACTCATTCAATCAATATAACAATATCAAAGAGTTTTCTGTTGAATAGCCACAGAGTTCATGGCTGTCTCAGTGCTCGCTCCCAGTCTGAAACAGATTACTACATTCCTTTGATTATGATGACCATTCAATGAAAACAGACAGAAGTAACCTGAGAAACCCAGAACTTTACAGCTACCTAAACCAAATTAGACACCTCTCAGAATGGCCGGGATTCCTTGACATGGGGAATGAAAACACTAGTTACGTCAAGGCCCCTGAGGCCAGGCCTTTTGCAGATCTGACGTTGTAAGCCTAAAGGTTGTTGGACATAAACAGAAACATGCTCTCAACCCCACAAGCCTGGTTTCCAGCACCATGCCTGCTCTGAATCTGTATGCCTGCTTTGCAGTCAAAAGCATTCTGCATTAAAGCCCAACAAGTTAAGTGTATTGCATAATCCAACAAAGCACGCACAAGTCACAGAACGCACGTAAACACATCCTCTGGCCAGCAGCCAATAATCTTGTTAATTCATCTTGGCAAGAGCTGGAACTGTGAAAGCTTCTGGTTCTAAGAAACAAAACAAAGACAAGAGAGTCCAGCCTGCTAACAGAGGACACAAAGCTGATAAAATGAGCAGCAGGGTGAGACACAAACAGCTCTCTGGCTTTATGATGATGCTTTATGACATCCAGCGTTTTATTCCAGAAACAAACTTTCTATTGCTTTCATTACCAGAAACCAAAACATTTTGTGGCACAGAACTAAAAATAAATACGATACATTTTCAGATGCATCACCGAGTCAGATCAGAGGGTTTGCATGAGTGGTCCCTATGACGGAGCATTAGAGGGGATCCAGTCAACACTTAGACCTCCAACGAGGTCAACCACAGGTCAGGAGTGGTATCTGCCTACAATCAGTCATCTGGACCTTTTCTCAAGCTGTCACCACTGCCACCCCTGTGGGGGTCCTTCATGGAAGCATTGGAGTCCTCAGATTTCTACTATCTGAAAAGGGAATGGCAGCGAGAAATTGGCGAGTCGAGGTCCTGGACTGAGCCGTCTACAGATTTAACCAGTAACATCTTTACAAAGGTGATCTTGCTTAAAATGGTTTGAGATTTGATTTTTGGTTTAGTTTTAAGGTTAGCATGACTAAATTTAACTAAATCACAGCAGCAAACTGAAAGTATGCCACTAATTATTGGTTTTAATAAATGGTTATCTGGTTGAATCAGACTTTTTTGTCCATACAACTGCCACTCACTGCATACTTTCTCTTTTTTGGCTCATACAGTTAATCTAATAGACGACTATGGATGGAAATCACAGTTGGTCAGCGGTTTCTAATGACTTCTGATTTAAGTCACTTAAATTCCTCTCTTTCTCATTCTCATTCTCAGTTTATACTTTACCAAGTTACCTAGATGCCTAAATGTATTGCTGTCATGTGACTGGTTACTGACTAACAATTGAAAAGTTGTACCAAATAAAGTGCCTGAAGTCAGCAGAACAGACCTCAAAGAGAACTGGAATCAGTGATTTCAGGTTAAGATTAATTCTTGTTGGGTTCTCCCTGAGAAAACAGTCTCCTACCAACTTTTACAACCACTACACAAAACATAAAATGTGTGTCTGTAAGGCAAAATTACTTGTAATTTTTTTTTTCTCGAGTTAAAAGAGATTTTCTGATTATGCCTGCTGAATTATTTTGGTACTAAAATCACCAGCTTCTTCTGCACACAGATTGCTGAAGATGACCGTTCACACACACACACCGACTTGCAAAAAATTAATAGACCCCCAACGGACCACACAAAAAGCAAGTGCTTAATCATTCAATACAGCCATTTTTGTCAGCATGTTTTCTTTTAGGCAGGATACAAGATGGATGACTTTAAAGGCAGCATGTGAACTTCTGAAACCGTGAGACACGCTGAGACCAAATAAAGGCTCACTGCTCAGGCCAGAGAAAGTGAACAAAAGTGAACTGGGATACAGGGATCATCATATGTAAGAGAGGTTTATCTAATGTAATCACCATAGCATTAGATAGTGGAATTATCACTGGGCTGTGACAGACTAATCCTAGAGGAAGACAATGAATTTTGATGCATCTAAACCTACTTGATGACAGAAGAGAATTTAGGCCTAACCTGCCTTAACGAGCTCCTGTTTTAATGGATTATATCAGCTGTCATCTTGAAAGACCACCACGAAGTGCAAGAAAAACAGTCATCAAAAGAAAAGATCTAAATTAACCATTCAGTATCCAGCTACACAGTATTATATAATTTTTAACATAAAACATAAGAAAATATGTTTGGGACAGTTATAAAAGACTTTTGTAAAGGATTGATGGACAAGTTAGCATGTGCCAATCACGCCAAGCAAGCAGCAGCCATTATTGTTATGTGCAGAACAACAAATAATTATCTAATTATTAGTAAAATAATGATATACAGTAACTTCTAGCTGTAAGCCTACTTCTGGGTGTTTTGCATTCTTAATGATTTATGTAGCCAAATTGTCGTACTAAAGTTTTTGCAGATACCTTCTCCTGCTGCAACCACTGCTTACGTTCTTGGAGTGGTGTGGGGATAGATGACAGCAATAACAAAAATATATAATTAGTAATGAGTCACATTATTGATCAGATTTGAATCAGCATGTTTAAATACAATGAAAGCAAGAATGTTAACTTGGACCATATTCTGTCAGTTTAGTGATATTTCCACAGATATAGTTTTGATTGGTCTCCAAAATAACGCAGAGTACAAATCTGTCCGAAACTCGACCATCAAAAGGAGGCGAGACCAAGGCTGGTGTACTACTGTAGCACTACTGAACGCTGACAGGCATCACAAAACATCGCATTTTAATAGGAGTGTGTACACTTTGAAAGCTTCTGTAAATGAAATATATTCTTAGGGTTATTAAAAACAGAAAGGCTCAATAAAAGTTTTGTTATCTAGGAGTTTACACCCCATAAAAAAAGTTTACAGCAACACTGGAATCTGTTCTGTATTTTGGAGAATAAAAAGTAAATTTATTTCTGCTTCAAAAAACATCAACTTGCTTTCATGTATTAAGAAACACAAACACATTCATCTTTCTGCTGTCACTGTCTCATTTTTACCAGAAAAGCACAAATGTTCCCAGGCACACAGTGGATCCTGTGAGAGTCAGCTGGCGTGGGAAACCTTACACAAGCCCCGATTAGTCATGAATTTCTCCTACTCAGCAAGACACACTGATTTCATCGCAGTATTTACGGTTCAGTTGTCAGCAGACGTTTGCAGTAAAAATACATATTCAAACACAGTTATAATCAGCAATAAAATTATTATCACATAATAATAATAAAGTAATGGTCAGGCATATTCCGGCCTCCAGAGTTCTGTGACCACTGGTCTGTGATCAGCAACAACAGGAAAATGTTTTCTTATGGTGTTTTTGGTGTCACACATCTGTCTCTGGAATCAGTCCATCTCTCAAAAGGAACATATTGATTAGATTTCCAATATATGGAGAAAATATAGAGACCCCATGGAAGCTCAACTCAGTTTTACTCTCTGATGTTTAAAGGAACGTCACTTGGAGCCAGGAAGACGTTTCCTGGCTCCAACTCCTGGTTCTGAACTTAACTTCATGTCTTTTTAATAAAACTACAGATAATTTGCAGTTTCTGCATGTGGATCCAAACGATGTTATAACACTGTTCTCTATGAGCATAAAAAGCAGGCTCATGTTTTATTGCTTGTGATTTTTATCACATGTAGTCCTTGAAGACTTAACATGTCTACCACACACTCCTACATCACCCACATGCTAGACTGTGCCATTTGTCCTCCGCCTCACTCACTGGTGTTATGTAGCTATTAGGCCGTGGGTAAGAACAGCTTGGGCATTCAGAAACAACAGCCCAGCAGTAAATTCAAATTAAAATGGAGTTTCTAACTTTGTGAAACAAGAACTGGTTTTTACTTAAAGACCTATAACATACATCCATAGCAAACACCTGGCATCTCATCAGAAGAGGCTGCTCCCTCTTACAAATCTGTTTTCCTTGGAGTCTAAAATGCCTGAATTCCAAAACCCAGCTCCTTTTTTATCCCTTCCCTTCTCTTTTACTTCTGATAAGCTCTGGTGATTGAACAAGACAAATTTCCTGTGACTGACATGGACTTGCCCTCAGCTAAATGTCAGTTTTCCAGCCAGTCCGTCCCGTTTACATCCTGATTAGAAGGTGGAACAATGTTTTTGTTGTGGATTAACTCTAAGTCTCCATTGGTGCCGTTCTCTGCCACCACCTTTCCTTCCAACATTTTACCCCCGTGGATTGACATCTTGGGGCATGAAGGACAAAGGAGGGGCTTCCCGGTTTTAGATTAGGCAGGAAGTTGTCAGGGAAAATTTAAATACATTATTACAGAGGACCAACCTTGTTTTCCGCTTGTGAATCAAAACTCATTTTTAAGGGTGCAGGGGCAAAGCGCAACCCACGTATTGAGGCCTTGGTCCTCGTGGAGGTGGTCGCAGGTTCGATTCCCGGCCTGGTGACATTTGTTGCAATGTCTTCCCCCTATTTCCTGTCAAACTACTTTCAAATAAAGGCCACTAGAGCCAACAAAACCTTTAAAAAAACGACTCATGTTTAATACCCACCAATTTTTTAGCTATTTGTAAAAATTCTGAAAGCTATCTGTTGTGCCAAACGTGGTGATTTATCGCACAAAATTCAAAACTGGTAGATGGTCGGGGTCTACCAGCTATTTTTGTATTCATACCAAAAACAGCTTCAGTCTGGTATGCAAATGATTACAGACTTGTTTTCTACCTGAAAAGAAGTGTACAATGCAACATTTTGTAGTCCCACTTTAGAAAGTGAGAACAAAAACAAAGCAGGGAGGACGCCCAGCTATCACTAAACTCTATTTGGGAACATTAAGATTCTCATACAGCTACACCAAGGGAAAAAAGTGATCTGAATTATTTTTCCCAAAGCAATAAGCTTGCTCTGAACTGAATTACTCACTAGAAACAAGTTCAGGTGGAAAGTAAAGGTCACTGGTACTGGAGAAAAATAAGTTTATGACCAAAAGACTTCCTGTAATATCCAATAAGCCAAAACTCTGTACATTTTATAAAATGCAAGTGGGAGGAATCCCCTTGATGAACGGGGATTTTCCCCAATAGCTGCTGTGCAGAGTTCAGGTATAATTGGTACTTTAGGTTGTCAAAATACCAACGCAACTCCACATAGATTTAAACAAGGTTCATTCTCAAATATGGGCACAGTTTGATTTAAAACATTTGTTTTCAAGTTGTTGTATTATTGTATAATCTATTTAGCTATCTATCCAGGCAGTGGGTACACCTGCTCATACTACTATATTCATTGGGGAAAAAAAAAAACTCCAGTGAAATCTCCAGTCAGTTCTATACTTTTCACATTTTTAAGTTTTAGATCAGTTTTTCAATTCCAGTCATCAGGGGTTTCTGCCTTGCATATTTTAGTTGTGTCTGTGTTCCAGAACATCTGATTCAAGTGATTGCATGACCTCCTCTGCATGTCATCAAGTGCTGCAGAAGCCTCTTAATCACCCACTTATTCAGGTCAGGTGTGTGGGAGAAAGAAAATGCCTAAAACATGTACAGGTCCGTGAAGACTGGAACACTGTTTATACCATAATAAAATCTAATTTTAAAAAATGACAAGAATTCTTTGTTTACTGCTGTGACTTTAGAACCCGGATACCAACTGAGCCGTGGTTTTAATGTACACCTCTAGAAGATGGATGGAGGTAAATAAAGGACAATCCTCCAGGAAAACCCGCTAGAACCTGTTCCACTGTAATTTTAGTTGACAAAATGTGAAAAACCAGTGAAGCTGTCAGTCAGCCGTCTATTCTGACTAAACTTGGGAAGTCTACCTTCTCCTTGCTAAAGAAAGTGTACAAACCTATTTGGGAATTTTTCTGGCAATGAAAAAACACATTAATGTATCAAAGAAAGAAATAGAGAACTATAGTCAGATTGTAAATGTTACTTCACAAAGCAGAGTGGCAGACAAACAAATGTGCATATTAAGTATTTTAAGTAGTGGTATAAAAGCTTTATTTTGCTCATTTTGTTGATTTTTGTTTTAAAAATATCTCAGCTTTATTTATCATGATTTTATAACAGTTGGGAGTCTCACTTGGGTTCTTTAATTGTCATTCCTGTGCATTAGCACCTTTACTAGAACCACTGCAATAGTTATACTTTTATTAATATTTTAACAAGAACCAGATATTCACCTTGCTCCTTAACCCTTGTGCGTCCGAGGACTGAGGCAAACGTGGAGGACAGAGGCAAATGATACAAGTTTTACGTGTGTGGGGTCAGTTGGACCCCATTTGTAAACACAAGGGTTAAAACGACAGTAAGCAGATGCAACAATGTAAGAAATACACACTGACCAACTCATGGAGTCCACAGAAAAGCACAACTTCACCATTTCTCTCATACCTGACGGGATTTTAGAGACAAGCTCTCCAAGAACCCGGATAGGAAACAAAGATCCTCGATGTCGACACTGGTTCTCTGAGCTAAGCTGCTTAAGCAGCTGGGCTTTTCCATGTGTTTCCCCTAGTCTCCAATATCCTGCCAGCTACAGCTTTCCTGACGCACAAAACAACAACTACCCAGTGGTCACACAAGGAGTGAAGTCAAACTCTGACAGACAAGCGGGCGCCCTCATGTTGACCTGGTCCATACACAGCTCATTGGCAGTATTAACCTGTTTAATGAAGGCCCAGTCCTGGGTTGGCCTAATACAAATATATGGCTGAGCTGGGTTTTAAGATCAACCTCTGATACTGTGCTGCTTAGAAACATCTCCAGTTTGATCTGTCATGTTAATGTCAGAGGCCATCATGACCTTTTTTTTTTTTTCCTTTAAGCCTTATATTGCAGACAAGATCTTAAAGTAACTGGACACAGTCAGCATCAGTAGGAGTCTTCTTTGGGCTCAGGATCAGCCTGAGTCTTCACAGACAGACTGTTGGATTTATGAAGTGCATGTGAATGTTTTCAGGATCACTTGACTTTTCTGCCAATTCAAGATCTTTAAGAACTTTAAAATGACTGTCTTAGTATGACCAATCTCTACAGCGACGGAACGTTGCAACAGGCCTCATTTTTGTCCCTCTGCCACATTCAGATGTGTAAAAAAAACAAACAAAAAAAAAACACTTTGCTTTTGCCACCATGCGGTCATTAGAGTGTGGAAGCAATTTGCTGACAGAACATGACAAGAAACTCATATTTAAACCCATATTTGGTTTTAAACTTTGATGAAGTGATGAAAATGCAATTTCAAAGAACTTGCCTACTCTGTTGTTTTGTCTCTTGCTCTCACTTCTTTGTCTTGTATTTTTAAGCTATACTAGGAACCTGGGAATGATCCAGGTTCAGAATAGAGTAATTGTAGTAAAAATGTGTTGACTTGAAATTTCTTCCTGGGTATTAAAAGTTGGATTTGGAGTTTATTCACAAGTGGCACAATGCTCAGAACAGTATCCTGGCAACAGACCCTGGATGTTTATTAAAAACAGCAATGACAGAAATTAGATTCCTTTCTATGCTGTCAATTTCAGAGAGCCAGGCAAGAACACAAGCCAAAACAAACCAAACCCCCCAATCTGTCAGCGTGAAAAAATTCTTTTCTTCCCTGTCTGCATGTTCTTACATGCTCTTTCTTCGTATCCTCACAAAGCTTTGTCCTCAGGTCTCATCAGGAGTTTCACTGACATTCTTTGTCAACAGTAACATCAAAACAGGGCATTATTCAGGTTATTACAACAGATTTTAATCCAATTTGGACATTTAAGGCAATTCTGTCCAATAGAAAACAGTAAAAAAGTCTACAACTTGGTCTCATCAACACAATGAATTTAACAGGACTGAGCATTCCTAAAAACACATTCAAGCTCTGGAACGTACATATTTCAGACAAACAACAGTTTACATGGACTGAATAGTCTGTTTTGAGTTGAATGCAAAAAAATGGCTGTTAGCAAAGACATGACACAAGGATGCTGAGAGGTTTCTAATAAACTTCAAAACACATTTTCCTAACTTCCATCCATCCATCCATCCATTTTCTGAACACCCTTGTCCCTCAGTGGGGTCGGGAGGGGTGCTGGTGCCTATCTCCAGCTAACGTTCCGGGCGAGAGGCGGGGTACATCCTGGACAGGTCGCCAGTCTGTCGCAGCATTTTCCTAACTTGTCTTTTGCATCTAGATGTGATACTTATTTATAACTTGGGCCTTTCTTCCTTGAATGAGTGACAGGTTTGTGTTATATGGCCTCAAACATTACTGCTACCCAAGGCCTACTCTTTTAATATTAATATTCTTCTTAACTGCTGTGATTAAATACTAGTTTATGCAGATAATATCAAGGAAAAACCATAGAAAGAATAAAATAGAGCACCCTTAGCATTTAGTCCATCAATGTGAAATGTTAAATGGCCTACCAAAGTTAAACTGCTTCCAGTATTCAACAAACAAGCTTCCTAAATTGCAGGGCTGGCAGTGAACCAGCTCTGAAGGAGCCTGAGGAGACCTCTGCCTGCTGCTGCTACACACAGCCTGACCTTCTGCAGCTCCAGAGAACAGGACTTCTACTGTCCAAGTCAGACTTCTGCCTTTTAAAAGAAGCTTTTATCCTCTTCACTTTAATGTAGCTTACGCAAACCTGAGTGCCGAAAAACCTTTCAAGCAGCAAATCTGAATGCAATGCTCTACGAAGCAGCTTTAAAGATCAGAAAAGAAGATCTTATCAGAGCATTAATAGCTTCATAGATTTTAAAACGGAAATGTAGATCCACTTCTGTTACAACAACCTGATACTATCTGACCACTTCTTTAAGCCAGATCATGAAGATGCACAGACAAATATTAAGCATTAAAGTAAGAACTACTTAAATGTGGAAAATAAGTCAAATGTAGGAAAAATTCCAGCATTAAAATGCATGCCCACCGAGATAGAAAAGAAAAATAGTATTTCCAATAAAGAATGGACATATTGATTGTGAAACATGAATATTGGCAAAAATCTAAATTGAACAATTTTCACTGCGTAAAATTCTAGATTTGTTTACATTTCTTCAATATAGTCAAATTGGTCAGCAAAGACAGTAAAAACGATGCATTTTGTAAACCAGTCATTTCCTTACCAAAACAAAACATGAAAGCAGGAAGTGCATAAGGGGGAAATATTATAGTAAAGTTTTTACCTCTTTCCCCTCCTTTTCATTCATGACACAGATGCATGGATGTTTTTATTTTGGTATAATTTTATTCATGCCATTTCAAGATAAGGTGAAAAGGATCAGATAAAACTTTCTTTTATCTGATCCTTTTATAAAAGATGCCATCTGCCTGCATTAATAAAAAAAACAAGTATATGTATATTTTGTCATCATGCAAGTGTTGGTCATCTGAGGCACGGTTGTGTCACTTCCCAGGGTCTGATGGCTGCACACATTGTTAATGAGGTGAAGCCAGTATTCGTGTGTGAGAGAGTGCATGTGTGTGTGCTGGTGTCTGAATGGGATGAGGACTAGGGGGTTTTAGGAATGTTGGACCCAGTGGGCAAAGAGTAATGTGTATGACACACTGTGTGAGGAACAATGAAAGCAATCCCACTCAGTTCAAAAAGCTCCCATTCATAGCAAACCTGAGTCATCTAAACCTCTCTGATTCAAAAAGACGACCTGCTACTTTAGCTTTTTGTTTCAGCAACAAACAACCAGAAAAGACTTATCTGGATGAAAACCACTGTCCCTAAAATGCCCATTATTTATGTTGTTCCTACAAGATTTCTCTGAACATACAATCTGTAAAAGAAATTACTTCTACATGAAGACAATGAAAACAAACATAAGTGCTGTTGTAACTATTCCAGGCCTGCAAGTGGTGCTATAACTCTGTCATGAAAAAGTACTAAAAACAGAGAAGGAGGCATGGAGTGTCTGCATAAAGCTTTCAAGTCGGGCAAAGACAGGGGTCCTCAAATCCAGGCCTCAAAGGCTGGTTTCTGCAGCATTAAGGTGTATCAATGATCCAATAGACCTGAAGCTAATAGCCGAATTATCTCCTCAGCATGCAGTCAAGTTCTCCAGAGTCCTGTAAATGACCTGATTATTTAACTCAAAATAAAACAAAGTACTTAATATAAACCATTTATATAACAACTCCAAATGTTCAGTTTTTAAGATCTCTAGGTTTTAAGTAACTCCTGTGTCACTTTCAACTTTTGCCAACATTGTGTGTTGTGTAAGAACAACAATCTGAAATGTATTCAGGGAATGGGTGGGAAGGATAGATTTTCAAGATCTGTAACCACTAGAGACATGTTATGTTTCTGTTTTTTTCAGTCAGTTGTAATACAGCCAATATTCTGATAAAAGCTGGTGTGTCTCTTAAACAATTCTCACGTTACAGCTTTATGACTGTCAGTCAAGTTTCACTCCCTCGGCAGTCAGAAAGAGTCCAGCTCCCCAGAGTGCCGGCTTAGAAAACTAGGAAACCAGCTCATCCTGCATGACCTAATTAGAAACATCCCCTGGATGGTGATGAAACATCAGTCACTGCTTTTTCCCTCAGAAGGTCCCATTTAGCTGCTGTTAAAAGCTTCATACACCTCAGGATAGAGGGAGGTTTCAGAACAACACCTACTGCAATGGCTTTAAGTTTATAGCAAGGGTACAGCTGCATAAGATTATTTCATAACAACAACAGAGGAGTTGTTGCACATTTGCAAAGGTCTAATTATGGTTTCTAAACTGACCTGTATACAAAATGTAGGAGTCCATACAGGAATGCATAAATCATGAATTAAATCAGAGGCAGGCATGTGACCACCCAGCTTGTAAATGAGGACAATCAATAGTTTTGGCAGATTACAAGACGAGTGACGTAGAGCAACAAGGCTTGCATAACCTGCACATATTCCTGGCTCACTGTTGATTTGCGGCTCCTGTTTAATTAAATAGAAGCGGGGCGTTCAACTAGAACGTAAACACTTCTCCTCTGTAGTGTGTTCAAAGGAACAACTCAAAACAGCTCCAGAGGCTCTACTTTTCCTGTCAAAAGTAAGAAGGCCAGTAAATAACAAGAAGAAAACATGAATAGCTTTGCTATAAAAATGCTTTTAATCAGCTTTGTTTTCCTTCAAGAGAATAGTGGTGATTTCTCCAACTCTGCTTACAAAGACAGATAAATAAGGTTTTTCTTGCTCCTTAGCTTTTGTGTTCCCATTAAAGCCTAAAAAAATGACTGTTCTGTAACTCAAGCAGGTCGAATTTCAACCAACTTTTGGCACTGGTGAAAACAAAGAAGCAAGCAGATTTAGGTTTCAGGTAAAAAAAAAAATGCATGTTTACATAATTCTAACTATACTTAAAACCTGTGAAAGTCATTGATAAAGAGTTGGTTCTGTATTTCTGAAGTGAGGTTTTGGTGTAAAGGTATGATGAGTTAACGTCTTAACTGCACTATGTAGCTTTTGGTGTGCTCAGCTAGTGTTAGTCTGCTAATTCTATTTTATGAACGCTTAAACATGTTCTTGTACTACATGCATTTACATAATAGCACACATTAGCAATTAACTTAATTGAGCCACCAAGTTGTCAACCACACCTTTTGACAGAGATGTGTATATTCTTCTGTTTAAAGTTACATTTGACTTGTTAACCAGGAATGTTACAGAACTGAAGTTAATTAAGGATGTATAACAATAACCACAAACTGAAATCGGCATTAAATTAATGTGGATCATTTCAAAACTCAACTTGCTTCTTTATTCTATCTCTGTTTAGATGGCTTCATTGCAAAGCACTTTGGGTTCTTCAAAATAAAAGCACTTCCTGCTTAATTCATCAAGAATTTTGACATTGCCATGTGGTAACCCATTTAATAAATAAAGTAATAAAAAGCCAAAAATGTCCCTCTTGTATTAATAACTATTTCCGGAAGTTTTTTTTTTTTTTTTTCAATGTCTTTAGGCTTAAAAGATCAAAGCCTAACACTAGACACTTTATGTGTTGTCACCTATCAGTTTATTCTCAGGGTGACCCTTTTATTAGATTTACCTCTAAGCGTGCTAAGTAACAACCCTACCTAACAGCTTCCCTGCAGAGAATGACTGTGCAGCCTGGCACACGGCCGGCTGCCTCTCTTTTAGATGGCACTGTGTGTGCGCATGTGTGAGTGCTGCAACACAGTTTGAATGCTAGCCTGCTTTAATCTCTCTTGTTGAAAGCTTTCTCTTTCAGAGCATGAACACACACACACACACACACACACACACACACACAGAGCAGTTGAACAAGATGACTCTGTTCACCTTGTCACAGGCAGACTTCAGACATCAGGCAGGAGACACACACTCTCAGGCGTACCCACAGACACAAAGAGAAACAGTGAGCAGATGACATGCTGGGTGGGTTGTGTTCTTCACAGGCATTTCAAAATTTAATTTATCTTCTTTCTTTTTTACTTTTTTAATTTGGTCATGCCTTGGTGGCATCAAGGAAAGAATTAGGAGGAAAATCAATCTGCCATAATAGAAACCTGATATAAGTACGCAAAGATTTATAAACTTTTAACTTCAGACATCTGGAGTGTACAGAGAGAAAGATCCTACACCATTTCTAAATTTCTGCAGAGCATCAAGAATAGTCTCTCTGGCATTCTTCTCTTCAACCAATAGCCTTCATATGATGTATGTTTTGGAACTGGGGAAGTCTGACAAACATAAAAAGGAAGGTATAAATAAAACAAAAATGTTTAGTTTTATTTATTTAGAAGATATTTTAAGAGGAATTGTGACACTTGTTTTATTAAAGACAAATTTTCTTGACCTTCTATTTTTTGTCACTTCAATCCAAATTGGATATGTGTACTTATTAGTAGGATAATGCTACTGCAATCAATAAAATAGTTTAAAGCTTTTTAAACATCTTTACAAAATGTGACATCTAATGTGGCCAGAACAAATCATTTGAAATATAAAAAACAACCTTTTCCAAAAATACATTGTCCAAGTTGTGATGAGAATAACTGAATAGCGCTGCTGTCACCAAGTGCAGCAACCACCTCCTTTAAATATATTTGGTTGTGAAATGAAGAACCTGTAGATGTCACCAGATAAGGTCAACCTTCCTGATTCACATGATCATCCTCCTTCCGTCAGACAAACAGAGCTTTAAAACATCCACATTGCTTCTACTGAACATGAACAGCAACCATTCAACTCTCTGCTTTATCTGNAAGTTTTTGCAGATACCTTCTCCTGCTGCAACCACTGCTCACGTTCTTGGAGTGGTGTGGGGATAGATGACAGCAATAACAAAAATATATAATTAGTAATGAGTCACATTATTGATCAGATTTGAATCAGCATGTTTAAATACAATGAAAGCAAGAATGTTAACTTGGACCATATTCTGTCAGTTTAGTGATATTTCCACAGATATAGTTTTGATTGGTCTCCAAAATAACGCAGAGTACAAATCTGGTTGAGTCCGAAACTCGACCATCAAAAGGAGGCGAGACCAAGGCTGGTGTACTACTGTAGCACTACTGAACGCTGACAGGCATCACAAAACATCGCATTTTAATAGGAGTGTGTACACTTTGAAAGCTTCTGTAAATGAAAGATATTCTTAGGGTTATTAAAAACAGAAAGGCTCAATAAAAGTTTTGTTATCTAGGAGTTTACACCCCATAAAAAAAGTTTACAGCAACACTGGAATCTGTTCTGTATTTTGGAGAATAAAAAGTAAATTTATTTCTGCTTCAAAAAACATCAACTTGCTTTCATGTATTAAGAAACACAAACACATTCATCTTTCTGCTGTCACCATCTCATTTTTACCAGAAAAGCACAAATGTTCCCAGGCACACAGTGGATCCTGTGAGAGTCAGCTGGCGTGGGAAACCTTACACAAGCCCCGATTAGTCATGAATTTCTCCTACTCAGCAAGACACACTGATTTCATCGCAGTATTTACGGTTCAGTTGTCAGCAGACGTTTGCAGTAAAAATACATATTCAAACACAGTTATAATCAGCAATAAAATTATTATCACATAATAATAATAAAGTAATGGTCAGGCATATTCCGGCCTCCAGAGTTCTGTGACCACTGGTCTGTGATCAGCAACAACAGGAAAATGTTTTCTTATGGTGTTTTTGGTGTCACACATCTGTCTCTGGAATCAGTCCATCTCTCAAAAGGAACATATTGATTAGATTTCCAATATATGGAGAAAATATAGAGACCCCATGGAAGCTCAACTCAGTTTTACTCTCTGATGTTTAAAGGAACGTCACTTGGAGCCAGGAAGACGTTTCCAAAAGTAGGTTCTGAACTTAACTTCATGTCTTTTTAATAAAACTACAGATAATTTGCAGTTTCTGCATGTGGATCCAAACGATGTTATAACACTGTTCTCTATGAGCATAAAAAGCAGGCTCATGTTTTATTGCTTGTGATTTTTATCACATGTAGTCCTTGAAGACTTAACATGTCTACCACACACTCCTACATCACCCACATGCTAAACTGTGCCATTTGTCCTCCGCCTCACTCACTGGTGTTATGTAGCTATTAGGCCGTGGGTAAGAACAGCTTGGGCATTCAGAAACAACAGCCCAGCAGTAAATTCAAATTAAAATGGAGTTTCTAACTTTGTGAAACAAGAACTGGTTTTTACTTAAAGACCTATAACATACATCCATAGCAAACACCTGGCATCTCATCAGAAGAGGCTGCTCCCTCTTACAAATCTGTTTTCCTTGGAGTCTAAAATGCCTGAATTCCAAAACCCAGCTCCTTTTTTATCCCTTCCCTTCTCTTTTACTTCTGATAAGCTCTGGTGATTGAACAAGACAAATTTCCTGTGACTGACATGGACTTGCCCTCAGCTAAATGTGAGCTTTCCAGCCAGTCCGTCCCGTTTACATCCTGATTAGAAGGTGGAACAATGTTTTTGTTGTGGATTAACTCTAAGTCTCCATTGGTGCCGTTCTCTGCCACCACCTTTCCTTCCAACATTTTACCCCCGTGGATTGACATCTTGGGGCATGAAGGACAAAGGAGGGGCTTCCCGGTTTTAGATTAGGCAGGAAGTTGTCAGGGAAAATTTAAATACATTATTACAGAGGACCAACCTTGTTTTCCGCTTGTGAATCAAAACTCATTTTTAAGGGTGCAGGGGCAAAGCGCAACCCACGTATTGAGGCCTTGGTCCTCGTGGAGGTGGTCGCAGGTTCGATTCCCGGCCTGGTGACATTTGTTGCAATGTCTTCCCCCTATTTCCTGTCAAACTACTTTCAAATAAAGGCCACTAGAGCCAACAAAACCTTTAAAAAAACGACTCATGTTTAATACCCACCAATTTTTTAGCTATTTGTAAAAATTCTGAAAGCTATCTGTTGTGCCAAACGTGGTGATTTATCGCACAAAATTCAAAACTGGTAGATGGTCGGGGTCTACCAGCTATTTTTGTATTCATACCAAAAACAGCTTCAGTCTGGTATGCAAATGATTACAGACTTGTTTTCTACCTGAAAAGAAGTGTACAATGCAACATTTTGTAGTCCCACTTTAGAAAGTGAGAACAAAAACAAAGCAGGGAGGACGCCCAGCTATCACTAAACTCTATTTGGGAACATTAAGATTCTCATACAGCTACACCAAGGGAAAAAAGTGATCTGAATTATTTTTCCCAAAGCAATAAGCTTGCTCTGAACTGAATTACTCACTAGAAACAAGTTCAGGTGGAAAGTAAAGGTCACTGGTACTGGAGAAAAATAAGTTTATGACCAAAAGACTTCCTGTAATATCCAATAAGCCAAAACTCTGTACATTTTATAAAATGCAAGTGGGAGGAATCCCCTTGATGAACGGGGATTTTCCCCAATAGCTGCTGTGCAGAGTTCAGGTATAATTGGTACTTTAGGTTGTCAAAATACCAACGCAACTCCACATAGATTTAAACAAGGTTCATTCTCAAATATGGGCACAGTTTGATTTAAAACATTTGTTTTCAAGTTGTTGTATTATTGTATAATCTATTTAGCTATCTATCCAGGCAGTGGGTACACCTGCTCATACTACTATATTCATTGGGGAAAAAAAAAAACTCCAGTGAAATCTCCAGTCAGTTCTATACTTTTCACATTTTTAAGTTTTAGATCAGTTTTTCAATTCCAGTCATCAGGGGTTTCTGCCTTGCATATTTTAGTTGTGTCTGTGTTCCAGAACATCTGATTCAAGTGATTGCATGACCTCCTCTGCATGTCATCAAGTGCTGCAGAAGCCTCTTAATCACCCACTTATTCAGGTCAGGTGTGTGGGAGAAAGAAAATGCCTAAAACATGTACAGGTCCGTGAAGACTGGAACACTGTTTATACCATAATAAAATCTAATTTTAAAAAATGACAAGAATTCTTTGTTTACTGCTGTGACTTTAGAACCCGGATACCAACTGAGCCGTGGTTTTAATGTACACCTCTAGAAGATGGATGGAGGTAAATAAAGGACAATCCTCCAGGAAAACCCGCTAGAACCTGTTCCACTGTAATTTTAGTTGACAAAATGTGAAAAACCAGTGAAGCTGTCAGTCAGCCGTCTATTCTGACTAAACTTGGGAAGTCTACCTTCTCCTTGCTAAAGAAAGTGTACAAACCTATTTGGGAATTTTTCTGGCAATGAAAAAACACATTAATGTATCAAAGAAAGAAATAGAGAACTATAGTCAGATTGTAAATGTTACTTCACAAAGCAGAGTGGCAGACAAACAAATGTGCATATTAAGTATTTTAAGTAGTGGTATAAAAGCTTTATTTTGCTCATTTTGTTGATTTTTGTTTTAAAAATATCTCAGCTTTATTTATCATGATTTTATAACAGTTGGGAGTCTCACTTGGGTTCTTTAATTGTCATTCCTGTGCATTAGCACCTTTACTAGAACCACTGCAATAGTTATACTTTTATTAATATTTTAACAAGAACCAGATATTCACCTTGCTCCTTAACCCTTGTGCGTCCGAGGACTGAGGCAAACGTGGAGGACAGAGGCAAATGATACAAGTTTTACGTGTGTGGGGTCAGTTGGACCCCATTTGTAAACACAAGGGTTAAAACGACAGTAAGCAGATGCAACAATGTAAGAAATACACACTGACCAACTCATGGAGTCCACAGAAAAGCACAACTTCACCATTTCTCTCATACCTGACGGGATTTTAGAGACAAGCTCTCCAAGAACCCGGATAGGAAACAAAGATCCTCGATGTCGACACTGGTTCTCTGAGCTAAGCTGCTTAAGCAGCTGGGCTTTTCCATGTGTTTCCCCTAGTCTCCAATATCCTGCCAGCTACAGCTTTCCTGACGCACAAAACAACAACTACCCAGTGGTCACACAAGGAGTGAAGTCAAACTCTGACAGACAAGCGGGCGCCCTCATGTTGACCTGGTCCATACACAGCTCATTGGCAGTATTAACCTGTTTAATGAAGGCCCAGTCCTGGGTTGGCCTAATACAAATATATGGCTGAGCTGGGTTTTAAGATCAACCTCTGATACTGTGCTGCTTAGAAACATCTCCAGTTTGATCTGTCATGTTAATGTCAGAGGCCATCATGACCTTTTTTTTTTTTTCCTTTAAGCCTTATATTGCAGACAAGATCTTAAAGTAACTGGACACAGTCAGCATCAGTAGGAGTCTTCTTTGGGCTCAGGATCAGCCTGAGTCTTCACAGACAGACTGTTGGATTTATGAAGTGCATGTGAATGTTTTCAGGATCACTTGACTTTTCTGCCAATTCAAGATCTTTAAGAACTTTAAAATGACTGTCTTAGTATGACCAATCTCTACAGCGACGGAACGTTGCAACAGGCCTCATTTTTGTCCCTCTGCCACATTCAGATGTGTAAAAAAAACAAACAAAAAAAAAACACTTTGCTTTTGCCACCATGCGGTCATTAGAGTGTGGAAGCAATTTGCTGACAGAACATGACAAGAAACTCATATTTAAACCCATATTTGGTTTTAAACTTTGATGAAGTGATGAAAATGCAATTTCAAAGAACTTGCCTACTCTGTTGTTTTGTCTCTTGCTCTCACTTCTTTGTCTTGTATTTTTAAGCTATACTAGGAACCTGGGAATGATCCAGGTTCAGAATAGAGTAATTGTAGTAAAAATGTGTTGACTTGAAATTTCTTCCTGGGTATTAAAAGTTGGATTTGGAGTTTATTCACAAGTGGCACAATGCTCAGAACAGTATCCTGGCAACAGACCCTGGATGTTTATTAAAAACAGCAATGACAGAAATTAGATTCCTTTCTATGCTGTCAATTTCAGAGAGCCAGGCAAGAACACAAGCCAAAACAAACCAAACCCCCCAATCTGTCAGCGTGAAAAAATTCTTTTCTTCCCTGTCTGCATGTTCTTACATGCTCTTTCTTCGTATCCTCACAAAGCTTTGTCCTCAGGTCTCATCAGGAGTTTCACTGACATTCTTTGTCAACAGTAACATCAAAACAGGGCATTATTCAGGTTATTACAACAGATTTTAATCCAATTTGGACATTTAAGGCAATTCTGTCCAATAGAAAACAGTAAAAAAGTCTACAACTTGGTCTCATCAACACAATGAATTTAACAGGACTGAGCATTCCTAAAAACACATTCAAGCTCTGGAACGTACATATTTCAGACAAACAACAGTTTACATGGACTGAATAGTCTGTTTTGAGTTGAATGCAAAAAAATGGCTGTTAGCAAAGACATGACACAAGGATGCTGAGAGGTTTCTAATAAACTTCAAAACACATTTTCCTAACTTCCATCCATCCATCCATCCATTTTCTGAACACCCTTGTCCCTCAGTGGGGTCGGGAGGGGTGCTGGTGCCTATCTCCAGCTAACGTTCCGGGCGAGAGGCGGGGTACATCCTGGACAGGTCGCCAGTCTGTCGCAGCATTTTCCTAACTTGTCTTTTGCATCTAGATGTGATACTTATTTATAACTTGGGCCTTTCTTCCTTGAATGAGTGACAGGTTTGTGTTATATGGCCTCAAACATTACTGCTACCCAAGGCCTACTCTTTTAATATTAATATTCTTCTTAACTGCTGTGATTAAATACTAGTTTATGCAGATAATATCAAGGAAAAACCATAGAAAGAATAAAATAGAGCACCCTTAGCATTTAGTCCATCAATGTGAAATGTTAAATGGCCTACCAAAGTTAAACTGCTTCCAGTATTCAACAAACAAGCTTCCTAAATTGCAGGGCTGGCAGTGAACCAGCTCTGAAGGAGCCTGAGGAGACCTCTGCCTGCTGCTGCTACACACAGCCTGACCTTCTGCAGCTCCAGAGAACAGGACTTCTACTGTCCAAGTCAGACTTCTGCCTTTTAAAAGAAGCTTTTATCCTCTTCACTTTAATGTAGCTTACGCAAACCTGAGTGCCGAAAAACCTTTCAAGCAGCAAATCTGAATGCAATGCTCTACGAAGCAGCTTTAAAGATCAGAAAAGAAGATCTTATCAGAGCATTAATAGCTTCATAGATTTTAAAACGGAAATGTAGATCCACTTCTGTTACAACAACCTGATACTATCTGACCACTTCTTTAAGCCAGATCATGAAGATGCACAGACAAATATTAAGCATTAAAGTAAGAACTACTTAAATGTGGAAAATAAGTCAAATGTAGGAAAAATTCCAGCATTAAAATGCATGCCCACCGAGATAGAAAAGAAAAATAGTATTTCCAATAAAGAATGGACATATTGATTGTGAAACATGAATATTGGCAAAAATCTAAATTGAACAATTTTCACTGCGTAAAATTCTAGATTTGTTTACATTTCTTCAATATAGTCAAATTGGTCAGCAAAGACAGTAAAAACGATGCATTTTGTAAACCAGTCATTTCCTTACCAAAACAAAACATGAAAGCAGGAAGTGCATAAGGGGGAAATATTATAGTAAAGTTTTTACCTCTTTCCCCTCCTTTTCATTCATGACACAGATGCATGGATGTTTTTATTTTGGTATAATTTTATTCATGCCATTTCAAGATAAGGTGAAAAGGATCAGATAAAACTTTCTTTTATCTGATCCTTTTATAAAAGATGCCATCTGCCTGCATTAATAAAAAAAACAAGTATATGTATATTTTGTCATCATGCAAGTGTTGGTCATCTGAGGCACGGTTGTGTCACTTCCCAGGGTCTGATGGCTGCACACATTGTTAATGAGGTGAAGCCAGTATTCGTGTGTGAGAGAGTGCATGTGTGTGTGCTGGTGTCTGAATGGGATGAGGACTAGGGGGTTTTAGGAATGTTGGACCCAGTGGGCAAAGAGTAATGTGTATGACACACTGTGTGAGGAACAATGAAAGCAATCCCACTCAGTTCAAAAAGCTCCCATTCATAGCAAACCTGAGTCATCTAAACCTCTCTGATTCAAAAAGACGACCTGCTACTTTAGCTTTTTGTTTCAGCAACAAACAACCAGAAAAGACTTATCTGGATGAAAACCACTGTCCCTAAAATGCCCATTATTTATGTTGTTCCTACAAGATTTCTCTGAACATACAATCTGTAAAAGAAATTACTTCTACATGAAGACAATGAAAACAAACATAAGTGCTGTTGTAACTATTCCAGGCCTGCAAGTGGTGCTATAACTCTGTCATGAAAAAGTACTAAAAACAGAGAAGGAGGCATGGAGTGTCTGCATAAAGCTTTCAAGTCGGGCAAAGACAGGGGTCCTCAAATCCAGGCCTCAAAGGCTGGTTTCTGCAGCATTAAGGTGTATCAATGATCCAATAGACCTGAAGCTAATAGCCGAATTATCTCCTCAGCATGCAGTCAAGTTCTCCAGAGTCCTGTAAATGACCTGATTATTTAACTCAAAATAAAACAAAGTACTTAATATAAACCATTTATATAACAACTCCAAATGTTCAGTTTTTAAGATCTCTAGGTTTTAAGTAACTCCTGTGTCACTTTCAACTTTTGCCAACATTGTGTGTTGTGTAAGAACAACAATCTGAAATGTATTCAGGGAATGGGTGGGAAGGATAGATTTTCAAGATCTGTAACCACTAGAGACATGTTATGTTTCTGTTTTTTTCAGTCAGTTGTAATACAGCCAATATTCTGATAAAAGCTGGTGTGTCTCTTAAACAATTCTCACGTTACAGCTTTATGACTGTCAGTCAAGTTTCACTCCCTCGGCAGTCAGAAAGAGTCCAGCTCCCCAGAGTGCCGGCTTAGAAAACTAGGAAACCAGCTCATCCTGCATGACCTAATTAGAAACATCCCCTGGATGGTGATGAAACATCAGTCACTGCTTTTTCCCTCAGAAGGTCCCATTTAGCTGCTGTTAAAAGCTTCATACACCTCAGGATAGAGGGAGGTTTCAGAACAACACCTACTGCAATGGCTTTAAGTTTATAGCAAGGGTACAGCTGCATAAGATTATTTCATAACAACAACAGAGGAGTTGTTGCACATTTGCAAAGGTCTAATTATGGTTTCTAAACTGACCTGTATACAAAATGTAGGAGTCCATACAGGAATGCATAAATCATGAATTAAATCAGAGGCAGGCATGTGACCACCCAGCTTGTAAATGAGGACAATCAATAGTTTTGGCAGATTACAAGACGAGTGACGTAGAGCAACAAGGCTTGCATAACCTGCACATATTCCTGGCTCACTGTTGATTTGCGGCTCCTGTTTAATTAAATAGAAGCGGGGCGTTCAACTAGAACGTAAACACTTCTCCTCTGTAGTGTGTTCAAAGGAACAACTCAAAACAGCTCCAGAGGCTCTACTTTTCCTGTCAAAAGTAAGAAGGCCAGTAAATAACAAGAAGAAAACATGAATAGCTTTGCTATAAAAATGCTTTTAATCAGCTTTGTTTTCCTTCAAGAGAATAGTGGTGATTTCTCCAACTCTGCTTACAAAGACAGATAAATAAGGTTTTTCTTGCTCCTTAGCTTTTGTGTTCCCATTAAAGCCTAAAAAAATGACTGTTCTGTAACTCAAGCAGGTCGAATTTCAACCAACTTTTGGCACTGGTGAAAACAAAGAAGCAAGCAGATTTAGGTTTCAGGTAAAAAAAAAAATGCATGTTTACATAATTCTAACTATACTTAAAACCTGTGAAAGTCATTGATAAAGAGTTGGTTCTGTATTTCTGAAGTGAGGTTTTGGTGTAAAGGTATGATGAGTTAACGTCTTAACTGCACTATGTAGCTTTTGGTGTGCTCAGCTAGTGTTAGTCTGCTAATTCTATTTTATGAACGCTTAAACATGTTCTTGTACTACATGCATTTACATAATAGCACACATTAGCAATTAACTTAATTGAGCCACCAAGTTGTCAACCACACCTTTTGACAGAGATGTGTATATTCTTCTGTTTAAAGTTACATTTGACTTGTTAACCAGGAATGTTACAGAACTGAAGTTAATTAAGGATGTATAACAATAACCACAAACTGAAATCAGCATTAAATTAATGTGGATCATTTCAAAACTCAACTTGCTTCTTTATTCTATCTCTGTTTAGATGGCTTCATTGCAAAGCACTTTGGGTTCTTCAAAATAAAAGCACTTCCTGCTTAATTCATCAAGAATTTTGACATTGCCATGTGGTAACCCATTTAATAAATAAAGTAATAAAAAGCCAAAAATGTCCCTCTTGTATTAATAACTATTTCCGGAAGTTTTTTTTTTTTTTTTTCAATGTCTTTAGGCTTAAAAGATCAAAGCCTAACACTAGACACTTTATGTGTTGTCACCTATCAGTTTATTCTCAGGGTGACCCTTTTATTAGATTTACCTCTAAGCGTGCTAAGTAACAACCCTACCTAACAGCTTCCCTGCAGAGAATGACTGTGCAGCCTGGCACACGGCCGGCTGCCTCTCTTTTAGATGGCACTGTGTGTACATGTGTGAGTGCTGCAACACAGTTTGAATGCTAGCCTGCTTTAATCTCTCTTGTTGAAAGCTTTCTCTTTCAGAGCATGAACACACACACACACACACACACACACACACACACAGAGCAGTTGAACAAGATGACTCTGTTCACCTTGTCACAGGCAGACTTCAGACATCAGGCAGGAGACACACACTCTCAGGCGTACCCACAGACACAAAGAGAAACAGTGAGCAGATGACATGCTGGGTGGGTTGTGTTCTTCACAGGCATTTCAAAATTTAATTTATCTTCTTTCTTTTTTACTTTTTTAATTTGGTCATGCCTTGGTGGCATCAAGGAAAGAATTAGGAGGAAAATCAATCTGCCATAATAGAAACCTGATATAAGTACGCAAAGATTTATAAACTTTTAACTTCAGACATCTGGTGTGTACAGAGAGAAAGATCCTACACCATTTCTAAATTTCTGCAGAGCATCAAGAATAGTCTCTCTGGCATTCTTCTCTTCAACCAATAGCCTTCATATGATGTATGTTTTGGAACTGGGGAAGTCTGACAAACATAAAAAGGAAGGTATAAATAAAACAAAAATGTTTAGTTTTATTTATTTAGTAGATATTTTAAGAGGAATTGTGACACTTGTTTTATTAAAGACAAATTTTCTTAACCTTCTATTTTTTTGTCACTTCGATCCAAGTTGGATATGTGTACTTATTAGTAGGATAATGCTACTGCAATCAATAAAATAGTTTAAAGCTTTTTAAACATCTTTACAAAATGTGACATCTAATGTGGCCAGAACAAATCATTTGAAATATAAAAAACAACCTTTTCCAAAAATACATTGTCCAAGTTGTGATGAGAATAACTGAATAGTGCTGCTGTCACCAAGTGCAGCAACCACCTCCTTTAAATATATTTGGTTGTGAAATGAAGAACCTGTAGATGTCACCAGATAAGGTCAACCTTCCTGATTCACATGATCATCCTCCTCCCGTCAGACAGACAGAGCTTTAAAACATCCACATTGCTTCTACTGAACATGAACAGCAACCATTCAACTCTCTGCTTTATCTGGAGGCTCCTCAAGAACACGTCACTAAACAAATCAGCTTCAGGTAGAACAAACATCATCCTTACCAACTTCTAAAATGAGGCAATGCTTCACTGGTTTACCAATTACTGGCATCAAAATGTCACTGAATCAACAGGAGCTAGATAAGCATTATTAAAAATGCATTCAAAGTAACATTTTCACACAAATCTAAAATCATACTGCACAACTATTTTCAGTTTTGC
The DNA here is from genome assembly GCF_000485575.1 of Poecilia formosa. Lineage (NCBI taxonomy): Eukaryota > Metazoa > Chordata > Actinopteri > Cyprinodontiformes > Poeciliidae > Poecilia > Poecilia formosa. The sequence continues at coordinate 833,342 of NW_006799978.1, read as the reverse complement.
ACTTTATTTAGAAGCATTTAATCCACTGAAATATACTGAGATACATGAAAAGCATTACTTTTTTTGCATCCAATACGATAAGGCCAAGAGATCTTTACATTTGATTTAAAATGTTAAATTATTAAATTACATGCAGAAAGAAATTTAAATCTGCTGTTTTGATTATTTTAAGAAGTGATAAAATAATCACTTCTTAATCAAATAATAATCAAATGAGGACATCTATTTGTGTCCTCATTTTTCAAACATTAGCTGAACAAGGACTAGAAAGAGCCTTTTTACTGGTTCCCATAAACTACCAAAAAGAAGTCGAATGAAAGGGGTGAAAAGGTCAAACATTGATTTGCATTTGATTTGTGAGCTGAGTGAGAATATTTGCAAATGTTGATTTCAAACTTGCACTCAGACGCTTCAGAGGAGCAAAAAGCCACAAAACAAAAGCAGACAATTAAAGAAAGCAATCCTCATTATAGACAAGGAAAATCCGAAGCCCTCAACAACATAAGGCTATGAAACAAACCATTAAATGTACATGACTTATATTGAAATCTACAATCAAAAATATATATCACACCCAGAAAAATATATGACGGGATATAGTTGCCAGAAAAATAATCACTATCTGTGAGTGGTCATAATGGTATGTCTAACCAGTAAATCTCCCTGCACTGTGTTCCTGTACACAAATTCAGAAGGAAATGGTTTCTAAAGAAGAAATAATGCTACACCAAAGTAGCTCTCTGCCAGTGGTTCTTAACTCTGTCTTTTACAACCAGTGCAAAATGAGCTCTAACACAAGATCTGGTTTAGTACTTGCAGTTAAAAGTTGATCTTTCAAACACGTTTCCTCAGTGTTGCCATTTTCACTAATTCAACTGTGTCCAGACAGCAGGTATTTGCAACACAACTTGAAAAGTTTGACAGGTTCTTACTGAGCAGAGGGCAGGAATTTGCATATGTGAGTCGGTGATTGCCACAGAATTAACTTTCATCTGTCACTTTCACAGGTCTATTTGAGCTGCACGACACTTAACAAGACAAAAAAAATAAAAATAAATCACATTTCTCAAATGACCAGCCCTTCAGCTCACACTACATCATTATTAGTCATAGCTCAGCTGTGCAGAATAAACATTATGCATTAGAAAAAAAAATTTAACTAAATTCTTGAGTTACTTTTCTCCAATTCAATGACTCATAATAGTTGCTTAAAGAACCACATTTTAGGAAATGACAACAACTAACTGCTAGCTCAGATCTTCAACAGAGTTCATGTCTGGTTTGTGTTAATGTGTACTCAAAGATGCAAAGTCCTGCCCTCTGCTCTCTGTTATCATTGAAAAAAAATGACACTACTGACAGGCTAAACATCTGGAATTTTGTTCTTAAATTTTATGTTTCAATTGTTGGCCTTCAACACTGTTTTTCTTTAATCTGATTTTAAATCAAATATTGCAGTTCTGAAAACAGGAAAGAAAATGCTACCTTAAACAACAACATGAAAAACACTAAAAAATGGATGATTAAATTAGCGAGCACAAAAACTATGCACATCCTGATTTCATAAATCATGGTAGTAAAGATAGGGATGTCTTTGTACATCATGGGTCTAAACCTCATAAGAGCACTAAGTGATGAATGGAACATCTTTCAAGTGGCCTAAATCCTTCTCAGACTGACACTTCCTTCTAAAATTACATTCTTCAACAACTTGTAGTCATAGCAATGCAGCCCAAACTGCCAAGAAAGCTCAACCCTTAGCATTACGGTCCATTCTGTAGGATGAAATTACAAAGAACCTAAACTGCAAATGATATCATGCAGCAGGTCGTAACTAAACACAGACAGAGTAATTGCAGATGTTTGTTGAGCTCAAATAAATCATTTAACCAACTGCAACAATGAGGGCAAATTGGTGGAAATCTTATGTTAAAGTAGATTGCAAGATTTTTGCTTACATAAGTTCATAAACAAACCAAGTAGATATGCTCAAGATTTTATGCTTTTCGAGACCGACCTCTGCTCAAAGAAACAACGTCCTGAACAACAAAGAACTCTAATTACAGCTTAAGAGCCGGTCAATTATAATGAATTAAAAATGTTACTGAAGTGTACACTTGAACATAAAAGATACCTTATCAAGCTGACCAGTAAAAATATTCTTTTACATCTCACAAGAAACAGTTTGTGTGAGTCAACAACGAAGACTAAACACAGTGTGGACGGCAGCCTTGGTAAACAACCATGCATCATGGTCCGCCTTCTCTGACATCCCTCCATCTGGGCTCCTCTTCGTTTCCATAGAAAAAAAGTAATGGTGAATTCCTTTAATTTATTCCACTAGAGGAAAATGTTTAACTTAAAAAAAAAAAACAAGACCTTAAATGGTGTCTTTCACAAAGCCCTCAGAGAATTTCAGTTAAATAAAACCCAGTTATTAAAGATGAATGATTGAAATTTTAATTTCCGATTTGTGTAAAGCTTTGAGTTGCAACCTGGTAGTTTTTAGAGTAGTACATTCACTGACTGAAGAAAGGTCAAATTTTTGAGTTTTTGATGGTTCAGTCAGTGGTGAGTGCAGATAAAACTTATTACAAGAATTCTTTAAAATTTGTTAAAAATTTTAAAGAGTGTTTTAGAGGTGTGCAGAAAATATAAATGCTTCTAAAAGCAATTCGGACAAAAGTATCCAAGTATACTTTTGAATAGTTTTTAAAAGAAGAATATGTTTAGAAATCTTTAGTGCATATGAATTGCCTGAAAGCATGCAAATGCCAAGTAGAGAGTTCACCTAATCCACTTTAGATTATGGTGTTAGCAGAAGTTGATTATTTATATACACATCCATCATCATGCCGAGTTATTCAGGTTTCCCCTTTGCTCCAGAAGGGTGTGCTCTTTTTGCCAGCACTCATCCTGTTTTGCACAGACTGTGCCAGAGCTGTTGCCAGATCCTGTGACAGAAAAAAGCAACCTAATACAAAACAAAAGACTGAATCAAAATCCATTATCAAAGAGCAACAATTATTTAGCCAAAGGCATGGATCAGGAAGCAGCAAATTGGAGTTTCAACAGGTGACATGAAATCCTTTGTAGGATTTCACAAGGCAGTAAAAATGCATAGAAGTATAATCCAAGACTAGAAAAATGTACGCATCTTATTTTCATATTCAACCTTTTTTCCCCACATCAGTGTATGTCATAATTGGGTTTATGATAGCAGAAAGTCTAACTATACATGGTAATATAAACACTGACCTGTCTGCTGAGATCAGAGACATTGGCATGTCAAGATTATCACTTTTCTGTTCAGGTATCTTTATATTATTCCAAAATTTCCAAAAGTGTTTTTACTTGGTAAGAAGAAGGACACCCAACACGCTCACACATGCTCAGGAGAAGAAACGTGCCAAGAAACCTTGTTTAGACTAGAATGTGTTGGAGAACAGAGCCAACAAACAAACCAATCCAGACAGTTTTCACCTTGCTGATCCTGCATTAAGACTAAAATCTTTTCACTTTGTAATCACTCAAACTCATGTTTGAAAGCTATCTGAACAAACAAAATTAACAGACTGAGTAATCCCATTTTGGGCAAGATTTTTCAGTTTAAAGCTAAATGAACAGACACTTTTAACCCCCAACAGTAATCAAGCTGCCAGGAAAAAAATGACTTAATTTCTGGGGCTTCAGTTCAGTTTAGATTTTGGATTAGATAAGGTTACATAATTTCCATTTTTTTCTTATTCTAATAATTCTAGTTGCTCGTTTTGCAATAAATTTGTCTTCAGCTCAGGGAAAACTGTACAACTGTTGAAATTATGCAACCCGTCATTTGTTATAATTTCACATGATTCTGTCACAGGCAGAATTGTCCTAAACTCCCAATTAGAGAAAAGCCAATTCATCAAACTACTGAGACACTTCAGAGAAAAGAAGACACAATAAGGCGATTTCATCAGGTTTCTGTTTCTGTTCAAGCAAAATGCCCCATGGCTGTACGACACAAATCATTCAACCTAACCAACTGGGGGCTTCTGCTCTCATCAAAGGGCCAGTCAGTCTCCTCTGAAGTTCAGAGGAACTTAAGCACCATCATTAGAGAGGGTTGTGAGTGTGAAGAAGCACCCATCAAAGACGTAATAATTGCAGGTGTCAATGCTTCACTGCAGTTCTGGATTGTTCCAAAGAATGCTGCTGGATGCCTTTTGTCTGGTAGTTGTAGCTGAGGAATATTTTACACGACTAGTTTGTCATTTCAATACGATAATTATTTTCAAACATAACATTTTCATTGAATTATGGCCTTCTGTCTAATAATGTGTTAGCTACCCTTTTGCTACCTTTGACGCAAGGCCTCCACCAGGCCCCAGAAGGTGTGCTGTAGTTTCAGCACCAACATGTTAGCAGAACTTTCATGTCATGCAAGTTGCGAGGCTCAGGAACTTCAACTCCACGTTAACGCCTCATATTTATTGTTGTGCTGCTTAAACTATTCCTGAACTATTCTTGCTTTGTAGCAGGGAGCATTATTGTGCTGAAAGAGGTCACAGCCATCAGGGAATACTGTTTCCCAGGGTGTACGCAGTATGCAACAATACTGATGGTGGGACGTGTCAAAATAACACCCACATGGATGGCAGATGTCCAGGATTTCCCAGCCCAAGATTGGCCGATTGGCCATCACAGTGTCTCTACTTTCTTGTCATCTTCCCATGGTGTATCCTTCATGGTCCCATTTGTTCCCAAGTAAACAAGGTATCTAGCCATCAAACAAGTTTAAAAGAAAATGTATTTAGTCAGACCAAGCCGTTCCTCCACTGCTTCCTAGTGCAGTTTTGATGTCTGCGCGTCCATTATTAGGGTTTTCAGAGGTGGACAGGAGTCAGCATCGGCACTCTGACTGGCCTTTAGCTATGCAGGCCCAAATGTAATGCACTGTAACACCTCAGTAAATTCAGCCATAGTAGTTCATCTATTGGACTGGACCACAGGCCAGTCTTCACTCCTTCATTAGTAAAGCTCAGTCACCCATGGCCTGTTGCCTGTTCACTGCTCCTGCTTTGGACCATGTTTGATAGCTACTGACCACAACAGATCAAGAACAAACATCTGTGCAAAATTACTTTCACGACTCATCCTCGCAAGATACATCCCGGTAGATCATGGCAAGCCCTTTGACTGCCACAGCTTTACTTCAATTGACACACAACCCACAGCTGAAGCAAGAATCAGTTCAAGATTCAACCATGGTGAGACCACCAGGACATCATCTAACCACACAGGGATCTCTGTGTGGTTAGATGATGAATGGCAGGTTTTAAATTATTCTCACCTGCCAAAACAAAATAAGTAAAAGCTGATCCATGTAAGGGGAAAAAAGAAGTCAGTCTAATTAGGTTTGGCATGAACTAGCTCCAAAATGGCTTTAGGAAGTAATCATGCATGTCTCCCTCAGTCAAGTCTGCACCATGTGAGCAAAAATTCAAATTGTGATAAAATGAAAGTTAGCTTCAACCTCAACAAACTGCTGAGAAGATACACATGCCAGACTCAACTGTTTTCTATTGTTTCATTTGTCTTTGACAATAAATGTCAAACTGGGGAAACTGCTGGCATAACCTCTTGCATCAGGTGCTGACATTATACCTAGCGCAGCAGTTGAATATAACTGGATGTTGACTGAAGCTTTGTGTTTAGGTTCAGTCAGGAGCGAGTGACTGTCAACTGGTGTGTGGGGATAATGAAGTCAGATCCCAAGGGAGAAAGCTGAGAGGAGAACAACAAAAAAGCACTGCCACTGCTCTGCTCTCAGCCTCGTGAATTCTAGGTCAGTGGTGGCTTTTTAAAGATGTGACATGGTCCTCTGAGGAGTTTGGAGCTGCTAAATAGGCCTGCAAAGGCGCCTGACACTTTTATCTGTCTTTTTAATATAGATAACATGGTGTGTTGTGAGCGTATTAAAATATCAAAATAAGAAATATGGAACAGAGATGCACCAGTCAGCCAGCAGTGAATGGCACATATGCTTTGTTGCATTTGGGGATAAGTTTGTAATTATTTTTTTTCTGTTGGATTCAGAACCATTACATCTTTTAAGAAACTTGGAGAATATTTGTCACAAACAAATATATGTTGTTTGTGACAACATACATTGTTGTCACAAACAACAAACAAAAATTCCTTAAACAATTTTTTTAAGGAATTGTTTTATTCCTTATAAAAACTGGAATCTGTTAAAATCAGAATTAGCTAATCAAACCTCTAAGAAAGCCAGAAATGATAAAAAAAAGTGCATTCTGGCATAGAAAAAGCTATATATTTTCCCTTGGCAGGTGGCTCAGGTATGTCTCCTTCAAAGACATACTCCAACCTCACTAAGTTGGACAGCAGCTAACAGGTTCTGCTGGGCAACCCTGAAGACCACATGAACAGAGAACATCAGGTACGGTCCAAGACGGTCAAAAGTTTTATGCCACAGGGTAAGGAGATCTCCACTATTCCAAATCAAAATGTTTCCATTTTAATAATACAAAAAATAAGTGAAGTGAAAATCATGAAGCAGTTATCAGTCAGCTGTGATTTAACAAGATGACAGCTGAAAGCAGGATAGCAAACTAAAATGCAATGGAGGCTGACAAGTGTCATGATTGAAATTCTCCCTGAACAAAACCTCACTTGTGTGTGATTATTGTTGACTGGGCTTGCAATGGGGCAAAAATCCATTCCACATGATGCATTCATTGTTTTCAGCCAAACACGCACCAGGTCACTTTAAACAGCCACTGTACAACAGCAAGCCTGTCCTGCAAATTTGAGGAGGGCCTGGACAAAAATAACTGAAACTGTTCCTTTATGATTGGTGTTATTCAGGTTTTGTTTAAAGAGGAAAAGTTAGGATTTAGATGATGCATTCAGCTACAATGAACCTGCATAAGAATTTTTTGGAAACGTATTTCTTATTTCAACAGGTGAAGAAACAATAAAATAAAGTGCACTTTAAACAGGAGGCTACATAGAACCAACTAAAGGCCACGCTACATCAACAAACACCTGCGCTTATAGGAAGCAGGATCTGATGAGGTGATTCAGCATTCGGGTTTTTGAACTCACCTCTATCCATTTCTGAGCCTCCAGAAACGCAGAGTCGGCGGCCGACTCCGACCCAGGGTGATGCTGATGAGACTGTCCAAGGTCTGCAACCGGACTGGCCATGGACGAAGGACTTGGCTCTTCTCTTTAAGTATGAACGCCCTACAGAAAATTGTGCAAAAGCCGCGATATTCCTCCGAAATGAGTGGAGAGCCGCGTCAGTGTTCCAGTTTCCCTCCGTCGTAGCTGTAGATGTTCCAGCAGCAGCAGCACCGGCGGCCAGGCAAACGAACCAGTTTGTGCACTCCACAGAGTCGCTCTTGCTAGAGTGTTTGCAGCGTTAAGTTAGACGTAGTTATCTACAGAACCGAGGCTTGAAGCCTTCACAATAAAGCTACCTTGCAGACAGACTCTGTGAAAATATATTGGATCAGCAGAAGGATGAAAAACAGAGATAAAACTGTCCATACTTAACAACATTTTCGTTCACTTTTGTAGCATTTGCAGACATTTTCAAACTGTTAGCGAAGTTGGGAGGGGAAGTTTTCGCTTTAGCTTGTTCGTGAGATGCTTTAATGCGTGCTCTTATTTTTGTAGAAACCAACTTCCGGTTTTAATCTAGCTGTTTTCCGTTCACTTGACGGTAGTTTAAAACTCGCACACCGCAGTATTGCTCCAACGGTCCAAAATACACACAGCAGCGCCGCTCCACCGGCAGCCAATGAGGGCAGCAGCACGCTGGGGATCACACACCCACTTTCACATGTGGGGCAAAAAGCACAAGAGGGATCTCACTGATTTAGAGCAAAGGTTTCAAACCTGAAATTTATAATCAACTAATGGAATTGACACAATGATCCACATTTATTGCCTAAATAGTTTAAAAATAAAGATTTATGTATAAAAAAAAATCTAACTCTTCCAATTACATACAAACCACAACTGCAATACACATAAGTATTTGTTACTAAACAATCATAAAAATCCACAAAAAAGATATATAGTACAGACCAAAAGTTTGGACACACCTACTCATTCAATGAGTTTCCTTTATTTTCATGACTACATGACTATTGTCATTGTAGATTTACACTGAAGGCATCAAAACTATGAATTAACACATGTGAAAATATGTACTAAACAAAAAAGTGTAAAACAACTGAAAATACGCCTTATATTCTAGTTTCTCCAAAGTAGCAACCTTTTGTTGTGATTATTGCTTCGCACACACTTTGCATTCTTTTGATGAGTTTCAAGAGGTAGTCACCTGAAATAGTTTTCACTTCACAGGTGTGCCCTGTCAGGTTAATGGATGTCTTGCCTTATAAATGGGGTTGGGACCATCAGTTGTGTTGTGCAGAAGTCAGGTGGACACACAGCTGATACTCCTACTGAATAGAGTGTTAGAATGTGTATTATGGCAAGACAAAAGCAGCTAAGTAAAGAAAAACGAGTGGCCATCATTACTTTAAGAAATGAAGGTCCGTCAGTCCGAAAAATTGGGAAAACTTTGAAAGTGTCCCTAAGTGCAGTCGCAAAAACCATCAAGCGCTACAAAAAAACTGGCTCACATGAGGACCGCCCCAGAAAAGGAAGAGTCAGCGAACCCATCATTTGGTTTGCTGCGGAGGATAAGTTCATCCGAGTCACCAGCCTCAGAAATCGCAGGTTATCAGCAGCTCAGATCAGAGACCAGGTCAATGCCACACAGAGTTCTAGCAGCAGACACATCTCTCTGCAACAACTGTTAAGAGGAGACTGTGTGAATCAGGCCTTCATGGTAGAATCGCTGCTAGGAAACCACTGATAAGGACAGGAAACAAGCAGAAGAGACTTGTTTGGGCTAAAGAACACAAGGAATGGACATTAGACCAGTGGAAATCTGTGCTTTGGTCTGATGAGTCCAAATTTGTGATCTTTGGTTCCAACCACCGTGTCTGTGTGAGACGCAGAAAAGGTGAATGGATGGACTCTACATGCCTGGTTCCCACCGTGAAGCATGGAGGAGGAGGTGTGATGGTGTGGGGGTGCTTTGCTGGTGACACTGCTGGGGATTTATTCAAAATTGAAGGCATACTGAACCAGCATGGCTACCACAGCATCTTGCAGCGGCATGCTATTCCATCCAGTTTGCGTTTAATTGGACCATCATTTATTTTTCAACAGGACAATGACCCCAAACACACCTCCAGGCTGTGGAAGGGCTATTTGACCAAGAAGGAGAGTGATGGGGTGCTGCGCCAGATGACCTGGCCTCCACAGTCACCAGACCTGAACCCAATCGAGATGGTTTGGGGTGAGCTGGACCGCAGAATGAAGGCAAAAGGGCCAACAAGTGCTAAGCATCTCTGGGAACTCCTTCAAGACTATTGGAAGACCATTTCAGGTGACTACCTCTTGAAGCTCATCAAGAGAATGACAAGAGTGTGTGAAGCAGTAATCAAAGCAAAAGGTGGCTACTTTGAAGAACCTAGAATATAAGACGTATTTTCAGTTGTTTCACACATTCTATTTTTTTTAAGTGATCAAGTTCTTATATGAAAAGATCGTTTGTCTTTGCTCTGAATTACAGAAGTACAGCAGGATCTAGTCACAGTTGAGGCTTAATTAGGCCACATCAAATAATCCAGTTTTAGTTTGTGACATATTGCGGATCTCTACTGACATCTTGTGGAAATATGCAGCAGTACAGAAAACGAGTCAGCAGGAAGTATTCCTCCTTCTCTTCCGTTTCTATGGATTCTGCATCCTGGATACCATAAACAATGACGGTTTCTCTTCCTTTCTCATGTGAATGCGGAGAAAAACTGAAGTTTGACCAACAGAATGCGGCTTATTTCGCCATTTTGCTTAATTTTGGTCTTTTTACAAACTATTTTTCCATAAATAAGATAAAAGAAAAAAAAAAAAACGATCTTGATTAATTTTAAATTTAAATTCAAAAATCTTTATTTATCCAATAGGAAAATTAGTTTTATAACCAACATGAACTACATATTGACAAATCTGAGGCACATTTTTTATTCTAACAATTTTTTATTCTAATAATTTTTTATTATTAGAGGTAAACCAGGAGATAATTTTTTAGATGTTAATTATGTTGATATTTAAAACTAATACATTGTTGTTCATTTACCACAAAGCATGGTTCACCCACTTGTATTCAAAAGTTGTGCATTTTGTCTACAAAATTGTTTTTTATTCCCAATAAAATGTTTCAAGTTCAACCAATAACTCCTAGGGAGAAAACCATAGGAAAATATGTTATAATATTAAAATGTGGATGTGATGTTATTTTTGCAATGTACTGTATGACTGTAATGAATAGGACAGCTCTGAAATAAATACTGATGATTAGGTGAATGCAAGATATATTATTGATACTCATATGAATGAAAAATAATAATATATAATGGTACACTAGATGGCACTCTTTGCATTCATTATTTTCATTCCCTTTTAGATATTTAAAACACATCCATGTTTTCCCACAGAGGAGATTCTAAATTAGGCCTATGTTGGTGTTTACTGTTAAGATGTTTTAAATAAAAGCACACAACTAGAGAGAAATTTCTCACATTGCAATGGTCTTTCAGAGATTTTCAATTAAGACTGGGAAGAGCCCTTGTTAAAAAAAAAAAAAACAAAAAAAAAAAAAAAAAAACTTGCATTTTGATATGCTCAAACATTTTATTTCATGGTTTATGAAATAAAATGTAGAAATTGTACAAATTTACCCTGTTTATTCCATTTAATCTGAAAGATCTGATAGAACAGAAAAAAACGCAGCATTAAGAATGCAAACATATCTATACACAGAAAACTGGAAAATATCTCATAAAATCAGACACCAATTACTGTGGATGCCTCAGTAAAACAAGTCTTTGATGCATCATTACTAGTAGTCTCTTCATGAACCACCAGCTGCTTATTTAAACTTGCTAAGTTAAAAAAAAAAATCCAGAAAATACAGGCTTACATTTAGGATATTTCTGGCTTCTGGTATGGTTTATGCTAAAGCTACAGTTATGCATGTTCTGACATGTCTTATTCAAATTAAAGACAATTAAGACAAAAAGGTAAACCCAGACAGAACAGATTATCTCCATTTACGTGACAATGGATGGATGTCTACACCCACTTGTTCTTGTAGGATTATGGGGAGGCTGGTGCGTATCTCCAGTGGTAGTTGGGCGAAAGCAGAAAGCAAAGTATCTTACAGTCATGTTTTGGACAGTGGGAGAAAGCCAGATAACCCACGCATGCGCAGGGCAGGGAGAACGCGGGAGAACATACTCGTTGCCGAAAACCAGCGGTTGTTTGAAAGCAATGTGCCGGGAGACGGTCATTCTCTCTTGGCTTAACGAGCCGCTCCGCCCGGTCACCTGACGAGCGGATAAGTCCGATCACGTTTGTAATTAAGCCATATTTTTAATAAACCGAGCACATAATTCAGGTTTACACAACTAATTTATCGCCTAATAACATTGTAAAAGTTATTTTATTTTCCAAAAAGCATATTATACCCACTTTATTAATAGCTCTGCTCACTCTCCTCCGCCATTACTGCTGGTGTTCGAACACGTAGACATAATAGAAGACATAATATATTATGTCTATGTTCGAACACGTCGCCTCAGACCGCTGAGGATGCGCGCGCATATTGCACCAAGCTAGTGAAGTAAGCCCGCGAAAATCAGGAGACAAACCGTCAACTATCTTTTCTTTTTAAACTAAATCGATTTTTAAAATTTTGACTATGTTAAGCTACAAACAAATATGATTGAGGTTATATTAAACAATTGAATTTAATTTACTTGACAATGTGTGCCCTACTCCTTCCCCTTCGTCTTTTTTAAAAACAGCCAGGTTGTAGCAACACCAAAGCTCTTTGTCAGAGCAGCCTACCGTAATAAACATTTTAAATAACCATTAAAAATAAATATCAAACATGTTCTAAATACATTCCATTTATTAACAAAATCCTATTCACATTGAAACTTTATCTTCTTTTACTTACCAAGTCTTATTTCAAAGTAGAGGAGAAGTCCGATATGCAACGTTCACAGTCTTGTTGAAAATGGAGGCTTGTGAAGAGCGATGTGGCTTCTTCCAAGTTTCGTCTTTTACCCAACCAATTGGGTAAATCTACCCAACCCCTGACCCAGCAGAAGTATTCAAGCTGTTTTTGGACAGTGGGAGGAAGCCAGAGTACCCAGAGATAACCCATGCATGTGCACTGCAGTGAGAACGCTGGAGAACATGCTATGTCACATCATACACTCTCCAACATGCAGCCCCTAATTTTAGCGATACCTTCCATTTTGGAGATGTTCTCATTAAGCATTTGCATGTCTGTTAATGTTATGTTTTTGATGCAATCACAAAGATGCGGTGTTAGTAGCAGTTTTGATGCATTTAAGCTGTATTTGACTTTGTAAATAACATATTATTAATGAAGTAGCTAATTTCTGCTTGCATTTACCTTGTATACCAACAGAAAAGGTGCATTGACTTTCATTTGGTTGACTGTGTTCTTGTTTATTCTGTTTAGCTGTGACAAATTGGTGAACAAATACATAATGGTTTGTTTTTACAAGCAGGCATTTAAAAACACTCACAGCACAATAATCATGTCTGCACCAAGTGATTACTCATTAGCCTGCAGCCTCTCAGCAAAGAGAGTCTGAACTTCTTACAGCAGTCTCAGAGCAGAGATGGGAGGAATTTCTCAGCTGTCAGAAGTGATTTAACATTTCCTTACCCTTCTGTGAGGGTATTACTGTACACACTGCTGTACAGCCAGATGTAAACACCATGCTCTGTGACCATGCCAACCTTTGGCCCTTCCTCCACCTTCACTCAGCATAAAAAGATAAATTTTTAATGGTTTCAATTTTCTGGCTTCTCTTTTAGCAGGTTGTGAACTGCAGTGTTTGCTGTAGAGACTGCAGAACGGATGTAAACACAGCTTTCAATTGCAATTATAAATCAAACTTGTAAAAGAGTTATGCTCTCCTGTCCTTGAGCTCTCTGCACAAAGGCTCAGCCTCCTCACCCAAAACACCCCGTGCTGTGCCAGGAAGTTTTGGCTGAGGGATAAATTCTGTATAAGACAGAAACTTTTGTGGCAACTTTGAAAGTTGGGCAGAGGTTGTTGTGCTCACTTGTACTGTGCTTGTTTCCTTGGTTGATCCCCCTAACACCCCCTCAAAAAAAAACAGGAAATGAGAAGATCTGCACTTCTATATATTTAGAATTATACAAAGAATATTGGAAAGATGAGGGCAGGAGATGTGCAGGATCTTTTTGATGTGAATATTTTAATAGTTTCATGGATAGCAGCATGCACTCCACAGTAAACAGCTATGGAACAGCTTGTTGATATGTGTGGGTGTTACTTCCATGTAACCCACTTCATTGGACTCTTCATTGGAACTATCATGCCATACACTACTTAGACCTTAAAAATCATTAAGCTCCAGCTCATATCAGAAATCTGATTGTTTCATATGTCCCTGACAGAGCACTTTGCTGTTACTACAAGTTTGTTGGTGGTCTAGAGCAGTGGTCCCCAACCCCTGGTCCGTGGACCGGTACCGGTCCGAGGACCAATTGGTACCGGGCCGCGCAAGAAATAATTGAATATTTCCGTTTTATGTATTATTTGAGTCTGGAGGATCTTTTATTTTGAAAATCCTTTAACCGGATTCTCTCAGTTACTTGCGCGCCAACACTGAGCCCACAAGCAGCAAAATGAGTAAGAAACGGATCAGATGTCTTTGGAAAGTTTCTTTGCAAAGGGGAAAAGGCCCAGAGAAGAGACAGGAGGATGGATTTATCCCGGACCGGTAGGTGAGTCCCACATTACAAGCCGCTCTGTGTAACATGCGGCGACCGGCTGCTAATGAGGCAATGAAGCTTCAAACTGCTTCGCCACGTAAAGACCAAGTACGCTGTGGATATAAGCAACACTTCAGGTGTCATTGTCTCCTATCACTCCCTGATGGGACCGTTTTGTTGCAGAGAAACAAGCTCAGGGCTCCCATTAGTCATTATCGTGAGTTAAAATTTTCACGAAAGTAAAATGCTCGTTTTTGTGGCGCATCTGTATCTTATTTTGAAGGGATATGTAAACGTTACCATAGCGACCAGAGTCAGAGAGCGTTTGGGCAGTGGTCGAGAGGAGATGAGTAGATCTTGTGAGTCTTAAGTCTGGTTTAGACGGCAAGATTTAAGGATTGCCGGCCGATTCTCCAAACCTCTGTGACCACAGAGCTGATAAAAGTACAACAGGTTCGATCGGTTCGTGTCTCCAGCCACAAGGCAGGATACACAGGCTTAGGCTGCTGGCGACAAACTGACAATTTTTCCTCATAAAGTAACTGGCTGGATATTTCAACACTACTCTTGAGAGAATGGGGAGAACTCATATCTGTCTGTTACTGCTATGCTTTTGAAAACAATCTGCAAATATCGTTATTGGTGGGGAATTTTGGTGGGGAATATTGTAGAGGCTATTCCAGAACCTTGTCTTCTCCTTTTCAAGACTAGTTTTGATGTATGTTTGGGATGACTTTCTTTCTGGAGAATCTAGTTGTATCTAAGTTTCATTTAAATCAAACTATTATCAAAAACTGGAAATAAAAAAACAACATACAAATCAAAAGTTGTTTAAGGATAAATAAAGACTATCATTGAGCTTCTGGAATTGAACCCAAATAAAATAATATTTGGACGCTGTTTAAAAGTCGGATCAGTGCCAGAATATCAACTAGTTTAAATGGCATCAATCATCACTAAGTCTGACTAAGTCTGACTCAGTGGTTAGAGTCAGACTTATGTCTTTTCCATGTTGTTAGCATAGTTGTAGATGCAATGCTGAGTAAATAAAACCAATCTAGTAGTAAGAATACCATCTCCAGACATTATTTTTTTCAGCAAAGTTAGATAAAAAAAATAAAACCATTCCTAAGGGATATCTAAATCAAACATAAGTTGAAATGTATGCATGAAATTTTGAAAACATTCTACTGGTCAGACAGTTATTGTTTCTGTTTTCATGAAAGTTGTTAAGCCCTGAAAAAAGGACAAATTGAATTTATCCTCAGAGACCCAAAGCTGATTACATTCATGATGAGTGTATATAAACTTTCTACTGCCACTGCATGTATAGTAGCTGCTTGAACACTTGATTACTCTAAAGTTATATGTATATTAAAACCACGTTTAGTTTCAGTCAGAGGAAAAATTAACCCTCATGCTAATAGTTCATCAGGCTGTTGTTGATCCATCAATCTTCTATATTTGATAGCTGTGATATCCTGTGGTATTTTAGTCCTGCTCATCACATCAGCCCAGATACAAACCATGCTTCACTCTTTTCAAGGTGCTGCAACAGTTCTGTGTTCACCTATAACCTCTCTTTTTCACAATATTTTATTTTTTTTGCATACACGTGACTGCTGCTCTCCGAAAAGTCCCTGTAATTTTTAATTAAGAGTTTATTGTTTGGTGTAGTTTTCTTGCATTAGGGAGCACCATGACTACTCAATTACACCTTAATGAACCTTTCATTTCCTATAACAATTCAAGGTATTTAATTGCTGAGAGTCTCCCACCTGCATTCGCAAACCCTGTTTTCAATTTGAAAAAGTTAAAAGTAAAATCCCACTGGTCACTAATTGTCAAATGTTCTAAAAAATTCTCTGCAGGCTGGAAAACATTTATTCAAGCAATGTTTGTTTTTTTGTTGCTGTGGAACACAACTTGGAGAACTTTCTTAGACAAAAGTAAAATGAGTTTCATTTAATCCAAAGTAAGATTCAAGAGATCAGTGACCTCTTTCTGTTGAAAAATTAAATCACTGAGGTTCTTTCTTAATCCTTGTAAGGATCTAAGAGAGTGAAGAGACACTACCAGCCTCCTCTAACCCAGACTTCAACCTACACACAAACAGCACACAGATATGCATCCGTACACACTCCTCCTACCCTGTGGAGAGACAGAAGATTGAGAGAAACCTCCCACCATGGGGCGTCTTAAGAGTGCTAAAGCCTCTCAGAATGTACTCTCCCTGCATCAGGTTTAAAAGACCTCCCATACTTGAGATTTTTGTTCTCAAAGAAATATCTGCTTCCATTCCACATCTCAGCATCATTTCAGACTACAAAAGCAACAATTATGTTTTTCAGCATTCAGACATATTCACTAAAATTGTCTCTATTTAATATTATTTAACATGGACGTTTTTCAATTAAAACACATTACACATTAAAAACTGTATATTATCCCTAAATCCATGCTGAATAAACACTAATTACTAATTGTTAAATGTCTAAATGCAAAAGTATTTAATTAACTATCATGAGGACATCACTGTCCTCATGGACCCTTTGACTGACAAGTAAGCATTTGGGGGGTGACAGTTAAGGGATTAAAACAAGACAAAGATAGTAATTAAGTTAGAAAAGCTTGCTTTAGCTCCTCACTTTTCCAGTGGAGAACCACTGATGTTTAGGGGATTTCAGTCTTGCTGCTGCTTACTGCTTAATTCTCCAGATGTTCAGCTGGAGGCATTTTCTCCACATATCATGACACCAGGCTCTTTGCCTAATCCATGCATTCTATTTTATTATGGCTTGTGTCCAGCATCACTTAACAATAATGTTAGAATCATGAGTGGCCACAAAGTTGAAGATGTACACAGAGAGTACAGAAGTGCACCAAACACTCATCCTTGAGGTGTTGTCATGTGTTGTCATGAGCATAAATGCTCTTCATGTGTTTTTTGACAACTGCTTTTCTACATTTATTTTAAACTGGGTGATATTTGGACATTGGCGTGACAGCATATTGACACAACATTCAAGCAATTTGGAATAAAGCCATTGTTTATTCTATGATTGAAAAACAAAGTGAAAACATTTTGGTGTTAGAAAAGAACAATTAATTAAAAAATAAGGTTAATGAAAAAATGGAAAAATAATTAAATACAAAGATGGAACAAGTTCAATTGGTCCAAAAAAATCTTTATTGACCAAACATCTTATTATTATTGACCTTTGTTGTATTATTCAAGCAGAGGCAGATTGGGTGCTTGTACTCAGTGTGTGAACTTGTAGGCCAATCAATGCATGTGCCTGAGTGTTCATTCTTCTGTTTACTATAGACTGAACCTGAATGTTTTATTAATGGATCAATTGTGTTTCAGCATCATCAACCTTTTTAAGTCGAGTGAAGGCATATCGATTTGAACACATAATGCACCCCAAAAGGTGAGATAGTTGGAGAAATGTGAGTTCAATGATCAATAAGTTAGCCAAGAAAAAAGATGAATGGCCACTGAAAAGTTTAAGCTGATTGTGGAAAGTGTGGGGAAATGCAGCCATTTTTAAAACGACAAAATCAGCAATTATTACCACACCATAAAAAGAGCTGAAGAATTTAAACTACAATGCTGAAGTAGTCCTTATTGAAAATGTGAAGCTTAACATTAAGCTTTTGAACTGCTGTTATGAGTTAAAATGATGTATTCAAAACCAGTTTCTGTGGCTCCTGTGAAATCTATTTTTGTTCAGACATTAATAAGATAATAATAATGAGATGTAATGCACAGAACATGTCAAATTTGACCTTTCACCTACAATAACTGCATTCCTCCAAATAATTTCAATTTGTTCTTTCTCAACATGTTAATGTGAACCAAATCCATTCATTTCCTCCAGAGGTGTTTTCTATGTAAGCGATGCCATAAATGCAGCATCTGACTGTAGTTCAACAATGATATTAATTTAGCAACCAGCACAGGGCAACGTTATTGCTAACAAATTCAAATCTTGTTAACCAGAACAATGCAAAGTATTTCTCTTCTCATGACTACAGTTTTTGCTTTCTCTTTAACCATGACCACATCTATATAGTTAATTTTATTAAAAAGCAGATCTTGGTGCACCCAAGAATGCTTTTAAATTACTTATTAAAATACAGCAAGTGTTTTAAGGAAAAAGTAACCCAAATACTACTCTTATTGCTAATAATGAAAACATCTTTTATTATCTAAAAAAACACACACACACAGATTCTTTTGTCCAAAAGTATTTATGTCTTAGCAGTTTTGGCCAACATTACACTACTGCTCTGATTATTATTCAGCCACAATGGCTGTTGATTACTGAAGGTTGTTCATGAAATAATTGTCTGAAAATACTTGAAAAAGTCAAATTGAGGTTTGGTTTTAAGTGTTTGAATTCCAGTTTTCTCCTTCATTTCCCTCCCTCATGTTAGTACTAATCTCTTAATTTAAACTCTTGAAGAATCTAAGATTTGGGTCGATTTTGCTCAGATTCTTAATGAAGCAGCTTTGGTTAGGTTTGCTTGTGTAGTTGTCTTTTTCATTAAATTATTAGTAAGTTTAGTTTGATTAAGAGGAGTATTTAGTTTTTTACAATTTTTTTCCTCTTGATTTGTTTATGAGGCACTTTTCCATATTACACTTTAAGTAAATCCCTTTGAATTTTTCAGTTTCACAGAAATGTAAATATCAGCAGCCTTTGATGTTCTGGTCACTGCAAATGTTGGAGTCAGCTCTAATTTCTAAACTGCAGCAGATGTAGCTCATGAACACATTTTAAATTGGCTTCCATTTAAGTCACAGGGTGCAGATGGAAATTATGCAGTATGAGGCTACGATTGGCTGATTGATCAAAACAAAGTAACTGAAATTGTTTCAAAGGACATTGCTAAAAAGTTCTTTGAGTTTGTTTACTGGCAGGTTCCAGCAATGTTGAGGTTTACAGCAGAGCAGTGAAGTCAACAGTGTGCAGTTACCATATAATGGGAGTTCTGATTTCTCTAAATGTGGCACATGGCAAAGAAAATACCCAGAAAATAAAACCACAGATGTTCCAGCGTTCCCCCAAAAGAGCAGGCCATAATGACCTTCTTTCAAAATTGAGAGTAATTCCAACAAACTGCCATCGGTGAAGCAGAAACAGCGATGGAGTCACAGAGTTTATTTCCCATGAGTCTATTACTGTTGAAGCAGCCATATATATATTAGGCCTTGAAGCAGAAAAAAGTAGCATGTGATCAAGGAGGTTTTCACCAGAGCTGTAGCACTATGGCACAATATGAAATTTAAATTGTATTATTATTATTATTTTTTTATTTCTGATCAGCACACTGGAATGGAGGCAATTTCTATGAATCCCTGCTGGCACAAACTCACTTCCAGACCTCTGGAGATTTCCTCTGTCCAGCCTTTTTACTGGGGTCTAATTTCAGCTGAGACTCCCTTCAACCTGCCTGCTAATGGTTGCTGTGAATATCTAATGTGATGCATTGCCGTGGTCGTTTTCATTTTATCTGAGAACAAGTATTCCTTTAGTCCCTTGTGCAGAGTGCTAGCTTAGAGGCTAACATGGGACAGGGAGGCAGAATTCCTCCCTGTCCAAATGCACTTTTCATTAGGAAACAAAATGGTTCGGGTCACAGAAGCAGCACAGATGATCAAATCTCACACAATGGAGCTGCTGGCTCTCTTCCAGGTTTTTGTTTACTGATGTGAGTTCAGGGTTGTTGAATTGTGTGATTGTGTATTTGTGGCTCAAATTTTCAATGGAGGAGGGGTGATCTGAAGCATTAAGCATATTACTGAGAAAAGTAACCCTCTGCAGGGCAACAACAAATGCAAATTTCTGAAGATCACATTCAAATTCACCTCTTTCCTTGTGCTACCAGCATATTGGAAGTAGATTGCCTCTAGAGGTTTTTATGTTGTTCATTAGCATAGAAAATTACAACTTGTTTCAATACTTTTGGTGTAGAATAGGGTTTTTCTGCTTTGTGTCTTTTGGTAGCTTTATTTCCATTCCAGAGCGATTGTTGCTACTAGGAAATAGCTCTGCACATTTTCAGAACCTGAGCTCACAAAATGCAAGACACAAATCTGACTTCTTAAACACCATAAACACATAGAGGAAGCAGAAAAGTAGCGGATTTGCATGGTGGCCGTTGGGGTTCGGTTGGTATGAAGATGGTTTTGTAATAGGCACTGTTGACACTCTGATCTCCCGGTTGTAAGGGGGGAGGGGAATTGAGAACCAGAGGGGCAGGGACTGGGAGGATAAATTGTCAATTGATTACCAATATAAATGAACTACAGAAAACAGACAAAAAATAAAACGTTAGCAAAAGAAAAATCTAAACTATCTAGTATTATTAAACTCTGAGCAGGTCTTATGGGGAAATGTTCTGGTGTTTTTCACTCTAAGAAGAGTTGAAAGGCCAATTCTAAACATTTTGCTAATCATTCTTCCACAGTCAAAAAGATTTTTCATATTCATGACAGTTGCAAATGTTTCTAGGACTGGGTGCCCCAGCATGGCACAATCTGGTCAGACCATCTTTGGACAAATTGCAGCCGATTCAAGACCCTGAGTTTTACATTAAAAGCCAGAATCTGTGACAGCTCAGTTGGAAAAAGGGGCAGTAGTGCTTAAATTAACAAAATGAGATCTGAACAAACTACAGATTTATGGAACAATGTACAACAGAAATAGACCTTCCATTTAAGTCACAGGGTGCAGACTGAAATTATGCAGTATGAGGCTACGATTGGCTGATTGATCAAAACAAAGTAACTGAAATTGTTTCAAAGGACATTGCTAAAAAAAGGACATTACTGCTACCAACACACAATGTTCACACACAACAATTCACCTTTATGTTTGTATATAATCATGACCTTGCTGAGAAGTTAGAACAAAATAACACATGACACAAAGGTCCTAATATGAGAAGTGAAAGTAAGTTAAATAATTTGTCTGCCTGAGTAGGGAATGTATATGTAAGAGTAATTTGCAAGCAAAATGAATAACAAAACAGAAAATGTCAGCAGGCCTGTGCAAGAGAGCAGAGAGGTTAGTTTGTAGCGAAGCTTTTAATAACTGAGGAGCTCCCTGAGTTCCCAGGTGTTCCATATAACAATAATCAAAGTGTTTACTGAACCCACACAGATTTATTTATGTTCTTTGATGGAATAACACAGAAGCACATGATGCAAATGTAGCAGTAGGTTATAAAGCATAGTGAATAAATCTGGGGTGAAGCTGCCCATTTGTCCTCAGTACAAAACACAGCAGAGGAAATTCCAGAAGAGTTAGGTTTAAACACAAACCCAGAAGGTACACCAGATATATTTCCATCTATCATAAATCATTAAAGCATTTGTTGTGACTGGGAAGAGTCATCCTTTGAACTTATTTTGCCGAACTTCTAAATGTGAGAGGATGTAAATGTGACAATAGACTGCTATTTACATACAGTGTCAACACACAACAATTCACCATGGACTTTATGTTTGTATGAGCTTGGAACAAATATTAATTGCATTCAAATTGTGAATTATGTGTTATATGTATATAGATTCATTTCTATATTTGTTAATGGCCCATTTTTGCTTTGCATTACATCTAATGAAAAATAATTTATTTATTCAAGACACCATCTAGACTCTAGCTTGAATTGTAAATATGGATAAATGTTAAATTAGAGCAGCAATGTATTCAAAGTCACCATGAATCTGCTCTCTCTTCCTACTCCTGCCTTGTTGCATAACCAAATTTTCTTTAAAAGACTGAAGTAGAACCTGCTCTTTCTATTGTTTAATGACTTTTAGTACTCGTTGCCATGGTAAATAAATATAAATCAGTATTGTGCTAATGATTAGTTAGGCCTCTGAACACACTCTAAAATTAGCTTCTTTAAGATTAGTGAACTTAATGACGTAAGCCTTTCTGAAACTTTAAACTCAGCTTCTTCAACTCAAAGCTCAGAGTTTGTTCTCAACCTACGCGATTATATTTCCATTTCTTATCTGGAACCAGTTTAGCTTTCCATGACCTACATCACATCCAATTAAATTTTAACTCCCTCTGTTTCTTTTTTTTTTTTTTTTTTTTTTTGCAAAAATCATATTATTTATTGCATTATCCCTGCAAACATTTGGCCAAATCACCTGCAGTACCAGCAGCGTAGAAAACAGGACAAATTAAAAACAGTAATTTTCACTAATATGATTAGAAATAAAAAATGTTTAAGAACTGAATCTACATGGCGTTCATGGATTCAGTAGTAAATATTGGCTTTGAACACAACTGTGGGTTCATCTATTCAAACCCTGTCAAAACAAATAGTGGGAAGAAACTGTAGTTCACGTTATTCAGATGCTATTTTTTTCCTAATAGTTGAGACTGCTCTTTTACAGTTACAGCTAACTTCAGAGTTTCAGACACATTTGAGTCATAACTTTTTGACTGGCTGTTCTCCTCCATAGGAGCCGCCTCTAGCTCCAGGTGAAAGCAGTTTGTCTCTCCAGCACAGAACAGATGCCAGAAAAAAAGACTGTTTATTTTTACAAAAATTGATTTCTAATGATAGAAGCACAACTAACTACGGCTAAGCAAGTTCTAGTTAACCCTCCTTTCTGATTTATTAAGATTTTAATCATTTGTCCAGTTTTTTGTTTTTGTGATTTAAAAAAATTCCCCTCCTGATACAATTCATCAAGAACATGCTTTGTCTTCTTTTTAAAAAGTCAGACCTGCCAACAGCAGTTAAAAACAGAATAGATTTTCTACATTTTTTGTGTCCCACAAAGTAAAAGGTTATTATACTGCCATTTTCAGTCTCGTCTTTAATCAAGTAGATATGGACATACAAAAAGAAATCTTTTACTGAACTGTTAGAGGCTTTACAATTTCAAATTTGTTATTAGTAAATGCCAAACAAAGTCCGATCTGTAGTAATAGGATATAAAACACAGCATTTAGTAATACTATGGGTAATTATTTATTTGTAATTACTTTTTCTGTAAGTGTTTTATAGCTAAAAGTGAGAGAAAAAGTGTAGCTACAAAACATAATTTTGCAATTGAGTTACTGTGGTTTTGTGTCATAGTTCAGCCTTTCTGTGTTTAATAAAACAGCCCTGACTGATGCTCACACCGACCTTTTTAGCAGAGGTTGCTGCTATAACTGGGCGTCTCCATGCACCCGCATCAAATATGAGTGTATTCCATGGTAGCTATGAGCCTCTAGTTGCTCCTCGTTGTGTAGTGGATTGTTTATTAGTTGCTCTGTATTGAGAATCACACGGTACTCTACCTTCATGAGTAAAATGTAGGGCATGACCTTGTTTTTCATACTGGTCTCATCGTCACACATTATCATATGTTATGAAGCTATTTCTGACAAGTGCAGGCACCGTTAAAATATGCGGACGCTCAGGAGGACAGGATACACTCTAATTAGACCAATCTGCATGCACGCTGTGTGTTTTGTGCAGTTACAGTTGTTAGATTTAAGATGCAAATTGAATCCCACAAAGAGTCACCTCACGAACCCTCCTAATGCAAGCTTTGATTGCGCTTCAGTTGTCCTAAAAAGTGATTTGAAAGCTCCTCTGTCTGCATTAAATCTCCATAATGAAGCAAGACGAAAATGCCACAGCCATTAGCATATGAGTTATCATTTGTAATTTTTTAAAGGCAGAAGCTCATTATGCTGAAGCCTGTGAGGAGGAGGGGATTGCTCATAAGATAAAGTATCATATTCCTTCAAACACTGAAAACAATACTGGTTGTTTACTCAAATTGGTGCATTGCACAGTAGATTAAGTTAACTAACTCATGAAAAATGGCAGATTATGACCTGGAAACAAACCAGGCCTATATTTATTATTGTCATAACACCATGTTTCTTATAGTAGACTGACACATAAATAATAAGGAAGGTCCTCTATTCATGGGATGTATATTTGTAACTGTAAGAGTCAAGGAAGAAACAACCAAAAATATGAGACTAAAGAATGAAAAAGAGACAAAATGACTGGCACCCTATCAAGAGAACATATTTCAAGCTCAGCACGTTTAAATGCGTGAAAACAAGTTGGCTTTCCGGCTAAATAAAGAAACCTAACAATCAGACAAGCAGACACTCTCAGCTGAACATTCCCTCTACTTACTTTTTCAAGTTTTCTTTTTCTCTTCTTCTCTTCGTCCCTGTGCTCTGGCTACAAACATCAGGCAGTAGCAACAGCTGACCTTAAGGGTCTTGCCTCTTGACAATGCACTGTGTTTGTCTCTGTGTTATTCTATAAATACGAGATAAGGGCCGTGCCTGATCCCATATGTGGTTGTGTGTGTTAATTGAGACCCCAGCACCGGTGACCCGCTGTATGCCCATGCTCCCTGGACTGCCGCCCATCACTCATGTGGGGTAATTGGTACCAGTGTAGCAGCAGAAAAATAACATCTGACAGAACAGAATAACTCCGACTGACAGGACTGTTAAGAAAGCTTTTTGTAAAAGAGAAAAAGAAATAAAATGTTACTTTCAGATTGACATGGGTTGTTTATTTTAAGCTTTCTGTCATGTTAACTATATTATTATGTAAATACATTAATCTCCTCTGACTTTTCAGTTTGTCACTATAATGGACAGTCCAAATACTGATGTAACTTAACTGAATAAATGTGTAAATCACAAAGGTCAAGTTAAACTGAAATTATCAAATTGTTGTATATATTTTAAATCTAAAATTAAAACTGAATTACAGTCATTCAGTGTCTGAAGTGCAACAATGTTGTCAACTGCTAATATTATTGGTGAATATTACCTTTGGCATAAAAGGTGCTATGCTGGGTGCTAAACTTTTCATATTATGTGTCATTTTTACTAAACATTATGTTTGAAACCATTACCATTAAAGTAATGGTTTCATTTAAACAGAGACTCAACCCCTGATTGAGTGTGCAATAACTGATGGATGACACTAAAGTACAGAAAAATAAAATATCTACTAAACAGTGCATTAAATGTCAGTCTTATGATGAAATTGAAATTGTGCATGAAACCAGATTTTTGGGAGAGATAATTGATGGTAATTATCACCATAAAAAGTCAAAACATGGAATGGTTTTGAAAAGTTCATTTGTTTCAGTAATTTTATCCTCTAAGTGAAACATGTGTTATAGATAATTTTACACAGACAGTTAATACAAGCACAACATTCAAGATTATAATACTACATCTGAGCAGTAAAAAATACATGTTCCTGCTCAAACTATTTTATTTGTGCAGTACATTTCTTTAGCAACAATGCAGGTGGTTATTTTCAAAATGTCTTTGTAATCTGACAAATGAACCTGAACAGAAAGCATATTCTGATTCACTGAATATGTCTGTATGTTGATGGGCAGAACATAAAACAGGTCAATGTGATAATAACACTGACTGAAATTACTTTCTCTTCTGACTCAAATCATTTATTTTAACCACTGTTAACAGTTATAAATATACTTTTTTCATAAAATTGTATGTGAACCAGAGCTGTACACATATATAAACAAGAAACTAGAATTAGACTGTGCACATTATCAGCATTTGCAGGATCTAAATATACACAGCGACAATAAAAGAGACTGCAGCTTTTGTTTTATAGACAGTATTCAAATAAGACATTAAAATAATAATCAACTCTAACAAAGCCCTGAAGGTACATTTGTGTATAAAAACGTGATCCTTTCTGGCACCAAGCAGATAATGGATGTCAGCATGGGATTAAAACTTCTTTGTACAGTGCATTTAAAAAAACACAATAGACCAAAGGACTTTGGATTTTTCCAACCCCCCCCAAAAAATAAATTTAAATAAATTCATCCACCATCCATTCTCTTGTTTACTTCAAATATTAATTAATCTGTTCTAAATATTTTAGTGTAGACCTCCAACTGCCTTTGACTGAGAATTACCTTTTTCAAAAGCTGTGGGTGAATTCAGTTTCATTCTTCCAGAATGCCATTTCCTCCCATGGAAGAGGTGACACAATAAGCAGCCCCATTTTTTCACCCTTTTAAATGGGTTGGGGGATGAAGAGGTGGAGGGTGTCAGTGCATGTGCGTGCAGAGAGAGATGGGGGTGTATTACCCCCAGGGGAGGGCAGCACAGATCCGAGGGAACAAAAATGCATCCATATTTGGCAAGGTTTTTGTCTCCTCTGACAGCTGAGTGTGGTGAGGGCTCGTAAAGTAATGAATTGGATTAAAATGTGAGTGTAAGAAAGCACAGGAAGCAGGGGAAAATTTCTCTGTAAGAGGGGTTGTTGAGGTTATTGGTGGTGTGCTTGTAAATGCCCCAGTTCAACACCAGGGTGAATCAAAATAAACACCCAAGGAGACACATAAAAAAACAGTCTCTCCATATCCTCATTAAATGGTCTTGGAAAATAATTGGCTCTTAAATGCTGTCAGCGCTTCCCTTGTTGTTTCCTATTGAGGAACATGCGAGAAGGAAATAAATTCCCTCCCTAATGAGTAAAAATTAGGCTGGTTCTACACTAAATCAAGTTAAACATGAGCAAACCCCCATCACATTCAGCCTGCTGAGCTGATTAAAACACCTGATATCAAACTGTACGGCGCACAGACATAATTTAATGTTGCCTAGTTCATATTCCATTACTGTACGCTCTTTCAACATAACCTTCTATCTCAGTGAATCCCATTGATTGATGCACTTCAAGGTATAAATCTTCTGATGTGAAAACAGCCGTAATTTTGATTTGCATTTTATTGAGCTTTAGATTTCTCTGGGATAATGATGAGCCGTGGAGGCAGCATTAATGGGGTTAACGTTGACCAGCACTGGGCACGCTCTTTGTTTTTGCAGCTCTATCTGCTGGTTGCTTTTCATAAATTTCCTACCCACGAGTTTAGTGAAAGATAAGAAAGTGTGCAGCTGACAGAAATAACAAAAAGACTTAACATAAATTTCTGTTTGAATCTATCATGACTTTATTGCTGGTGATTCTGACATCATAAATATGTATTTAAGCTTCATTTAATCAGGTTAGTCCTACTGAGATCAGAAATCCCTTTTACAAGTGAGACCTGGCAAAGACAGCAGCACTAATTACAATTTGCTCAGAGGAAAAATATGCACATTGTAAAAATGATATTGCTATATTTTTAACCCCATAAAATGTAACGCAGGTGTGAAATCGAAGCCTAGATTGCAAGTTTTTCCAGATACGAGGTGCTGAAAATGTAAAAGATTTATTGCAGTTGAGTTCATACTTTGGAATCAACAAATTGCAGAACATCCATAGATCTAAGATTGTAATTTCCACTTTCCTAGTTAAGACAGGATGCATAAGAAGGAGAGATACCCAGGTTAGTTTTATAAATAATATCATACCAATGACTGAGTTGTACTCTATGTAAAGATGTCCAGAGTGCACAGTGATGCAGAGATGAAGGAGACCACAGGAGGTACTAAATCTCACTGTACCATGGTATGTGAAAACAATGGAGCGACATGCTCATATTCTAAAATCTGCATAGTTCAATATAAAAAGAAGAAAAAAAGCTTTTATTCATGTCTACGCAGGTTTAAATGTTAGCAAACTCATAAATTATTGAGCTTCAAAAGCACAAAATTATTTGAAATGTTCACAGATTGCAATTTCAACAACTTTGTTTCTGAAAGGAAAGGCTCAAGAGACAGTAAGACAATATCAAAAGAGAAACAAATGTGGAAAAAAAATATTTTAGATCTTATTTGACAATAGCATGTTAGAAATTATTAATACTCTTTACAAAAATCAATGGAAAAAGCTTTGTTGGCATTTCAGCTTTTTACATTTTTTTTCCACAAGCATTTTAACAATTTATCTTTGTTTATCTGTTCCAAGTCTTTGAGATTGGATGTTCTATTCACCATAACCCTAATCATTTGCTCTCCCCACAGATTCTGTCAGATTGATGACTGAATCAATCTGACAGAATCTATTTCTCCTGGATAAGCACTTGATGGATTAAACCTTCTGCAAAATGACAAATGTGTTCTTTTCCATGACTATTGAATATTTATTTCTTTTATTTTGTGAAAATACTTTTAATTTCATCTGTTTTCCCTTGCCTTAAAGGTCACTAGTTTATCATCTCTTTTTGTATCTTCAAATACCCTTTTTTGCTCTTTTCTTTTTCAAGGTACCGTTTGTAGCATCAAAAAATGAAACGAATTTTACATTACAGTGACAAAGCAAAGTTCACCCTTAGAGTGTTTATAGGATTCTAGGAGAATAACAGCTCAGCACAACTAATCAATTGTTCCTGATTGATTGATCAAACTCTTATATAGCTATTTCCACTAGCTTGAATTTTGGAAGTTTATAAGTCTAGCACATATACACTCCGTGTGTTAACATAATGTCAATGTCAGTAGTGATCCTTGAGAAGTTATAATCAATGGTTATCAATCAGGGAATGGTTGTAGATTTATGTTCAAACAACCTGAAGTCTATCACTCTGCCCTGAGAAAGTCTCGTTTTAAGACCTCCGCCTATTTCAAAGCAACATAAGTCCCATTAAGTTCATCCCAAACTAAAATGATCAATCTGTATAATACCCACAAGCTCCATCTTATGTTAAATGTTTAAGTTTGTGAGTGGAGAAATGGAAAAAGACTGAAGAAGTATGTTCTGTATAAGCCTTTATACAGAACCTATGGCACGATGACTGTCTGTAAAGTTGCATTTGTGTAAACTACAAAACGTCTCATTCAAAATCCTACAGACAGATGAGAACAAAGAGCATATTGAAGTAATCAAACAAAGCATATCAGCATAAACACCTGATAAAAAATAAGGTGACACAGGCATAATGATATGAGCTGGTTTTGCAGTTATAGGGCCAGACAACTATCAAGTTACAAAGTTCCACAAGAATTAACAAATATTATGGAGTCAAACCAAAGTGAGACATTAGTAGGACAATGATCTCTAACAAACCAGTAGATCTTCTGCCAAATGGCTGTAAAAGACAAGAATAAACACAATGCAATGGCTCATCCAAAGTCCAAACGTCATATTGATTGTGTGGTAAATTTTATCCATGACTGCAAAAGAAACAAATCCCTCATTAATTACTGCCTGATACAAGCAACTAATGTGAGACTGGAGAATGTGAGAGTCTTTTCTGCCAAGCAAATCTAAAATGTAAGTGTCTGTCTTAGGTTTTAGAATATAGGCACTGATGACCAAGATGAAACTCTGAATATTTAAAGCAGTATACAGTGCATCCGTAATCCACAATGCTGCACTTCTTCCATATTTTGTTCCGTTTCAGCCTTTTTCCAAATTGTATTAAATTTATCTTTTTCTTTAAAAGTCTACACACAAAGGCTCCTTAATAATAATGTGAATACTTATGTAAATGTGATTTTTTTTTTTTTAATAATTCTGCAAAAGACCACCATATGAGGAAATTGCAATTTGGGATAAAGCTGAAAGGTAACGAAATGTGGAAAAAGTGAAGTGCTGTGAATACTTTCCTCATGCCCTGTATATCTGAGAGGCCAGGAAACTTTCTAAGCCATTATACAGAACCTTGAAAAATAGAAGTCCTTGTTGTCTTCATCTGTTAAATAAAATATTACCTTCAGTCATAATTTAGGAGAAGCATTGAATACAACATTGTAAGCAGCAATGAATTATGTGGAAGCTGTTTTCATAATATACAGGAATGAATGGCAGCTAACAGCCTCTTGCTCAGGCAGGAAACACTTCAGGGTTACAACATAAATTACAATGCGGAAGAAAAATATTTATATTCCCCTTTAGAGTAATCCATAACTACCATAAATCAAATCCCATATGCTTCACTAGAATGTAGGAACACTATTTTAAAATCAAATTCAAAAATACTTTATCAATTCCAAAGTGAAATTAGATGTTATTGTAACTCATATTATCCAAAGTGACAGGCCAGAGTTTCTACTATAAATTTTATAAATTTTATAAATTTACACACAGTTTAGGTCTCTTAGGATGAAAGTCTGTCTGTGCTCTGATTACCTTTATGCAAGTCCTGCAAAGACAAATCAAAAATCAATATTAATTTGACACCAGGGGCTGTAAACAGTTGGATAGAGCTGAGGTCTGAGTCTACGATGCATTTTACAAGATCTGATCATTTCTACTGACAAGCAGTCTTCTTCAGCTTTTAATTTTTCGGCTTGTCAGCTCACATGTTATCATTTCTCACTGTGTTGAAGTGTAAGACGTTATCTACTCTATTTATCACATCTTTTTATTTTTTATTTAATTTATTTTTTACATTTTTTTAACAGATGATCTGCTCCTGAACTACTCAAACCATGAAGCAGGATGTGTTACTATGACAACTGGAATTAGCTGCAGGAAAACTGAATATTAAACAGAGCAAGCCATCTCTCCCATAGTCTGTTATTTATAAAACTAGCATTTTTGTTGGAACATAAAAAGCTTACCTCCAGGATGGACCTTACCACAGGGGTCGCATTTCATTGGCTAATGCCCATTTCACGTCACTGCGCAGCTACCACTTGCGCGACCGTCTTACAAACACAAGCTACAGTAGTTAACACATGCTAATGTACATTGTGGACTAGCAGACCGGCAGAAAGTTTTTGCGTCAGGACTCGAAAAAGAATGGTTCTCCACTGTCAGTGGGGAATCTGTACAGGCGATGTCAGGTA